>NC_133651.1:72504314-73104314 GCF_009905375.1 Apium graveolens | reverse complement strand
GAATCTTCAAGGTGAATACTATTGATGCTAGTTCCAAGTCATGAGTAGGATACTTCTGCTCATGAGGTTTCAGTTTTCGAGATGCATATGTCATGACTTTATCATGATGCATCAAAACACAACCTAATCCCTTATGAGAAGCATCACTATAGATTACAAAATTTCCTTGATCATCTGAAAATGACAAAATAGGTGTCATGATCAATCTTTTCGTTAATTCCTGAAAACTTTCTTCACACTTCTCGTTTCATATAAACTTCTCATTTTTCCTGGTAAGCTTCGTCAAAGGTGTCGCAATCTTCGAGAAATCTTGAACAAATCTTCGATAATATCCTGATAATCCCAAGAAACTTCTCACTTATGTAGGTGTTTTTGGCCTTTCCCAATTCATAACAGCTTTGATCTTTGCTGGATCCACTTTGATCCCTTCATTACTTACTACATATCCTAAGAATTGAACTTCTTGTAACCAAAACTCAAACTTTGAAAACTTTACATACAACTTCTTCTTTCTTAAAATTTCCAAAGATATCCTTAAATGCTCTGCGTGATCTTCCGTTGACTTTAAGTAGATCAAAATATCATTGATAAACACAATTACAAACTTGTCCAAATATTCCTTAAAAAATATGTTCATCAAGTCCATAAATGTTGCTAGGGAATTGGTCAATCCAAAAGACATCACTAAGAATTCATAACGATCGTATCTTGTTCTGAAAGTTGTCTTGGGTATATCTTTGGGTTTAACCTTCAATTGGTGATATACGAATCTCAGATCAATCTTAGAAACATACTTGGCTCCTTTCAACTAATCAAATAAATCATCGACTCAAGGTAATGGATACTTATTCTTGATTGTAAGCTTATTGAGTTCTCGATAGTCGATGTATAACCTCATGCTTCCATCCTTTTTATTAACAAATAATACCGGTGCACCCCATGGGGATACAGTAGGTCGAATCACTCCTTTTTCCAACAATTCTTGCAATTGCTTTGCCAATTCCTTCATTTCAACAAGCGTCATTCTGGACGGGGCCTTAGATACTGGTAATGTTCCAGGTGCTAAGTCGATCGCAAACTCAATTTCTCTATCTGGAGGAAGTCCTGATAATTCATTTGGAAACATGTCTGAAAATTCATTTACCACTGGAATGTCTTCCAGTTTTGCTGGCTCCTGACTTCTATCTATCACATATGCAATGAAGTGCTCGCATCCTTATTGCTGTAACTTCTTAGCTTGAATAATCGTCAAGAACTTCTTTGCTTGCTTCTGACCTTTAAACGTCACCGCTTTCTCGTCTAACGTCTTCAAAATTACCTTCTTGCTACGACAGTCTATCTGAGCATCATGCTTAGATAACCATTCCATTAAAATGACGTCAAACTCTCCTAACTTAAATGGTATCAAGTCAGTGTCAAACTTATTACCAGAAATCTCAATCTCACAGTTCTTACATACTTGGTTCACGGATACACGTTCCTGATTTGCTAATTCTACCGTCATAATTTCACTTAGCAATTCAATTGGGCAATTCAACTTATTAACAAAATCTTGAGGAATAAATGATCGACTTGCTCCCGAATCTACTAGCACTTTAGCACATAAAGAATTCACAGTAAGCGTACCTGCCACAACATTAGTGTCCATGATAGCATCCTTCACAGACATGTCATAAACTCTAGCTTTGGGAGGTTCATTCACTGTTGGAGTAGCTCCCATGATTCGTAGTGTATTATTGACCGGAACTGGTGTCTTGCAATCCCTTGCTATGTGCCTGGCTTTCCGTACTTGAAACAGGTATACCCAATTACTGGAACTTTGTCTGCCTAATTCTTGGTAGGCTGATCCTTGTTGGTTGGCTCTCTGGCTGGATTATTACGGCATTCCCTTGAATAGTTCCCCCTTTGGTTGCATCTGTAGCAGACCACATTCAACTTGTTGCAAACTCCACCATGTTTCTTACCACAGACTTGGCAATCTGGTATAGCTGGACTCTGCTGGGTTTGCTGGTTCCCAGTGGCTGGACAGTTATCTTGGCCTCCGTTACCTGTATTCTTCCTGTTAAAATTTCTTTCGGGTTGGAACTTGCCTTTCTTCTGATTGAAATTTGGAAACTTCCCTGCTTGTGCATGTCCTTCATTTCCTTCAAACTTCCTTTTCTTACTTTCCTTCTCCTTCTGAGACATTTCACTTTCTGTCTCCACAATCATAGCTTTCTGCACAACTCTTGCATACGTGTCCAATTCAAATATGGCCACCTTCCCACGGATCTATGGCTTAAGACCATGCTAGAACCTTTTAGCTTTCTTCCTATCAGTGTCCACATACGATGGTACAAACCTTAACAACTCCTCAAACTTGCTTTCATAATCTGCCACTGACATATTTCCCTGCTTTAACTCCAGAAATTTCAATTCCATTTGATCCTGAAAAAACTAAGGGAAATACTTCTCCAAGAACAATTCCTTGAATCTATCTCACGCAACAATATCTGTACCTTCCAACATCTTAACAGTTTCCCACTAGTAGGTGGCTTCATTCTTCAGATACTAACTTGCAAACTCAGTTTTGTGTTCCTCTCTTACTTTGACTAAGGCAAATACCTTCTCAATTTCCTTCAACCAAACTATTGCCTCAATAGGATCTACAAAACCTTTAAACTCTGGTGGATTCACCGCCTGAACAGTCTTAAAGGTTACCTGAGGATTAGTCTACCTCTGCTGTTGTTGAGTCAGGCGGACTATTTGTTGAGCCAATATTTGAAGAATCTGGGCTACAGTTGGGTCTATGGAACCTGGATTTGCATTCTGGTTATTGTTGTCTTGGGTGTTATTGCTGGTTTCTTCATTCTAGTTGGTGGAACGGGTGTTTCTTTTGGGAGGCATTTTCTGTAAAGAATCAAACAACTTATTTAGCCTTTAAAACAAAACCTTTTTATGAAAAGCTTTTGTAAAACAAAAACATCTCTTTTTAAAAACATTTTCAATCGCTGAAGTAATAAATTGCATGCTTCTTTACATAATGTACACAGTTAAAGGGAAAAGGTACATGTTATCACTGTTGAGTGGCATTTATGACACTTTATTATGCTCTAATAAGCTTTGAATCGATGACTTTGTACTCAAGTTGTTATGTGTTTTAATGTGTTTTCTAGTGTTTTTGCATTTCAGGCACTATTCAGGTAATCAGGTGAATTAGCATTGTTTTGGTGCTAATTTGGTGTCCAGGTGGTGTTGGAATAAAAGCTCGTGCAAAGCCGGTTCAAAGCAGCAAGATTTAAGAAGAAATCTAAGTTATTTACAGAAGGACGGCGCGCCCGCGCTGTGATAGCACGCGGCAGCGCCGGGGTTCCAGAAATACAGCTCGCCCACGCTGTGATAGCGCCGGCCGCACCGAGGCCGAATTTCAGAATCCTGTTTCTATTACAATTCTAAAAGGGAAGGATTCCAGATTGTTGAGGGCTGCTATATAAATAACTTTAGGTCGTTTTTAATAATATATCAAGTCAGAGACTTACCCAAGCGAAAGGAGAAAATGGCAAGAGACCTTTAGCACACTTCAACAAAGGCGAAGACGATCTAGTTTATTCTTGTGAATCTTTGTTTTGAGTTGTAATTTGGATGCTTGTTTCTTGTTTTGCTGAACCTATACTTTTGTTTGTACTTGGTTTTATTTATTCGTATAAATACTACATTTGCTATATCATGTTTTCATCAGAACCCACGTTGATGATGAGTCCGATTATGGGCTAATCGTTTATCGTGGGGTTCAAACGGATTTCTTTATGGATTTCTTTAGTTCAATTGTTTGATGCCTTAGTATGTGGTGATTCTATGATATCTTAGTATTGGTTATGCATATTCGTATTACGAGCGTCGCGAACTTATAAGATAGTGTGTTAATTCTTAATGAAGCGAAATTGAATTTAAGGATTTAGAACTTGCCATGCTAGCATAGGTTCATTTATTTGTCATGCATGATTCATAGGTAATTTTAACCATCTTACTTTCCCTATGTAATCAAGATAGATAACTTGTGCTTAAACCGTTATGTTGTCAAATTCTATAGACATATAGGGTCTCAATATAATTGGTGCCTATTTAGCTTCTATCTCTTTTTTGGATGTCTGGTAGAATGGTACTCGTGAAACGAAAGTTGGCGTTTATCAGTTTCGTGTTATCTGATTAGTATCATCACCATTGCATGCTAAGGTTAAGAATAATAAGGCTATTGAATGAAGTATTTAATGAAGTTAGAATCCCATGTTTGTCATATATATTAATTCAGTCAATCTTATTCTCGTAGTTATACTTGTTAGCGTAATTCTTAGTTATAAACAATCTCAATTTGTTATTCATCTTAGCATTGGATAATAACCATACATTGTTACTTAGGTGCATAAATTAAACAGTTAACCAATACAGTCTCTGTGGGAATGAACTAGAAAAGATTTTATACTACTTGCGAACTCGTATACTTGCGTGTATTATTAGCGCGTGTTTAGAGACTAACAAGTTTTTGGTGCCGCTGCTGGGGACTGCAGTGTTAATTTATATTTTATGTGCTTTCCATCAGTGTTCGTTAAAGTTCATTGACTCGGACATTGTTACTTATTTGTTCCTTATCTTGTTCAGGTACTCTAACGGGGGTGTATGCATACGTGTTCGCGTACTCGTAAGAGAACACTGGATAAAGCCGAGGAAGAACTTGTGGTAGTTCGTAGGGAAGGTTTTGAGGATAAAGAGAAGTTAGAGGAAGAAGAGAAAGTTGAAGAGCCAATTATAGTAGTTATGGGTGATCAAGAAGAAAATCCGAAGACTTTGATGGACTATTCTAAGCCTAAGATTAATGACATTCAGTCTAGCATCACCAGACCATCCCTCAGGGCTAACACTTTTGAGATCAAGTCAAGCACGATCCAGATGATACAGAACTCAGTTCAGTTTGGGGGTTCTCCAACTAAAGACCCCAACATGCACATCTGGGATTTCATCGAGATCTGCGACACTTTCAAGTTCAATGATGTGACTGAAGATGCTATCAAGCTGCGACTCTTCCCATTCTCTCTGAGGGACAAGGCTAAGTGCTTGTTGCATTCTCTACCAGCAGGGTCTATCACCACTTCGGAAGATCTTGTTCAAAAGTTTCTCACTAAATTCTTCCCCATGGAGAAGACTGCTGCAATCAGGAATGCTCTTACCCAGTTTGCTCAACAAACTGGAGAATCTCTGTGTGAGGCTTGGAATCGATATACGGAGATGCTAAGGAAGTGCCCATACCATGGCATGCTTGATTGGATGATTATCAACTGTTTCTACAATGGATTGGGTCCTACTTCTAGACCTATGCTTGATGCAGCATCAGGAGGAGCCTTGTGAGCTAAGAGCTACGATGAAGCTTATGAACTTATTGAACTGATGGCTATTAATGAGTACCAGAATCCTTCCCAGAGACTGACTCAGGGAAAAGTAGCAGGAATTCTGGAGTTGGACGCAGCAACTGCTATCGATGCCCAACTTAAGGCTTTGACGATGAAGGTGGACACTTTGACTAATTATGGAGTTAATCAAATCGCTAGTTTCTGTGAGCTTTGTGTTGGTTCCCATAAAACTGATTAGTGCGCAATTTCTAGTGAATCAGCTCAGTTCGTGAGCAACTTCCACCAATCGCAGCAACCTGTGCCAGCCACCTATCATCCTAATAATCGCAATCATCCTAATTTAAGCTGGAGCAACGCTCAGAATGCGGTTCAACAGCCTTTTCAGCAGTATCCAGCTAAACAGTATAACCCCCTGGTTTTCAGCAACTACCGTATGCACCAAGACAACAACTCCAGCTGCAACAAGCTAATGAAAAATCTGAAATAGAGGAATTGAAGCTTATGTGCAAGAGTCAAGTTGTTTCTATCAAGAACTTGGAAAATCAAATTGGGCAAATTGCCAATGCCTTGCTAAATCGTCAACCTGGTACATTGCCTAGTGACACTGAAGTGCCAGGAAAGAGGGAAGCTAAGAAGCAGGTAAAGGCAATTACTTTGAGGTCTGGGAAGGTTGCGAATCCCAAAAAAATTCAAAAGTAAACTGAAGAAGCTGGGACTGAGAAAGAAGTAAAGCAGCAGGATGAAGAAGTGGAAGCAAGGAAGACTACTGTTGAGCACACTCCGCCTGAGGGTAATATAGGGGAGAAATAGATCTATCCTCCACCGCCTTTTCATAAGCGATTGCAAAAGAAAAAGCTGGACAAGCAATTTGAGAAGTTTCTGGAGGTGTTCAAGAAACTTCATATCAACATACCTTTCGCTGAGGCTCTCGAGCAGATGCCTAGTTATGCAAAGTTTATGAAAGGTATTCTCTCTCGGAAGGTGAAGTTAGATGATTTAGAGATTGTTGCTCTCACAGAGGAATGCAGTGCTGTGCTATAACAGAAGTTACCTCCGAAGCTTAAATATCCAGAAAGCTTCACTATTCCATGTACTATTGGAAAAGTGTCTTTTGACAGATACTTATGTGACTTGGGAGCTAGCATCAATCTGATGCCCTTGTCAATCTTCAAGAAGTTGGACTTACATGATCCTAAACCAACTTATATGACCTTGCAGTTGGCCGACCGTTCTATTATATATCCATGAGGTATTATGGAGGATGTCTTGGTCAAGGTTGATAAACTCATCTTTCCTGCTGATTTCGTCATTCTTGATTTCGAGGAGTAGAAGAAGATTTCCATAATCTTGGGAAGACCTTTCTTGGCAACTGGCAGAACCTTGATCGATGTACATAAGGGTAAGCTTAAAATGCGAGTTCTGGATAAAGATGTTACTTTTAATGTGTTCAATGCTATGTAATTTCCTACTGATAATGAGGAGTGCTTAAAAGTGGAGTTGGTCGATTCGGTGGTCACATCGGAACTTGATCAATTGTTAAGGTCTGATGCCTTAGAAAAAGCCTTATTGGGGAATTCAGATAGTGAAGATGACGAAGGTGAAGAACAATTACAATATTTGAATGCTTCTCCCCGGAAGAGGAATATTGATATGCCTTTTGAATCTCTTGGAATGGAGGAATTGAACAAATATCCTGAACGCCTCAAGCCTTCTATTGAGGAAGCTCCCTCTCTTGAGTTTAAGCCTTTACCTGAGCATTTAAGGTATGCATTTTTAGGTGATGCATCTACTCTGCCTGTTATTATTGCATCTGACCTTTCAGGTAGTGATGAGGAAAAGCTTTTGAGGATTCTGAGAGAGTTCAAATCGGCAATTTGATGGACTATAGAAGATATCAAGGGGATCAGCCCTTCTTACTGTATGCATAAAATTCTGCTAGAGGAAGGTAGCAAGCCTACAGTCGAGCAGCAAAAAAGACTTAATCCTATAATGAAAGAAGTAGAGAAGAAGGAAATTCTGAAGTGGCTAGATGCAGGGATTATCTATCCTATCTCTGACAGTTCATGGGTAAGCCCGGTTCAATGTGTACCAAAGAAAGGTCAAATTACTGTGGTAGCAAATGAAAAGAATTAGCTTATCCCTACCAGAACAGTCACGGGATGGAGGGTCTGCATGGACTATCGAAAGCTGAACAAAGCCACTATGAAGGACCACTTCCCATTGCCCTTCATTGATCAGATGCTTGATAGGCTGGTCGGTCATGAGTATTACTGTCTTCTGGATGGCTATTCGGGTTACAATCAGATTTGTATCGCTCCAGAAGATCAGGAGAAGACTACCTTCACTTGTCCATTTGGTACTTTCGCCTTCAAACGAGTTTCTTTTGGTCTGTGTGGTGCACCAGCCACATTTCAGAGATGTATGATGGTCATCTTTTCTAACATGATTGGCCAGAATGTGGAGGTGTTCATGAATGACTTCTCAGTCTTTGGCGATTCTTTTGATGAATGCTTGCAGAATCTCGGATACGTTCTCAAGAGTTGTGTTGAGACCAATCTGGTTCTCAATTGGGAGAAATGCCATTTTATGGTGCGTCAGGGCATTATTCTCGGGCACAAGGTTTCTAATAAAGGCCTAGAGGTGGACAAGGCCAAGGTGGGGGTCATTGAGAATCTTCTTCCACCAATTTCTGTTAAGGGAATTCACAGTTTTCTTGGTCATGCGGGTTTCTACAGGCGTTTCATCAAATATTTTTCAAAAATTTCAAAGCCTTTGTGCAGTCTGTTAGAGAAAGATGTTCCTTATAAATTCGATAACGACTGCCTTGCAGCTTTTGAGACATTGAAGAAGAGTCTAATTACGGAACCTATCATAACTGCACCTGATTGGAATGATCCTTTTGAGATGATGTGCGATGCAAACGACTATGCAGTTGGAGTAGTTCTTGGGCAGAGAAAGAACAACATATTTCATATGGTCTACTATGCTAGTAAGACTCTAAATGGTGCTCAACTGAATTACACTACTACGGAGAAATAACTTTTGGCTATTGTCTATGGTTTTGAGAAATTTCGATCTTATCTACTTGGGACTAAGGTGACAGTTTTCACTGATCACGCCGTCATTCGATATCTTGTCTTAAAGAAGGACTCGAAGCCTAGATTGATTTGATGGGTTCTTTTGCTCCAATAATTTGAACTAAAGATCAAGGATAGAAAAGGAACTGAAAATCAAGTTGCTGATCATCTCTCACGTTTAGAGAATCCTAATGCTACTTCATTGGATAAGACATTGATAATTGAGTCTTTTCCCGACGAGCAACTGTTTGGAGTGCAAGAAGAAGAGTCGTGGTTTGTAGAAATTGTGAACTACCTTGTGAGTAATATCATGCCTCCCGACTTATCTTATGCTCAAAGGAAGAAGTTTCTTCATGAAGTGAAGTGGTATATGTGGGATGAGCCATTTCTTTTTCGCCAAGGAGCTGACCAAATCATCAGGAGATGTATTCCTTACAGCGAAACGGGGGGGATCTTGCGAGATTGCCACTCAACGGCTTATGGACGACATTATGGTGGAGAAAAGACAACAGCTCGTATTCTTCAAGCAGGTTTCTTTTAGCCAACATTGTTTAAAGATGCTCATCAGTTTGTTTTGAAAAGTGATCGATGTCAATGTGTGGGTAATATGTCTAAAAGGGATGAGATGCCTCTTAATGTGCTTCTCGAGGTTGAGGTCTTCGATAATTGGGGAGTTGACTTCATGAGGCTATTTGTCTCGTCTTGTAACAATCAGTATATTTTGTTGGCATTTGATTATGTGTCGAAATGGGTTGAAGTTAAGGCGTTGCCAACGAACGATGCGAAAGTGGTGCTTAATTTTCTTCACAAACAAATATTCACAAGGTTTGGAACTCCAAGAGTCATAATCAGTGATGAGGGGTCGCATTTTTGCAATCGCAAGGTCACTTCCATGATGAAAAGGTATAATGTGAATCATCGCATTGTTACGGCTTATCATCCTCAGATAAATGGTCAAGCTGAGGTATCTAACAGAGAGATCAAGCGCATTTTGGAGAAAGTGGTATGTCCATTAAGGAAGGATTGGTCGTTGAAACTTGATGAAGCTGTTTGGGCGTATAGAACAACATATAAGACTCCATTGGGAATGTCGCTGTTTCAGTTGGTGTATGGTAAGGGGTGTCATTTTCCTGTGGAGCTTGAACATAAAGCATATTGGGCTTGAAGAAATTGAATCTGGACTTGGATGGGGCTAGAAAGAAGAGGATGCTTCAGTTGAATGAACTTGACGAGTTTCGACTTCAAGTTTATGAGAATAATAAAATGTATAAGGAGAAGGTCAAGAGGTGGCACGATCGGGGTCTAGTGCTCAATAAATTTGTGCCAGGGCAACAAGTTCTTTTATTCAACTCTCGTCTCCATCTTTTTCCTGGAAAGTTGAAGTCAAGATGGTCAGGGCCCTTCATAATCAAAACTGTGTTTCTACATGGAACGGTGGAAATTTTTGAGAATGATCTGGGCCAAGCATTCAAGGTAAATGGTCAACGATTAAAGCATTATAATGGTGACACGGCAACCCGCGAGGTGGTTAGTGACGTTTTATTGTCCACTTGATGTGGCGCCCTCCAAACCCGGGTCAGAAGTTTGGGGTCCACACACATACCTTATTTATAACCTGCTTATAACAATACTAAAGATAATAATAATATGCAATGACCCTACTTACCAACTACCACAGATCACAACAGGTTAAAGTATGCACACAAGCCAAACACACTAATATATTACATACCGATTAAATCCCAACCATTTAAACTCAAACTGAGTATTAAACATATTACAAACTTATACCATTTACATTATTCCAAAAGAAGCCTACTAGCTCAGCTTCAACAGCCTTAATCCCTAGCTCTCGCACTGGACTGGGGATCCTTGCTACCAACTGGTTCCTTTTTAACTGGAAAGAGTATAAACAACATCGCACAAATGAGCTAACTAGCTCAGCAAGTCACAATGACAGAACTGAGAATAATGATCATCAAGTGAATATGGTTATGATATCAAGTGAACAATGGATTATGATTTAGAATTGGATACTATATTTTTATTTTAAAACCAAGGTTAGGCTGCTGATCAGTCACGCACTAACCCCGAGCAAAGCACACATCACTGCTCTAACTACTGGATCCAAGGCACACATTGGCCTAACTTGACCATTAAATGGTCTGACCACGAATCTGGTCCACAATTTTATAAAAGCAATCCAATTCTAACATAATAACAGAATGAACAATAATAAACAATAATCAGAATCATTAATAACAGTGAGTACTTAACAATGAAAGGGTTTCAACCCATTTATGGATCAACAAGGTACTTTCAAAGCTTGGATGCTGGGTGATGAAAGAATTGGATAACAAAGGAATCAACGTTTCAGGGTTTCAAGGATTTGGTCTTTCAAAGCATAAGATATCATGGGTTGAGTATATAATAATTCAGTTCAGTGTCTGGTATTTAGTTTGTATGTATTTGTGGAGTAGTATCGTAGATTTGTGGTTCGTGTTTGGGTATACAATAATCAATGGCTTAGAAAGAATATGGTTCATGGCTCAAGAACAATAACTGAAATCAGGATTTAGGTTTCTGTGCTTCAAAGCACTTGCATTGTCAACAAAACTATCAAGAATTACAATATCTCGAGAAAGTTCAGAACACTTGCCTGATATTAGCTTATTATCCTGCACTTGCTTCCAATCACAATCGTCTTACTCCTCAACTACCTGTTTCTCTTTCCTACGTCTTGCCTCTTCTGCTCACATATCATAAGCATCTATCAATCATTAACTCATAAGATTCTATTCAACACATACTTCTATCTACCCTTCGTTTTACCCAAATCCGATTAACGGATTGGAAGTTATGCAATAACCAAGTAAACACCGAATATATACCGATAGTCAATCAACAAGTCACATATAACACATAATACATCACATAATCAATGACATATCATTTATAAAGAAGTCTCGGGTCATAAATAGGCTTTCTGGTATTTAAAAATGATTTTTAAAATATTTTTCAGAATTAATACGGGTCGTTGGATCAATTTCGGGTTAATAAACAGGGTGCGGTTGGCCAATTCTGGCTTCAAAACAATTTTGTAATAATTATTGAGCCTTGGAAATAATTTAGAATAATATTTTAAAGCTCGAAACTATTTTTCGAAATTTTTAAATCATTTTTAAATAATTAAATCTAATTAAATAATTAATTAAAATCAATTAATAATTAATTAAATCAATTAATTGACCAATTAATCAATTAAAAATTAACTGAAATTAATTAACTAATTAATTCAGATTTATTTTTGAATTAAAAATATATTTTTTTGAAATTAAAATAATAATTTTTGGAATTAAAATAATCATTTTCAGATTTTTTGAAATTAAAAACAATTTTGAAAATAATTTATAAAAAAAATCCAAAATTTGTAAGAATGCAAAACAAGAATCCAGAATTTGTAAAATTTTGGAACTTCAGGTACTAACTTGCAAAAACGCCAAAAACAACTTGGATTCAGTAATAATTTGAATCAAAACCGGGTCAAACCGGGTTGGAAATCCGGGTCACCAAGAACAGAAACGGGTCACGAAGAACCCAGTTTTCGGTGACCGGAAAATCCTCCGGCGAAGCCCCGATTTCGACCAAAACGACATGGTTTGATGTAATTCGAGTGGGGTTTTCATTCTAAACCATTTCAGGAGTTCAAATCAAGTAACAGATGGACCAAACAGCATCTGGAAATGAAAATCCGGCCAAAAGCTTCAAGAACACCGGTGAAACATTCAAGAGATCGATTCGCACAAACCAGGAACCGTCTGATACATACAAATATATGAATCGTTTGCAAATCTTCTCAGGAACATGATTCAATCATCAAAAACAACTAATAACCCCCAGGGCAGAAACACCCAATTCTCGATTAAGAACATTCATAACAAATAAACCCTAATTTTCGAATCAGAGAATCAAACACAAAATTAAACACGTTATTGAACTCCAAATCGATCATATGACATACCAAAATGATCAGGAAGAAAATATCTACAACATGCAAGCATCAAATCATCCAAACAATACCTCGAACATAAATTCACACTTTTAATTCTTAATAATTCGAATATAAAATAGTTTATAAGAAAATAACCTTTGATTCTGGGTTGAAATTGATGGCTGAATCAGATAGGAAATTTTTCAGGCTTCGATTCGAGTATATGCACGCCTTAATCCGATATCGGTAACGCCTCCGAATTTGTGTTTGATTACGAAGAACAATTTCTAATTATAGTATTTTCTCTGTAAAAACTCTGTAAATACTGTTTGCAAATGATTTCTGATACGAAATAAAATACGGTAAAAGGCTATTTATATTTACGGAAAATTAGTATCCCGTTGGATCATTCCGGATATAAAACGGTACGTTTATTTATAAAAACTGATCCAAACGGTATCGGTTTTCGGGATAATTATCCAAATCAGTACAATTTGTACTGCGGTCTTGGTCTCAGCGCCTGGTTACACATATTACGAAATGATAATTGTGATAGTTTAATAAAAAGCTCCCGTTTATCGAAAATACGGATTTTATTTGATTTACCGAAACAAATATTGTATCGAAAATATTGCGCCGGGACACGCGCAGGACAAACCGTACGCCGGATCGAAAAAGTCGAAACATGAAAAATGCTCGGAATATTACAATTAGGTTAGGAAGGAGTTCTCGGAAGAGTTTCGGGTTCCAAAAATGTAACAACGGTTGACGTCGGTTGATTCCCGTTTGTATAAAATAGATTTTAAATACTCGGAAAAAGATTTTATAAATTTCATATGATTCTTATAAATTCATAAATCAACATAAAAATAATTAGGAAGATATGACAATTATCTATATTTTATTTTGGACATATAAAAATTAAAATACTCAATTAATATTATTTTTGAATATCCAGGTACAATTAACACTTAACAATTAACTCACAGAATAGATACTGAACAGACATAATAATTATTTAATAGCAAAAATAATTACACGATATATCCCGGATATTACATCCTTCCCCTCTTAAAAGGATTCTGTCCTCAGAATCTCCTAAAAAAACAAATGAGGGTACTTTTCTCTCATATTACTTTCTAACTCCCAGGTTGACTCTTCAACCTTTGGGTTTCTCCATAATACTCTTACTAACTTTACCACTTTATTTCTCAATACTTTCTCTCTCTCCTCTAGAATCTCTACCGGACTCTCTACATATGATAAATCTGCCTGAAGCTCTATTGGCTCATATTCTATTACATGCCTGGAGTCTGGATTATACTTCTTAAGAATTGATACGTGAAAAACATTGTGAATGTGCTCCATGTGCGGTGGTAACGCCAACTCATAAGCTACTTTGCCAATGCGCTTTAAAATCTCAAAAGGTCCGACATATCTTGAGCTTAGCTTCCCTTTCTTCCCAAACCTCGTTAGTCCTTTCCATGGTGATACTTTCAATAATACCAAGCTTCCTTCTTCAAATTCCATGTCCTTCCTTGACTGGTCTGCATACTTTTTCTGATGATTTTGTGCGGCTATTAATCTCTTCTGGATAATTTCTACAACTTCCTTTGTCTGCTGCACCAATTTAGGTCCGAGTATTTTACGTTCTCCTACTTCGTCCCAATATATTGGAAATCTACATTTGCGTCCATAAAGGGCTTCATAGGGTGGCATCCCAATGCTGGCATGATAACTGTTGTTATAAGCAAATTCTACCAAGGGTAAATGCTCGTCCCAACTTCCTTTGAAATCAATAGCACAAACACGTAACATGTCCTCGATTGTCTGGATCATTCTTTCACTTTGACCGTCCGTCTGCGGGTGATAGGCTGTACTCATATTCAATCTTGTTCCCAAACATTCTTGAAAACTCTTCCAAAATCTTGAATTAAACCTTGGATCTCGATCAGATACGATAGACACTGGAACTCCATGACGAACTACAATTTCCTTTAGGTACATATGGACCAACTTGCCGAGCGAAAATCTTTCATTTATAGGCAGAAAATGAGCTGACTTGGTAAGTCTATCCACTATAACCCAAATGGCATCATGATTAGCCCTTGTCCTTGGTAATCCAACTATAAAATCCATGGCAATATGTTCCCACTTCCATTTTGGAATCTCCAATGGCTGTAGCAATCCGCTTGGCTTCTGATGCTCTGCTTTAACCCTCTGACACGTATAACATTTGCTAATCCATTCTGCAATTTCCCTCTTCATGTCTGGCCACCAATAATTCTTCTTTAAATCTCTATACATCTTGGTACTCCCTGGATGGATGGAATACCTTGAATTATGTGCCTCATGTAGAATTTCATTCTTTAACTCCGTCACCAGTGGAATCCAAATTCTAGACGAAAACCTCATAATACCTTGGTCATCTTGTTGTGTGCATAATTCTTCACCTACCAAACGATTTATATCCTGATCCATTACCTCTTTCTGGCATTTCTTTATTTTCTCCAATAACTCTGGTTGGAAAATCATACTGTACATTTTTGCTTCATCAGGCTTGCAAATTCTAATCTCCAATTCCAATTTCTGAAATTCTTTATATATTTCTTCAGGTACGGATAACATATTTAACCTTTCCTTCCGACTTAACGCGTCTACTACAACGTTCGCTTTACCGAGATGATAATTAATCGAGCAATCATAATCCTTGATCAGTTCTAACCACTTATTTGCCTCATGTTAAGTTCCTTTTGTGTGAATATGTACTTTAAGCTTTTGTGATCCGTATAAATCTCACATTTCTCTCCATACAGATAATGTCTCCAAATCTTCAGAGAAAATACTATGGCTGCTAATTCCAAATCATGAGTAGGGTACTTCTTTTCGTGTGGTTTCAATTGCCTTGACGCATACGCAATCACCTTGTCGTGCTGCATAAGAACACATCCTAATCCTTTGTGTGAAGCATCACTATAAATTATGAAATTCCCTTGATCGTCTGGAAGTGACAAAACAGGTGTCGTGATTAATCGTCGTTTCAATTCCTGAAAACTTTCTTCACACTTGTCGTTCCATATAAACTTTTCATTCTTTCGGGTAAGCTTTGTTAATGGTGTGACAATCCTCAAGAAATTTTGAACAAATCGACGATAATATCCCGCCAATCCTAGGAAGCTTCTTACCTCGGTGGGTGTTCTTGGTCTTTCCCAATTCGTAATTTCCTCGATCTTTTCCGGGTCCACTTTGATCCCTTCATTAGTAACTATGTGTCCTAAGAACTGAACCTCTTATAACCAAAACTCACACTTCGAGAATTTAGCATACAACTTCTTTTTCCTTAAAATCTCCAAAGCTGTCCTTAAATGTTCCGCATGATCCTCTTCCGTCTTTGAATAGATCAAAATATCGTCTATAAATACAATAACGAACTTGTCCAAATAATTTTTGAAAATTCTGTTCATCAGGTCCATAAATGTTGCTGGGGCGTTGGTCAACCCAAAAGACATTACTAGAAATTCATAATGTCCATACCTTGTTCGAAAAGCGGTCTTTGGTATATCCTCTGGCTTGATCTTTAGTTGATGATATCCCGATCTTAAATCGATTTTGGAGAAATACTTGGCTCCCTTCAATTGGTCAAACAAATCATCAATTCTAGGTAACGGATACTTGTTCTTGATCATAAGCTTTTTGAGCTCCCTATAGTCGATACATAGTCTCATGCTTCCATCTTTCTTCTTAACAAATAATACCGGTGCTCCCCACGGTGAAAGGCATATGTCATAGCCTATTTGTTTATTCGAGGATTTAACTCAACTCAAATAAGAATGTAATAAGTAAATAGTGGATCTATCGTCAGAGAGATCTCACAGAGTAACATATGTCAAAGGATTAAGTAACATTGTTCTTCTACAGACTTGATGACTTAATTCGCTGAAAGAAGCTCAAGCAATTGATCAAGCCTCAGTGATATAAATCAAGATTATGGATTTAATCAAGTGACAGAGATCTCGTCAGGGTATCAATTAATTACAAGGATTTAGTCTGAAGAAAATCAAGAGTATCAAGGTCAAGGCATGAAGAAACATCACGGAAGTTAGTCACTCATGAACCAGACAGTACATCGAGTGTCAACATTGAAGTGGTGGAATTGATTCATAATTTTCAGTGATTTTCAGAAGATATTCAGAAGAATGGTTGCTGCTCAAGATTAGTATTAATTCTATATTAATTAATTAAGTCATATAATTTAATTAAGAAAATAAATTATATCTGTAAAGATTAATTTATTGATTAATTGAATTAATTGATTAATTAATTCAGAATTAATATTAAGGATTTTCAAAATTTAAAATTGGATTAAAATCTATTTAAATTCAACAAGACAATCTGATTGTACTAATATGACAATCAGTATGACAATTGATAGTCCTACCGAAAGTCATGCTAGTACAAACAATGGTCTTGCCGAAGTTCTACTGGAAATTTGATAGTTCTACCGAAAGTCTTTCTAGTTCAATGGATTGTCTTGCTGAGCTAATTGGATTGTCATTGCAGTTCATTCTATTCGGCTGTTTGATAAAAAGAAGCAGAAGCAACATAATTCATCATCAGAGCATAGCATTGAATATCTTTCAGCAGAACACAGAACAAAAGAAACCTGCAGAGAAATTATTGCAAATTCACAGATCATTTATTTCTAGTATTTATTGTTAAATCCAATCCACTAGAAAAACTTTTTTTGTTCTTGTGTAACTATCTAGCGGATCGAAATCCCTAGAACTTAATCTCAAATCGCTTTTAGCATTTGATCTTTTTATTGCAAAAATAGAAAAAGTTCATGTCGAATTTATTCTAGATTTGTAATAATTGATTTGAGATTAATCCCTTGTAAACGATACTGTTGTTGTAACACCTTTCAAGTTTAATAATAATTTTATTTAACTTGAATTTTGTTTCACCTTTTTTATTCCGCATTTTATTCGATTAAACGGTATTGTTTGTATTCAACCCCCCTCCTACAAACATATTGAGACCTAACAATTGGTATCAGAGCCTTCTGATTAACGTACAAATCAAGATCCTAGACTTTTGTGTTTCTTTCACTCCGTGAATTTTTTATTCACTAAAAAATTCATAATGACTACACAAAAAGTTGGAACCGTTAAAATTCCACTATTCAATAAAGAAAATTATGTTATGTGGAAGAAGAAGATGCTATTGTTTTTACAAGTTGCAAATTCCAAATATCAGGAAGTGTTAAAGAAGGGTCCTAAAATTCCGATGGTTATTGAACCAGAGGTAATAGAAAATGATGTGGTGATTACCAAAGCAAGAACTTATGTGAAAGATCCTGAGGATTTTTCTCCTGCTGAAAAAGAAGAAGCCTCCCTGGATGCTAGCCTTCAATTAATTTTAGTAGATTCCCTTGATCCCTTGATGAATAGACATGTGATGAACTGTAAAGATTCCAAACATATCTGGGAAACTATTGAGGTTATTAATGAAGGCACAGAGGAAGTTAGGGAGAACAAGTTAGAAATCCTAACCTCTGAGTATGAATACTTTAAATCCAATCCAGGAGAAGGAATCACTGAAGTGTTTGAGAGGTACAATGCATTGATCAACAACCTGAACATTAATGGTAAATATTATTCCATCATGGAGGTCAACAAAAAGTTCCTTTTAACACTGCCAACTCATCTCGAACATAGAATCACTGCCATCAGAGAAGCAAGAGATCTGAGTGAGATTTCTTTGGAAAGACTCTATGGTATGTTAAAGACTTATGAGTTGGAGCAGATTCAGCAGAAGGAAGTTTACGGGAAAGGAAGAGTGGTCAGCACGTCTACTGCTCTAGTAGCTGATGAACAACAACAACAACAACAACCATAATATCAACAACAATCTCAACAGTCAGAAAGAATGGTACAGTCTTCCAAGGTTGAAGAAAATGTGATAGTAGCAGAATTTGATCCTCCTACTACAAATCAATCAGGAGATGATTTTTATTCCTTGGAAGAACTGGAGCAATTGGAGGATGAGTTAATGGCCCTGATTGTCAAGAGATTCTCAAATGTCAGATTCAAAAGGAATCCCAAGTTCAAGTACAAGTCCAACTACAACAGATTCCAAAAAGGTGGATCTTCATCCTCTAACACCAGCAGTGGTGGGTACAAAATAGGGATGGTTGATCGAAGCACCATTAGATGCTTCAACTGTAATGAGTTGGGACACTTTGCCACAGAATGCAGGAAGCCAAAACAAGTTAGGAAGAACTCTTACGATTCTAATCAGAAGAGTAAATCTGAAAGGGCTTACCTGACAAAGGGAAGAAGCTGGGATGATACTGACAGTGAAGATGAAGAAGTTGGGAATCTTTCTCTCATGGCTAGTGATGCAAACACCTCATCGTCAAGAAAAGAGGTAAAATTTACTGATGCTGAATTAGTTTATCATCTAGGAGGTTCCTTAGATTGTGCTCGTCATGATAATGAATTGTTAAATCAACAAATCAAAGACCTTGAGAAAGAGGTCAATGAATTAAGACTTGTGCACATTAATCAAGATAAATTAAAAGAATAAGTATCTTTTCTAGAGAATAGAGTTGACTGTTATAGACAACTCGAAACTATTCTCAAAGACAAGATCACCGGTCTTGAGGCTAAGGTTAAAGCTTACTTTAATTCTTGTTCGAAGTCCAAAGAGTTTTACAATAAGCAAGCTGTTAATCAAACATCTGGAATAGGTTATGATTACAATGTTGTTATTAGAAAATTAGGCATAAACTCCCCTCCTCATGTATGTGCTAAAGGCAGAGAAGTACCACATGTGCTTAAGGGTGTTGATGAACCCCTCTATAAAGAATCAATTGCTGAACCATTTGATGAGACCTCATTTATTATTCAAGAAGAAATCTGTGCTGAAGATCATGCTAATAAGAAGGCTGTCTCCAAGTCAAGTGTGTCAAAGGTTCCAGTCAAAGTTGTGAAAGCAACTGAGACTAACTCAGACACACATGAGTTGGATAACACAAATGCCATGTCTACCATGCATAAGTTGCCTATTGTTAATCCCTCTCATAAAGCATGTGGTGTTCCTGATTGTATGTCTTGTGCTTTTAATTTGATGTATGCTTATTTTAATGGTAAGCATGTTTCTAATGATAAGACTACTCCTCGTCAGCATGTGAATAATAGAAAGCATGATAGGTCTAAGACTGCTAGTCCTCATAAAGCTAGAAAGGAGACATTTGTGCCTAAGCCTAAACAGAAATTTGTCAAGGCTGTTCACAAGGTCAAATGTCCAGTCATTGAGAAAGTTGAGAACATTAAAATTAAGAATGTTGTTTTGCCTGATAAAGGCCAATTTTAAAAGTATGCTGGACCCAGCCAAGCTTGGGTTCCGAAGAAGGTCTAATCCATTTGTATTGCAGGGCATTAAACAGGTACAACCGGTAGTGTGGATTCTTGACAGCGGATCGTCAAGACATATGACCGGAGATAGAGCCCTGCTATCAAATGTGGTTGAGAAACTGGCCCAGTGGTTACCTTTGGAGATAACAGCAAAGGTTTAACGGAGGGATATGGTTGTTTGCTAGCTGGAAATGTTATCATTGAAAATGTGTATGTTGTACAAGGACTTGAACACAATCTGCTTAGCATTAGTCAGTTCTGTGATAACGGCTACAATGTTTTATTTGACAAGCTGAAGTGTCAGATTCTACAAAACCCTCCTTGATGGGAATCCGGAAAGGAAATCTGTTCATAGCTGACATGAACTATCCTGAAGTCAATTGTTTCTATGCAAAGGCATCGTCAGATGAGAGTTGGCTATGGCACAAGAGACTTTCTCATCTCAATTTCAAAACAATGAATTCTCTTGTCAAAAGAGAATTGGTCAGAGGTCTGCCTCAGCTGGAATTCTCCCCAGAAGGACTATATGAGGCTTATCAGAAAGGAAAGTCAAAGAAAGCAAGTCAGAGAGGCACTGACACATCTTCCATAACTGGTGTTCTGCAATTATTGCACATGGATTTATTTGGACCAGTTAATGTCCTTTCGATGTCAAAGAAGTGTTACTGTCTTGTGATAGTTGATGACTATTCCAAGTATACGTGGGTTTTATTCCTTCACTCTAAGGATGAAACACCACAAGTTGTGATTGATCATATCAAGTTGATCGAGTTAGATTCTAATGTCCCTGTTAGAGCAATAAGGTCAGATAATGGAACAGAATTCAAGAATTCACTTCTCAATGGATTTTGTATAGACAAAGGGATTACCAGACAATTTTCAGCTCCTAGAACCCCTCAGCAAAATGGAGTGGTAGAAAGGAAGAATGGTACATTGATTGAAGCTGCAAGAACGATGTTAAGTGAATCAGGTCTTCCAATGTACTTTTGGGCTGAAGCTGTCAATACTGCATGTTATACTCAGAATCGAACTCTAATCAACAAAGACTTCATGAAAACTCCTTATGAGATTTTGAATGAACAGAAACCTTCTATCAAATACTTTCATGTATTTGGTGCCAGATGCTTCGTGCTCAAGGATGGAGATGATCGTCGTGGTAAATTCGAGGCAAAGACATATGAGGGTATTTTTGTTGGATATGGAAGAAGATCATACAGAGTGTATATCATTGATCAACTCAAAGTAACTGAAAGTGTCAATGTTACATTTGATGACACTAAACTCCTTAGTATCCAAACTGAAGATCCTTCTAAGAAACTGAAGTTTGATGATATGTCAGATTCAGAATCAGAACATGGTCAAGAACCTGAGGTTGTTGCTGGTGAAGAACCTGTTAATCATGATGATACTCAAGGTAATGGTGATGGAAACTTTGGCAACAATGGAGATACCACTGCTACTGACGGAGAATCTTCAAGTCAACATGGCAACAACTCAGGGGGAGATGCTGAAGGATCAACTAGTAGGACACAACATCCCAATGAATTTCAAGGCGAATCATCAAGATCAAATCTTCCAAGACAAACTGTCTGGAATAAAGCTCATCCTTTTGAGTTGATAATTGGTGATCCAGATGTTGGAGTCAGAACTAGACGTGCTACTCAAAATGAGTGTCTGTTCTCAGGATTTCTTTCTGAGATGGAACCTAAGAAGATTGAGGAAGCACTGACTGATCCAGGTTGGGTGATTGCTATGCAAGATGAACTCAATCAGTTTGAATATCAACAAGTCTGGAAACTGGTACCTAGACCTACACACAAGAAAGTTGTTGGTACTAGGTGGGTATTCAGGAATAAACTAGATGAAGATGGTGTGGTTACAAGAAACAAAGCAAGACTTGTAGCTAAAGGGTATTCTCAAGCTGAAGGCATTGATTATGATGAAACCTATGCTCCAGTGGCAAGACTAGAGGCCATCGGGATATTTCTGGCATTTGCAGCATTCTCTAACTTTAAAGTTTATCAAATGGATGTCAAGAGTGCCTTTCTGAATGGAAAGCTGGATGAAGAGGTGTATGTAGAGCAACCTCCTGGTTTTGAAGATCCAGATCATTTGGATTTTGTCTACTTTCTTTTCAAGGCTATTTATGGACTCAAACAGTCTCCGAGAAAATGGTATGACACTCTCTCTGAATTTCTTATTGAAAATAGCTTTATTAGAGGTGTCATAGACAAAACTCTCTTTTCTAAAAAGCATAAGAATGATACTATATTAGTCCAAGTCTATGTGGATGATATAATATTTGGGTCTACTAATGATAATCTCTGTAAAAGATTTGCTAAGTTAATGCACAGCAAATTTGAAATGAGCATGATGGGAGAGCTGAAGTTCTTTCTTGGATTACAAGTAAATCAAAGGTTAGATGGAACTTTTATTTGTCAATCCAAGTATCTCAAGGAACTCCTCAAAAAGTACAATCTAGAGGATTCTGCATCAGCAAGGACTCCGTCAACTACAGCTGTCAAGCTTGGACCATGTGAAAACTCCATTAAGGTAGATGTCACAAGCTACAGAGGTATGATTGGCTCGTTACTCTATCTTACTGCAAGTAGACCAGATATTATGTATTCTACATGCTTATGTGCAAGGTTCCAAGCGGATCCTAGAGATATTCATCTCGTTGCTGTTAAACGAATCTTAAGATATCTTAAGGGAACACCAAATCTAGGTATTTGGTACCCTAAAGAATCTGGTTTTAACCTTGTTGGATATTGATAAGTGGCATTTTATACCACTTAGAACGTCTTAAAATGGCTTTAATTGGTATCTTGAAATCAAGTATTTTGTGTATTTGATGTGTTTTTCGAGTGTTTATGCATTTCAGGGTATTAGTTGCATTTCGGGGGAGGAATCATCAAGAATAAGCCTTGGCATGTGTTCACCATTGCGAGAGGAAAGGAATGGGCAGATTACGGCGAAGAAACGGAGCAAACCTGGATTTTTTCCAGTAGAGGCCTGCGCGCCCGCGCAGCAATGCTGAGCGGCCGCGTAGCAACCTGCGCGCCCGCGCAGCTATGCTCAGCGGCCGCGCGGGGTCGGGGAAAAAGATAAATTATTTTAGACTTCTACTTCTGTTTGGCTTCCAACTTCTATGTAATCTGAGTTTTATGGGACTATTATATAAGTAGATTTGAGACGTTTTCACAGAGAGTATTAAGGGGATTATGTTTTAGATTGTGTTTTATGCAAGAAGCGAAGGAGATAAGGAAGAAGACCGATTTAGCACACCGCAACGAAGAGGAAGCATATTTTCTTGTGATTCTTGTTTCGTTGTAACGTTGGATGCTAGTTTTCTTGCTTTGAACTTATTTACTCTTGTGACGTACTCTGTTTTAATATAATTAGTTTAGTTATTATTTTTTTGTGTTTGTTTATCATGATTTCATATGAACCCATGATGGCGATAAGTTCTATTATGGGCTAATCGTGATCATGGGGTTGCAACGGATTTATTATAGAATTCTTTAGTTGATTGTTTAATACTTTAGTGTGTGATGATTGTATGATATCTAGTATTGGTTGTGCATATTCGTCTTATGTGCGTCGCGAACATATAAGATAGAGTGTTAATCTCTTGTGAAGCGACGGTGGATCTTGAGATTTAGAACTTGCCATGCTAGCATAGGTTCATGTACGTTATGCATGATTAGTGGGTAACTCTAACATTTTTATTTGCCCTATGTAATCAAAAAGGAATAACTTGTGCTTAAATCGTTGTGTTGTCAATTTCTGTAGACATATAGGAACTCAACATAATTGATGACTATTCAACTTCTATCTTAATTGTGGATGCTTGGTAGAATGGTATTAGTACAATGAAAGTTGGCTTTTATCAGTTTTGTGTTATTCGATTAATATCATCACTATCACATGCTAAAGGTAATAACGATGGCTATAGAAGGAAGTAATAATGAAGTTGTGATCTCATGAGTGTTTATTATTGATAATTTGAAGTGTTAGTTAAGTGGTTAATTAAGTAGTTAATTATAGTTAATATTTAATCAACAATTTTAAGTGTTATTATCTTAACATTGAGAAGTAATCATACATTGGTGAGTGAGTTTAATTAGACAATAAATTAGTCTGAGTCTCTGAGGGAACGAACTAGAAAGTATTCTATATTACTTGCGAACGCGTATACTTGCGTGAATATTAGCGCGTGTTTTTGCCCTAACAAGTTTTTGGCG
This sequence comes from Apium graveolens, assembly GCF_009905375.1. Taxonomy (NCBI): domain Eukaryota; kingdom Viridiplantae; phylum Streptophyta; class Magnoliopsida; order Apiales; family Apiaceae; genus Apium; species Apium graveolens. The sequence goes on along the minus strand of NC_133651.1, from coordinate 73,080,200 downwards.
CCGCTGCCGGGGACTCGGCGTAATTGTTTATTTTATGTACTTACCATCATTGGTCATTAGGACTCAGTGATTAGGACGTAGTAGTTACTTATTTTTTTCGGTTGTGTTTCAGGTACTTTAGCAAGCGTTTATGCAAACTCGTTCTCGTGCTCGCAAGAGGACTTTAGATACAGCTGAGGAGACAGACGAAGTTCTTGATATTCCGGAGAAGTTAGATTTTGAGGATTCGGATTCAGGAACTGAGCAGAAAGAACCAGTAAACATGGGAGATCGTATTGTTCAAGCTGATCCAGCTCTTATGGATTTTTCTCGGCCTAAAATTGATGACATTCAGTCAAGCATCCTTCATCCAGCTATTCAAGCTAACACCTTTGAAATCAAGCCGGGCACTATTCAGATGGTGCAGAATTCTGTTTCTTTTGGAGGAGCGGCAACTGAAGACCCCAACATGCACATAAGGAATTTTGTCGAGCTCTGCAGCACTTTTAAGTATAATGGCGTGACTGATGAGGCTATCAAGTTGAGGCTTTTCCCATTTTCACTGAGGGATAAGGCTAAAGACTGGTTACATTCTGAACCAGCTGGGTCCATCACTACGTGGCAAGATCTTGCGCAAAAGTTTCTGGTGAAGTTTTATCCAATGGCAAAGATTGCTGCTATGAGGAGTGCTCTTACTCAGTTTGCGCAGCAACCTACAGAATCTATGTGTGAGGCATGGGAACGCTACAAGGAAATGATCTGGAAGTTGATGCAGCCACCGCTATTGCAGCCCAGCTCCAAGCGCTATCAATGAAGGTTGATTCTCTGGCTACGTATGGAGTTAATCAAATAACTATGGTTTGTGAGCTTTGTGCAGGTTCTCATGCTACGGATCAGTGTTCTCTTGTAAACGAATCTGTTCAGTATGTGAATAATTATCAGCGACAACAGCAGCCTGTGCCAGCGACCTATCATCCTAACAACAGAAATCATCCAAATTTCAGCTGGGGGAATAATCAGAATGCTATTCAGCCACCATATCAGCAAGGAGTGAGTAAACAGTTTAACCCACCTGGATTCCAGCAACCACAGCAGTATGCTACAAGGCAATCATATCCTCAACAGGGAAGTGCAGCTGCACCTACTAGTGCTGATTTTGAGGAACTTAAGCTGTTGTGCAAGAGTCAGGCAGTTTCTATCAAGTCCTTGGAAAATCAAATTGGTCAATTAGCCAATGCAGTGCTCAATCGTCAACCTGGCACTCTTCCCAGTGACACGGAAGTACCAGGCAGGAAGGAAGCTAAAGAGCAAGTCAAGGCTATTACCTTAAGGTCTGGAAAAGTAGCTGATGCTGAAAAGGCAAAAGAAGTAGAAGCTGAAATTAGAGGTGAAGAATCGAAGCAAAAGGAGAAAGCGGCGGAACCAAGGAAGACTACTGTTGAATACACTCTGCCTGAGGCTAATACAGGGGAGAAACAGCTCTATCCTCCACCACCTTTTCCTAAGAGATTGCAGCAACAAAAGCTGGATAGACAGTTTGGGAAGTTTCTGGAGGTGTTCAAGAAACTTCACATCAATATACCTTTCGCTGAGGCTCTGGAACAAATGCCTAGTTATGCGAAGTTTATGAAGACTATTCTTTCAAGGAAGGTGAAACTGGATGACCTTGAAACTGTTGCTCTCACGGAAGAATGCAGCGCTGCTCTGCAGCAAAAGTTACCACCAAAACTGAAAGATCCAGGAAGCTTCACCATTCCTTGCACCATTGGCAATCTAACTTTTGACAAGTGCCTTTGTGATTTGGGAGCAAGCATTAATCTGATGCCATTGTCGATCTTTAAAAAACTGGATCTGCCTGATCCAAAACCCACGTACATGTCACTATAATTGGCTGACCGTTCCATTACTTACCCAAGGGGCATAGTTGAGGATGTGCTCGTCAAGGTGGATAAGCTCTTCTTTCCAGCAGATTTTGTTATTCTGGATTTTGAGGAAGATAAGAAGATTCCCATAATCTTGGGAAGGCCTTTCTTGGCTACTGGCCGTACCTTGATAGATGTGCAAAAAGGTGAACTTACTATGCGGGTCCAAGATCAGGATGTGACCTTCAACGTATTCAAGGCAATGAAATTCCCTACAGAAGATGAGGAGTGCTTAAAAGTGGATGTGATTGATTCTGCGGTTACCTCGGAACTCGATCACATGCTAATGTCTGATGCATTGGAAAAGGCCTTAGTGGGGGATTTTGACAGCGATGATGAAGATGGCAACGAGCAATTACAATATCTGAACGCTTCTCCCTGGAAGCGAAAGCTGGACATACCATTTGAATCTCTTGGTACTTCTGACCTCAAGAACGCTGAAGGGAAGCTCAAACCATCAATAGAGGAAGCACCTACCTTGGAGCTCAAGCCATTACCTGAACACTTGAGGTATGTTTTTTTAGGTGATTCATCTACGTTACCTGTTATTATTTCATCTGACCTTTCAGGTAGTGAGGAAGATAAGCTCTTAAGGATTTTGAGAGAATTCAAATCGGCTATAGGATGGACCATAGCAGACATCAAGGGGATAAGTCCTTCATATTGTATGCATAAAATTCTGCTAGAGGAAGGTAGTAAGCCAACTGTGGAACAGCAGCGAAGACTGAATCCCATCATGAAGGAGGTGGTGAAGAAAGAAATTCTGAAATGGCTAGATGCAGGCATCATTTATCCTATTTCTGACAGCTCGTGGGTGAGCCCCGTACAATGTGTACCTAAGAAAGGAGGCATCACTGTGGTCGCAAATGAAAAGAATGAGCTCATCCCTACTCGAACAGTCACAGGATGGAAAGTATGCATGGATTATAGAAAATTGAACAAAGCCACAAGGAAGGATCACTTCCCCCTTCCATTTATTGATCAAATGCCTGACAGATTGGCGGGTCATGAGTATTTTTATCTTCTGGATGGTTATTCCGGGTATAATCAGATTTGTATTGCACCAGAGGATCAGGAAAAGACCACCTTCACTTGTCCATTTGGCACATTTGCTTTTCGCAGAGTTTCGTTTGGGTTATGTGGCGCACCGACCACTTTTCAGAGATGTATGATGGCTATATTCTCTGACATGATTGGAAATAACGTCGAAGTGTTCATGGATGACTTCTCCGTCTCTGGACACTCATATGATGAATGTTTGAATAATCTGCGCGCCGTACTCAAAAGATGCGTGGAAACTAATTTGGTGCTTAATTGGGAGAAATGTCATTTTATGGTGCGTGAAGGCATTATCCTTGGGCATAAGGTCTCTAGCAAGGGTCTGGAGGTGGATAAGGCCAAGGTGGGAGTCATTAAAAATCTTCCCCCACCTAATTCTGTGAAAGGAATCCGTAGTTTTCTTGGTCATGCGGGTTTTTATCGGCGATTCATCAAGGACTTTTCAAAGATATCTAAGCCGTTGTGCAATTTGCTTGAGAAAGATGTGCCGTTCAAATTTGATGATGAATGTTTGGCAGCATTCGAGACTCTCAAGAAGAGTTTGATCACTGCACCAGTTATTACAGCACCAGATTGGACAGAACCGTTTGAGATGATGTGTGATGCGAGTGATTATGCGGTAGGTGCAGTTCTAGGACAGCGCAAGAAAAATCTCTTCCATGTGGTCTACTATGCGAGTAAGACTTTAAATGGTGCCCAATTGAACTACACCACTACTGAGAAGGAGCTTTTGGCTACAGTCTTTGGTTTTGAGAAATTTTGATCTTATCTGCTTGGTACGAAAGTAACAGTATTCACTAATCATGCAGCTATTCGCTATCTGGTTTCTAAGAAGGATTCGAAGCCGAGACTCATTCGTTGGGTGCTTTTACTTCAGGAATTTGAGTTAGAGATCAAAGATAGAAAAGGTACTGAGAATCAAGTAGCTGACCATCTCTCTAGGTTGGAGAATCCTGATTCTACTTCACAAGATAGGACGTTAGTCAATGAATCTTTTCCGGATGAGCAGTTGTTTGCAATTCAGGAGGAAGAACCATGGTTTGCAGATATTGTAAACTATCTCGTCAGCAATATAATGCCTCCTAATTTAACATCCGCTCAAAAGAAGAAGTTTCTGCATGAGGTGAAGTGGTATATGTGGGATGAACCATATTTGTTTAGACAGGGAGCTGACCAGATCATCAGGAGATGTACCCCGTTCTGTGAGACGGAGGGGATATTACGAGACTGCCATTCCACGGTTTATGGTGGACACTATGGAGGTGAGAAGACGGCAGCTCGTATTCTGCAAGCAGGTTTTTTCTGGCCTACTTTGTTCAAGGATGCTCATCAGTTTGTGTTAAGGTGTAATCGTTGCCAAAGAGTGGGAAATTTTTCAAGGAAGAATGAGATGCCATTAAATGTGATGCTTGAATTCGAGGTCTTTGATGTATGGGGAATCGATTTCATGGGGCCTTTTATCGCATCTTGCAATAATCAGTACATCTTGCTGGCAGTCGATTATGTCTCAAAATGGGTCGAAGTTAAAGCTTTACCGACAAATGATGCAAAGGCAGTGCTAAATTTTCTTCATAAGCAAATTTTCACAAGGTTTGGAACACCTCGGGTAATCATAAGTGATGAAGGATCGCATTTTTGCAACCGTAAGTTCACTTATATGATGCAGCGTTATAATGTGAATTATCGAGTAGCTACTGCCTATCATCCGCAAACAAATGGTCAAGCGGAAGTGTCTAACAGAGAGATAAAGCGCATTCTAGAGAAGGTTGTTTGTCCGTCAAGGAAGGATTGGTCTTTAAAGCTCGATGAAGCTGTTTGGGCTTACAGAACATCATACAAAACTCCACTTGGGATGTCACCGTTTCAGTTGGTGTACGGTAAGGGATGTCATCTACCGGCGGAGCTTGAGCATAAGGCCTACTGGGCATTGAAGAAGTTGAACCTGGATTTAGATGTAGCTGGTAAGAAAAGAATGCTTCAGCTTAATGAACTTGATGAATTTTGACTTCAAGCGTACGAGAATAACAAAATGTATAAGGAAAAGGTGAAGAGGTGGCACGATAGGAAGCTACATCCTAAGTTATTTGTGCCAGGGCAACAAGTTCTTTTATTCAACTCTCGGCTCCGACTTTTTCCTGGGAAGTTGAAATCAAGGTGGTCTGGACCTTTTATTGTCAAAACTGTGTTTCCACATGGAGCGGTGGAAATTTTTGAGAATGATTCGGACCAAGCATTCAAGGTTAACGGTCAGCGGTTGAAGCACTACTATGGGGACATGGCAAACCGAGAGGTGGTTAGTGCCATTTTGTTGACTACTTGAGAAAGGTACGGAACGTCAAGCTAATGACGAAAAAGAAGCGCTGCGTGGGAGGCAACCCATGAATTGTTGTTACAGGAACCCTTAGAAGTTAATAACCTATCCAAAAACACAAAAAAATCAGAAAACAGGGGCTGAAAAAAAAATCCAGAGACCCCCTGCGCGCCCGCGCAGCTATGCTGAGCGGCCGCGCAGGGGTCGAGTTCCAGAAAATTTTTTACAGTTCAGAAAAAAAAAAAACAAACAAAAAACACAAAAACAGTTTTAGCCCATAAACCCACGAATTGTTCCCACTACCCCATCATTTTATCCCTTAATTCCCAAACCCTAATCTAATCCACACCCTATATATACATACACCTATCCTACATATCTCCCACAAAACTTCCTACACTTAAACCCTCTCACAAACATTAAAAATCAGTTCTTACACACTTTTATTCACGAATCAATGGCACCCAAGAGAGCACGCACTATTGACAGCAGCAACACAGTTTCTACTGCTGATTCATCGAGGGGTACTACTGCGAGGCCTCGGTTAACTGACAGAGCTGCGGAGGAGGAGTACACTAGGCTGTTGGGGAAGCCGATTCTGAAGGAGAGGGGGTTTTTACCATCAGGGAGGGATGGTGAGTTGTTGCCCATGATCGCAGAGAAGGGGAGGATAGCTTTTTGTGAGTCACCCGAAGCAGTACCGATGAGCGTTGTTCGCGAGTTCTACGCGAACGCGAAGGCTGAAAAGAATGGGTTTTCCGTAGTCCGTGGGCTGACGGTTGATTATCATCCTGCGGTGATTCGCCGTGTGATTGGACAGCGAGAGAGGAAGCCCGAGGAGGAGAACTGGAATGAAAAGACTGCTGAGGATTTTGACTTGGATTTGATTTGTGCGACTCTCTGTCGACCGGGCACAGTTTGGACCCGCAGTCCAGGCAATAATGAGTATCGTCACTTTTCGGCGATCGCCATGAACAGGTATGCCCGTGCATGGAATGCATTTATTTGTGCTAATATTTTGCCTTCTTCACATGCACACGAGGTCACAGTTGAGAGAGCACAGTTGTTGTGGGGGATTCTGCATGATGAGTACTATGTGGACCTTGGTGAGTTTATCTACCAAGGAATTCTGAAGTTTTTGAGGGGAGCAAAGCATATGAACATCCCTTATGCATCCACGGTTACGAAGCTATGCCGAGCAGTGGGAGTGAACTGGCTGGCTCATGAGCAGTTGCAGTTGCCAGCAGCTCCGATTGATTCTGGCACTCTGAATGGGATGCAGTAGTGGACCGGTGGTGAGCCTGAGGAGCATAGGCTGGGTTATCATCTTCCAGGAGGGCGTCCAGCACGAGGTGCTACTATGGCTAGGCCAGGGCGTGGTGAGGCTGGTTCTTCGAGAGCTCAGGAGGGTGCTGGGATGGGTGATGCCCAGTATAGGAGGCTTTCACGGCGGATGGATGCCATGTATGAGACGCAGAGCAGGTTTGCTCAGGAGCTCACCCTTGCGTTAGGGTCTGCTTTTCGAGGCCTTGGAGCTGATATTCAGTGGCCAGTTTTTGGTGAGGACTCTGCATACCCGCCGCCTGATACTCCACCCACTGAGGGTGATGATGATGATGATTCCGAGTAGGTATACCCTGTGTTCCTTTCTACTACTTTCACTGAGGACAGTGAAGATTTTTAGTTTGGGGGTGGTAGTTAAGGAATATGTGTGTGTGTCATTTAGTTGCATATTCATGATAGTTTAGTTCATATAGTTGTATAATTTATGCCATATAGTTTTTTTTGTTATGAATGTCATGTAGCTCATGCATTTACCATGATCCCTTTTGCAATGATTTATCGACTGAATTGTGATATTGATGCGAGTGTAGTGATAGCATTAAAGTGATATTAAGTTGTGTAGGTTGATATGCATGCTAGAAACAATTGTAAGTCCACTAAGTCTTAGAGAATGCGTAAGGGCTAGATTGTTGTTATGACTTGGTTATTTTCAAGGTCAATCTACTTATTATGTTTAGAATTCGATTATAGGTTCTTAGTGATAAAGACATGAAAAAGAAAAATTTTGGAGAAAAAAAATATGGAAGTTGTTGCTAGTTGTGGCTAGGCGTCAAATGGCAAGTAGCCGGCTCGCGTATGTTGCGAGTAGTCTAGGGTTGAGCAAGATGGAGCGAAACGCACTTGCTCAGAAATTAAAAAAAAAAAAATTTGCATAATTGATCAAGAGTGGGCTCTTTGGTATTCGAGTTATTAAGTTCTTAGGGGACTTTGTGCCTAGTGACCTAAGGCTTTTAGAGTCTGGGATCCGCTAACCTAACGCTCGTTACATGGATACCATTGTATAAGTCTTTTGTGGACCTCACTCATTGCACGGTCAAATAAGCATTTGAGTTTTAAATAAAAAGTACGATTCCGTAATAAGCTCCAGAGTTCTTGTAGTGTTGTATATCACTTTGTGCCTAGAATTTTTTATTCTTTGTATAATCGTAGGATTGCCTTGAGGATAATCTAGTCATAGTAATTGGTCTAGTTCCGAAGCATATCTGTTAAGCATTTGTACACACCACGTTTCTGGCTGTATGTCCGTTTGCATGAGTTTATTGATCTTTAGTTGTCTAACTGCATTCGTTGAGATGTGACAATTTGGTTGGTTAATTATAGTAAGGGGGATCGTTGTATGTTCATATAGATTGCATTCATGCATATTTTTAGTTGTTTTTGAGTCTGTGACGCTTGAGGACAAGCATCGATTTAAGTTTGGGGGTGTGATAAGTGCCATTTTATACCACTTAGAACGTCTTAAAATGGCTTAAATTGGTGTCTTGAAATCAAGTATTTTGTGTATTTGATGCGTTTTTCTAGTGTTTATGCATTTCAGGGTATTAGTTGCATTTCGGGGAAGGAATCATCAAGAATAAGCCTTGGCATGTGTTCACCATTGCGAGAGGAAAGGAATGGGCAGATTACGGCGAAGAAACGGAGCAAACCTGGATTTTTTCCAGTAGAGGCCTGCGCGCCCGCGCAGCAATGCTGAGCGGCCGCGCAGCAACCTGCGCTCCCGCGCAGCTATGCTCAGCGGCCGCGCAGGGTCGGGGAAAAAGATAAATTATTTTAGACTTCTACTTCTGTTTGGCTTCCAACTTCTATGTAATCTGAGTTTTATGGGACTATTATATAAGTAGATTTGAGACGTTTTCACAGAGAGTATTAAGGGGATTATGTTTTAGATTGTGTTTTATGCAAGAAGCGAAGGAGATAAGGAAGAAGACCGATTTAGCACACCGCAACGAAGAGGAAGCATATTTTCTTGTGATTCTTGTTTCGTTGTAACGTTGGATGCTAGTTTTCTTGCTTTGAACTTATTTACTCTTGTGACGTACTCTGTTTTAATATAATTAGTTTAGTTATTATTTTCTTGTGTTTGTTTATCATGATTTCATATGAACCCATGATGGCGATAAGTTCTATTATGGGCTAATCGTGATCATGGGGTTGTAACGGATTTATTATGGAATTCTTTAGTTGATTGTTTAATACTTTAGTGTGTGATGATTGTATGATATCTAGTATTGGTTGTGCATATTCGTCTTATGTGCGTCGCGAACATATAAGATAGGGTGTTAATCTCTTGTGAAGCGACGGTGGATCTTGAGATTTAGAACTTGCCATGCTAGCATAGGTTCATGTACGTTGTGCATGATTAGTGGGTAACTCTAACAGTTTTATTTACGCTATGTAATCAAAAAGGAATAACTTGTGCTTAAATCATTGTGTTGTCAATTTCTGTAGACATATAGGAACTCAACATAATTGATGACTATTCAACTTCTATCTTAATTGTGGATGCTTGGTAGAATGGTATTAGTACAATGAAAGTTGGCTTTTATCAGTTTTGTGTTATTCGATTAATATCATCACTGTCACATGCTAAAGGTAATAACGATGGCTATAGAAGGAAGTAATAATGAAGTTGTGATCTCATGAGTGTTTATTATTGATAATTTGAAGTGTTAGTTAAGTGGTTAATTAAGTAGTTAATTATAGTTAATATTTAATCAACAATTTTAAGTGTTATTATCTTAACATTGAGAAGTAATCATACATTGGTGAGTGAGTTTAATTAGACAATAAATTAGTCTCAGTCTCTGAGGGAACGAACTAGAAAGTATTCTATATTACTTGCGAACGCGTATACTTGCGTGAATATTAGCGCGTGTTTTCGCCCTAACAGATATACAGATTCAGATTACGCAGGAAGTGTTGTTGATAGGAAAAGCACCTCAGGGAGTTATCAATTCCTAGGTAGCAGACTAGTCTCATGGTACAGCAAGAAACAGTAAACAGTTTCAAATTCAACGGCCGAGGCTGAATATATTGCTGCTGGAAGCTGCTGTACTCAGATCTTGTGGATTAGGAATTAGCTACGGGACTATGGCTCTGTATTGAACAAAATACCTATTCTATGTGACAATACAAGTGCAATAGCCATCACCAACAACCCTGTGCAGCATACAAGGACCAAGCACATTGACATCAGGTATCATTTTATTAGAGAGCACGTCATGAATGGTACTGTTGAACTATTTTTTGTTCCAACAGAAGAACAAATAGCAGATATTTTCACTAAACCTCATGATGAATCCACATTTACCAAATTAGTTGGTAAACTGGGTATGTTGAATAACTTTAGTGATTAAACTTGTGAATATCTGAAATCTGTTCTTGAGTGAATTTACAAATGAATTTTTCATAAATGAAAAATTCATTTGCAAATTTATTTTATCATTTTCCAAAATTTCTTGCTTATTTCTATGTCATTTTTATTATCTTATCTTATTTATTTACTCAACTTGTTAATTTTAATGTCTCAGAATATTTTATTTTCTCTAATAATATTTTTCTATGAATTTTATTTGCTAAAATTCAAAAGAAATCTATTTTTGGACTGAAAATATTATTAACTCTGAAATATTTTATTTATGTAAATATTTTCTGCCATATTCATTTCAGTTTTCTGTAATTATAATATTTTCTATATTCTGTTTTTTTATGTGTTTTTAACAGTTTTTATGTTAATTATTCAATATATTTGAATACTTAATTTATTTTATACTAGAATGACAATCGGCAAGACAATTGAAATTGTCTTGCTGAAAGTCATTCTAGTACAAATACATGTTTATTTTTAAGTCAGTTTAATTTTATAACTGGCAAGACAATCGGTATGACTATTGATTGTCATGCCAGTAATAAAATTAATATCAGATATATTATGTTTTATTTTGTACTGGTATGACAATCGGTATGACTATCAGATTGTCATACCGGTTATATATATTATTATTTATTTTGTTTGTTTGTTCTGTTTTTTGTTTTCTCAAATTTGCCTTGTATGACTATCGGTATGACAATCGGTAAGACTATCCCGAATTGTCATACCAGTTGTCTACTTAACAGTTTTTGTTTGTTTTGTTTTATAATTCATTCACTTCAGTTTTTCTTTCAAATTCCATCAGTTTTTCTCTCATTTTTCTCTCTCTCTCTACTCGATCTTAATCAAACTACCTCCATTGTCTTATTGCTCGAGTTTTTACTCAGCTTCTCAAAAAATCATCACTCCTGTGATATATATACATACACGTATATACATACAGAAGTGCTGTCGATTTTTTGTTAAAAAAAATCATTTTGTGATTGTTTGATTTTGGGTATTTTTATTTTAATTTCTGTTTTGTGTCTTGTGGTTTTTCAAATCTGCTTTTGTGAGTTAAGAATTTTAACGAGATACATTTTTTTCTAAATTTTTCGATTATAATTGATCTAATTCGAATTATGAAATTAATTTAATTAATTCGAATTTTCTTAATATTATTCTTAAAATTCTGAAAGTGTGTGTCTTATCATTATTTTTAAATGGCTCTCAATTTCCAAATTATTTCGCATAACCTTGTTGGTTATTTTAATCCAGATAAATGTGATGTAGAAAAATTTAAGCCGTGGATTAGATTTTTAAATGATCATTCGATTGTTAGCTCTGCTATTAAATCAAATGTGATTTTAAATGTTGAGCTGCTAAGACTGATTTGCACAACCTCTACTGTGGCCGATAATTTTAAATCTTTTTCATTCACCGTGGCAAACACACAGTATGTGGTTGATGAAACAGTCGTCAATCGAGCTTTAAATTTTCCTATGGACAATTTCTGTAATTTGCCCTCTGAAAATGATATTTCAAACTTTTTCCATGTTATTCACTATCAGGGGGTAATTAATTTAACCAAGTTATCAAAATCCAATTTGGTGTCTGAATAGGACATTTTCTTCGATACACTTTCAAAAGTGTTTGCCAACTGCACTAAATCCAACTTTCACAACATCACTTCCACTCTGCAGTATATTGGTCTTGCGGTTGTTTTCAATCAAAGAATCAATTTTGGCAAACTACTTTTACCCATTCTTTTGAGATGTCTCACTACTGCTTTACATGATCATTCTACAAATCGTAGGGTCTCGTGTTACTATGCTCGTTTTCTCATGCTCATAGCAGAACATATTCTCTCACCTGAGCATAAAGCCCTTTTTGCTAACTCCGCAGTAACCGAACCCCCTCCTGTAAGCAAAAAGATTTACACCCGCCAAGACACAATTTTCAAATTCATGCAAGTTCCAGTACTTGTATCTGCTTTCATGGACACTTATATTCCCTTACCTATCTTCAATCTTCCCGGTCATGAACAGCAAGCTCAACCTCCAGTGGTTCAAACCACCCAGGCTCAAGCATCAGATGCTCTTCCTCTACAGGTAATAGTTCCTCAAACTCAACATATTCCTACTTCTGTTGAAAGACCCCCAGTGGTTGATAGGACTGACCATGAAGTTGTAGAACCACAGCTTCAATCCCAGGTCATAGAGCCAAACACAGAGTCACAACCTATCTCAACCTCTCCCCCACTGTCTAAAATGTTGCCTAGAAGGTTAATAGGAAGTAGTTTGTTGGTGGATGTGAATGAACCCTCAGCTCTGCCTCCTCCGAAGAAAAGAAGAACATTTACTGAGGCATCTGAAAGCCCATCCTTGTCCTCCCAACAGGACATGGACTTTGAAATGGCCACTGAACAGTTACTAGAAACATTCTCTCAACGGGATGAATCTATTGAAATTCGCCATAGGGCCATGGCATCCTGTACTGAGTCAAGCACAATTCCATTACTCACAATGGAAGCATACAAACTAGTAGATGATACTCAAGACACAGAGCGAGGAGTGCACATAGAGTCGGTTACAATGCCTGCCATAGTTACGGCAGAAGAGCAGTCACATACTTCTGAGGGAAAATCTGACTCTCAGCCACCTTTAATAGAGTCATTTTCTCCCCTCCCAGATCCAACACCTCTGGCTCCCTCACGGGATTCTACACTCGCAGATTTATCTGGAGAAAGTGGAGGGCAACTCGGTCAATCTATCCCTGAAGCAATTCAGACATCTATTTCACATGAAATGATAGGTTTGACTGAGGATCGGGACTCGCGAATTCCCATTGCACCACCACTGACCTCTCTTGAAGAGGATATGGTGATTTTAAATGTAGGTACAGAAGATCAGCCTCAGGAAGACTCCTCACGAGCAATTATATTGAGAGATACACATGCACGTGAGTTGAGTGAATTAAACAGGAGAGATATTCAGGTGAGTGCACACATAGACACAAATACTGAAAATCTGTTAGCTCAAATTGCTGATCTCAAGGAACAACTTGGAAAAAGTCAGGCTGAAGCTCAATCATTCAAAGCACAAGTGGTTGAACGGTCTTCTTCTTCCACCTCTGTCAATAATCAGCTGGCTCTTATCAGGACTGAAATATCAGATTTGAAGACATCTGTTGTACCGAAGCTAAACTCAATCCAGGCATCCCCAACGTTATCAGCTGATGACATTTCAAACTTCTGCTCTCTACATACAAGAATGACTTCTCTTGAAGACTTGGTTGAAATGAATCATTCACTGGATTCCTCCAGATTTCTGAAGATAGAGACGGGTATGGAACATCTGAATGAAGAGATGAAGCACTTGTACTACATGATCAAAAATTCTCACTATCCCAATGAAGAACAAAGGAATTTCTTTGAAGGGCCGTCTGGTGGAGGCTTAGGCTCGGGAGGTGATGGAGGTCATGAAGGATCTAAGGGAAAGTCTGTAGAGGATTCCTCAACTAAGGGGGAGAAGAAAGAGAGAAGTGAAAAGGGAAAAGAAAAAGAGTCATCTGCTGGAGGCACAGGGAAGCCTGATGATATCTACTATAGTGGAGAACATGATGACTTTGATATTTGTGACGTTCCCACTGAACCAGTCTTGGAAGATAAAGATGGTTTCTTTGAAGCTGAGGAGGAAAGTGATTTTGGAGAATGGGAAGAGGAAGCTCCAGTGGATCCTCTGTTTGAGAAAGAGTTTTAGCAGCAGCAGTCAGAGATGAAAAGAAAAGAAGCTGAACTCAAAAAGGTATCCCAGATCATTGAGATGAGGAAAGACACACAAAGAACAAAAACTCTTCAAAAGCAACATCTTCATGACATTAAGGCTCAAGAAAGGAGAAGAGATGTCAGACTAAAGATGGGTGAAAAATGGGATGAAGCTAGGAGAGTACTTGATATGCCTCAGCTGAGCACAAACAATGATAGACAGTTTCTACATCTTCTGGACAAGCTGGAGATCTCTAATCCAAACAATGACATATACATGAATGCTATAAAGACTGAAGTCTCAAGGATCACAGCTGCCTTTGACAGATCATTAAATGAGATGAGCATATTTGTATATTGTCAGAGCGAATGATCTTTCAAGGTGTCACTTCATCTGTTTGAGAATCGTTCTTTGTCAGAGATTTGGGTTCTTCTCAACAAAGTCAAAAGAAGCTCAGAATTGAATAAAGTTCTTAGAGAAAGACTCAAAGAGTTTGCCAGCAGGGCTAGTCCTCAAGTGGTCAACAATCCTCATCAAGTAAGATTCTTTAAGTCTGACTGTCTTCAAATCTGCCAGCTTGATTCACAATCTCTTAAAGACTACTCAGCTAAGCATCTGGTCCGGATGGAACATCACCTAAGAACTGCTGGATATTCATCCATGTTGAAAACTCAAGAAGCTGATTTGATTCAAGCTTATTATGAAAAGAATATTAAAAGGTACAATCAACTCAAGAATAAACTAAAGACAGTTGGAGTTCAACCAGTCAGGCCAGACATCTTCACTTCAGAAAAGGATCGTGTCTTTGACAAGGAGTTGCTTCAAGATTTGGAAGAAGGTGATGAGTTGGAAGAAGGTGAAGTCGGAAGAGAAGACAACTGAATTCAATTAGCTCAAAACTCAATGTAATATGATTAGAGATTTATGAATCAAGATAGACTAATGTAGTTACATGTTCAGGCTTAAGGAACATCTATCTTGTATTCACTTGTAAATTTCGTTTGGAATCTGGAAAATGTTAAATATAATCCAGAACTTTTCTGCTATTTACTTTGCATTACTGTTTATATCTTTTTCTTATTTGTTAGTTGAGTTATCCTCTAGGTATTTGTTGTTATTGTCTAACAAACAAATAGGGGGAGATTGAAAGGCATATGTCATAGCCTATTTGTTTATTCGAGGATTTAACTCAACTCAAATAAGAATGTAATAAGTAAATAGTGGATCTATCGTCAGAGAGATCTCACAGAGTAACATATGTCAAAGGATTAAGTAACATTGTTCTTCTACAGACTTGATGACTTAATTCACTGGAAGAAGCTCAAGCAATTGATCAAGCCTCAGTGATATAAATCAAGATTGTGGATTTAATCAAGTGACAGAGATCTCGTCAGGGTATCAATTAATTACAAGGATTTAATCTGAAGAAAATCAAGAGTATCAAGGTCAAGGCATGAAGAAACGTCACGGAAGTTAGTCACTCATGAACCAGACAGTACATCGAGTGTCAACATTGAAGTGGTGGAATTGATTCATAATTTTCAATGATTTTCAGAAGATATTCAGAAGAATGGTTGCTGCTCAAGATTAGTATTAATTCTCTATTAATTAATTAAGTCATATAATTTAATCAAGAAAATAAATTATATCTGCAAAGATTAATTTATTGATTAATTGAATTAATTGATTAATTAATTCAGAATTAATATTAAGGATTTTCATAATTTAAAATTGGATTAAAATCTATTTAAATTCAACAAGACAATCTGATTATACTAATATGACAATCGGTATGACAATTGATAGTCCTACCGAAAGTCATGCTAGTACAAACAATGGTCTGGCCGAAAGTTCTACTGGAAATTTGATAGTCCTACCGAAAGTCTTTCTAGTTTAAATGGATTGTCTTGCTGAGCTAATTGGATTGTCATTGTAGTTCATTCTATTCGGCTGTTTGATAAAAAGAAGCAGAAGCAACATAATTCATCATCAGAGCATAGCATTGAATATCTTTCAGCAGAACACAGAACAAAAGAAACCTGCAGAGAAATTATTGCAAATTCACAGATCATTTATTTCTAGTATTTATTGTTAAATCCAATCCACTAGAAATACTTTTCTTGTTCTTGTGTAACTATCTAGCGGATCGAAATCCCTAGAACTTAATCTCAAATCGCTTTTAGCATTTGATCTTTTTATTGCAAAAATAGAAAAAGTTCATGTCGAATTTATTCTAGATTTGTAATAATTGATTTGAGATTAATCTCTTGTAAACGATACCGTTGTTGTAACACTTTTCAAGTTTAATAATAATTTTATTTAACTTGAATTTTGTTTCACCTTTTTTATTCCATATTTTATTCGATTAAACGGTATTGTTTGTCTTCAACCCCCCTTCTACAAACATATTGAGACCTAACACACGGGGATACACTGGGTCTGATTACTCCTTTCTCTAACAACTCCTGCAACTGCTTCGCTAGCTCTTTCATCTAAACAGGCGCCATTCTGTACGGGGCCTTGGATACTGGTTCTGTTCCAGGTGCTAAGTCGATCGCAAATTCAATTTCTCTATCTGGAGGAAGTCCTGGCAATTCGTCGGGAAATATGTCTGGAAATTCATTCACTACTGGAATATCTTCAAGTTTTGCTAGCTCCTGACTTTTGTCAATCACGTATGCTATAAAATGCTTGCATCATTGCCGTAATAACTTTTTAGCTTGAATTATTGTTAAGAATTTCTTTACTTGCTTCTGTCCCTTGAACGTTACTATCTTTTCGTCAGGCGTCTTCACCATTACCTTCTTGTTTCGACAATCTATCTGGGCATCATGCTCAGATAACCAATACATCCCTAATATAACGTCAAATTCTCCTAACTTAAATGGTATCAAATCTGCACAAAACTTACTACCAGAAATCTCAACATCACAATTCCCACAAACTTGATTCACAGTTACACGTTCTTGATTTGCTAATTCCACAGTCATTATTTTATTTAAATACTCAACTGGACAATTTAACTTACTAACAAAATCTTGTGAAACAAACGATCGAGTTGCTCCCGAATCTATTAACACTTTGGCACATAAAGAATTCACATTAAGCGTACCTGCCACGACATCTGTATCCTGGATAGCATCCTTCACTGACATATCGAAAACTCTAGCCCTTGGAGTCTCATTTACTGCTGGGGTAGATCCCATGATCCTCAATGCATTACTGACTGGGGCTGATATCTTGCAATCCCTGGCCATATGTACTGGCTTTCCACATTTGAAGCACGTAAATCCAATGGCTGGAACCTTTACTGCTGGATTTCGGATAGGCTGATCCTTATTTGCTGGCTCTCTAGCTGGCTGATTTTGGCACTCCCTCGAATAGTGCCCTTTCTGGTTGCATTTGAAACATACCACATTCAACTTGTTACAAACTCCTCCATGCTTCTTTCCACAAACTTGACAATCTGGAAAAGTTAATCTCAACTGATTCGGCTGATTCACATTAGCTGGACGGTTGCCCTGGCTTCCGTCTCCTGCATTTTGTCTCCTGAAATTAAAATTTCTCCCTGGCTGGAACTTGCCCTTCTTAAAGTTTGGAAACTTCCCTGGGTGTAACTGACCCTCACTTCCCTCAACCTTCCTTTTCTTGCTCTCTTTCTCCTTGTGTGACATCTCACTTTCGGTCTCCGCAATCATAGCCTTCTATACAACCCTTGCATAGGTCTCCAACTCAAAAATAGCCACCTTCCCTCTGATCCATGGCTTCAATCCTTGCCGGAATCTCTTAGCTTTCTTTCTATCAGTATCAACATACGACGATACATACCTTGACAATTCTTCAAATTTACTCTCATAATCTGCCACCGACATAGTTCCTTGCTTTAACTCTAAAACCTTCAGCTCCATCTGATCTTGAACAAACTGAGGAAAATACTTTTCTAGAAATAATTCCTTAAACCTCTCCCAAGTAATAACATCTGTACCTTCCAATGTCTTCACCATCTCCCACCAGTAGGTGGCCTCATTCTTCAAATAGTAACTTGCAAACTCAACCTTCTGTTCCTCCTTCACTTTCACTAAGGCAAATGCCTTCTCTATTACTTTTAACCACACATTTGCTTCAATCGGCTCTAGGGAACCCTTGGATTCTGGTGGGTTTACTGCCTGAAAAGTTTTGAAAGTTACCTGGGGATTGATCTGTCTTTGTTGTTGTTGTGCCAGGTGAACTGTTTGTTGGGCCAAGATTTGGAGAATCTGGGCTATTGCTGGGTCCATGGGTCCTGGGTTCACATTTGTATTTGTATCATCTTGGTTGTTATTGTTGTTGGTTTCTTCATTCTGGGTGTTGGTGCGGGTATTTCTTTTGGGAGGCATTTTCTGTAAAAAATCAATCAACTTATTTAGCTTTTGAATCAATCTTTTGCATAAAAGAATAGTTTTTCAAAACAGAAATATCTCTTTTTGAAAACAGTTGTAACTAAGTAAATTGCATGCTTCTTTACAGAATATATAAACAGTTATGGAAAACAGGGTACATGGTATCACAGGGGTATAACTGGTGCAATAGATAAGGTAAAGTAAAACAGGTGCGATAAAGTAAATGTCAGTGCTGGAAAAGAAAAGGTACTGATATATAGATCAAAAGTTTTAGGGTAGTACAAGCATAAAGACGCTTCGAAAGTAAAAGCAAAAAGGGTACAACAACCTACTCACTAGTAAGCATAACTAATCTATAAATACAACTCAAAAGTCTACCGATACACACTACACACTACTGTACATACTATACAGTCACAACAACACTGCTCCGCATCTCCATCTCTGAGTCTCTGTCTCAGCTCCAAGGAAACTCTAGTCCTTCCAGCCTTTCAAAGTCCTCCATCACCTCAGTAGCCCAGCCCATCAGTGCATCAGGGCCTCTGCCAAGTAGTGTAGCTCCATGTAGCCTAGCCTCAAGAACCCTCCGTGTCACATGAATCTCCTCTCGAAGCTCCCTCAAACCACGATCAACATTTGTAGTCCTGATGATATGCTGTAACCAATAAGGAATCACGCTC
Organism: Apium graveolens; assembly: GCF_009905375.1. Classification (NCBI taxonomy): domain Eukaryota; kingdom Viridiplantae; phylum Streptophyta; class Magnoliopsida; order Apiales; family Apiaceae; genus Apium; species Apium graveolens. The sequence continues at coordinate 73,061,410 of NC_133651.1, read as the reverse complement.
CAATAGAAGAGCCTCATACCGGTAATAAGGAACTGGGGGCAATGTGGACTGAAATAGGGCACTCGCAACTGAATTCCTAGTGGAATCTGAATCAGCTGGTGGGGGTCCTCTGACAGGTGGCCTCATGCCTGGAGGTGGAACAACATATTTCATGTGGTCTACTATGCTAGTAAGACTCTAAATGGTGCTCAACTGAATTACACTACTACGGAGAAATAACTTTTGGCTATTGACTATGGTTTTGAGAAATTTTGATCTTATCTACTTGGGACTAAGGTGACAGTTTTCACTGATCACGCCGTCATTCGATATCTCGTCTCAAAGAAGGACTCGAAGCCTAGATTGATTTGATGGGTTCTTTTGCTCCAAGAATTTGAACTAGAGATCAAGGATAGAAAAGGAACTGAAAATCAAGTTGCTAATCATCTCTCGCGTTTAGAGAATCCTAATGCTACTTCATTGGATAAGACATTGATAATTGAGTCTTTTCCTGACGAGCAACTGTTTGGAGTGCAAGAAGAAGAGTCGTGGTTTGTAGAAATTGTGAACTACCTTGTGAGTAATATCATGCCTCCCGACTTATCTTATGCTCAAAGGAAGAAGTTTCTTCATGAAGTGAAGTGGTATATGTGGGATGAGCCATTTCTTTTTCGCCAAGGAGCTGACCAAATCATCAGGAGATGTATTCCTTACAGCGAAACGGGGGGGATCTTGCGAGATTGCCACTCAACGGCTTATGGACGACATTATGGTGGAGAAAAGATAGCAGCTCGTGTTCTTCAAGCAGGTTTCTTTTGGCCAACATTGTTTAAAGATGCTCATCAGTTTGTTTTGAAAAGTGATCGATGTCAATGTGTGGGTAATATGTCTAAAAGGGATGAGATGCCTCTTAATGTGCTTCTCGAGATTGAGGTCTTCGATAATTGGGGAGTTGACTTCATGAGGCTATTTGTCTCGTCTTGTAACAATCAGTATATTTTGTTAGCAGTTGATTATGTGTCGAAATGGGTTGAAGTTAAGGCGTTGCCAACGAACGATACGAAAGTGGTGCTTAATTTTCTTCACAAACAAATATTCACAAGGTTTGGAACTCTAAGAGTCATAATCAGTGATGAGGGGTCGCATTTTTGCAATCGCAAGGTCACTTCCATGATGAAAAGGTATAATGTGAATCATCGCATTGCTACGGCTTATCATCCTCAGATAAATGGTCAAGCTGAGGTATCTAACATAGAGATCAAGCACATTTTGGAGAAAGTGGTATGTCCATCAAGGAAGGATTGGTCGTTGAAACTTGATGAAGCTGTTTGGGCGTATAGAACAACATATAAAACTCCATTGGGAATGTCGCCGTTTCAGTTGGTGTATGGTAAGGGGTGTCATTTGCCTGTGGAGCTCGAACATAAAGCATATTGGGCTTGAAGAAATTGAATCTGGACTTGGATGCGGCTAGAAAGAAGAGGATGCTTCAGTTGAATGAACTTGATAAGTTTCGACTTCAAGCTTATGAGAATAGTAAAATGTATAAGGAGAAGGTCAAGAGGTGGCACGATCGGGGTCTAGTGCTCAAGAAATTTGTGCCAGGGCAATAAGTTCTTTTATTCAACTCTCGTCTCCGTCTTTTTCCTGGAAAGTTGAAGTCAAGATGGTCAGGGCCCTTCATAATCAAAACTGTGTTTCTACATGGAACGGTGGAAATTTTTGAGAATGATCTGGGCCAAGCATTCAAGTTAAATGGTCAACGGTTAAAGCATTATAATGGTGACACGGCAACCCGCGAGGTGGTTAGTGACGTTTTATTGTCCACTTGATGTGGCGCCCTCCAAACCCGGGTCAGAAGTTTGGGGTCCACACACATACCTTATTTATAACCTGCTTATAACAATACTAAAGATAATAATAATATGCAATAACCCTACTTACCAACTACCACGGATCGCAACAGGTTAAAGTATGCACACAAGCCAAACACACTAATATATTACATACCGATTAAATCCCAACCATTTAAACTCAAACTGAGTATTAAACATATTACAAACTTTTACCATTTACATTATTCCAAAAGAAGCCTACTAGCTCAGCTTCAACAGCCTTAATCCCTAGCTCTCGCACTGGACTGGGGATCCTTGCTACCAACTGGTTCCTTTTTAACTGGAAAGAGTATAAACAACATCGCACAAATGAGCTAACTAGCTCAGCAAGTCACAATGACAGAACTGAGAATAATGATCATCAAGTGAATATGGTTATGATATCAAGTGAACAATGGATTATGATTTAGAATTGGATACTATATTTTTATTTTAAAACCAAGGTTAGGCTGCTGATCAATCACGCACTAACCCCGAGCAAAGCACACAGCACTACTCTAACTACTGGATCCAAGGCACACATTGGCCTAACTTGACCATTAAATGGTCTGACCACGAATCTGGTCCACAATTTTATAAAAGCAATCCAATTTTAACATAATAACAGAATGAACAATAATAAACAATAATCAGAATCATTAATAACAGTGAGTACTTAACAATGAAAGGGTTTCAACACGTGTATGGATCAACAAGGTACTTTCAAAGCTTGGATGATGGGTGATGAAAGAATTGGATAACAAAGGAATCAATGTTTCAGGGTTTCAAGGATTTGGTTTTTCAAAGCATAAGATATCATGGGTTGAGTATATAATAATTCAGTTTAGTGTCTGGTATTTAGTTTGTATGTATTTGTGGAGTAGTATCGTAGATTTGTGGTTCGTGTTTGGGTATACAATAATCAATGGCTTAGAAAGAATATGGTTCATGGCTCAAGAACAATAACTGAAATCAGGGTTTAGGTTTCTGTGCTTCAAAGCACTTGCAATGTCAACAAGACTATCAAGAATTACAATATCTCGAGAAAGTTCAGAACACTTGCCTGATATTAGCTTACTATCCTGCACTTGCTTCCAATCACAATCGTCTTACTCCTCAACTACCTGTTTCTCTTTCCTACGTCTTGCCTCTTCTGCTCACATATCATAAGCATCTATCAATCATCAACTCATAGGATTCTATTCAACACATACTTCTATCTACCCTTCATTTTACCCAAATCCGATTATATAGACCGAATAGTCAATCAACAAGTCACATATAACACATAATACATCACATAATCAATGACATATCATTTATAAAGAAGTCTCGGGTCATAAATAGGCTTTCTGGTATTTAAAAATGATTTTTAAAATATTTTTCAGAATTAATACGGGTCGTTGGATCAATTTCGGGTTAATAAACAGGGTTCGGTTGGCCAATTCTGGCTTCAAAACAATTTTGTAATAATTATTGAGCCTTGGAAATAATTTAGAATAATATTTTAAAGCTCGAAACTATTTTTCGAAATTTTTAAATCATTTTTAAATAATTAAATCTAATTAAATAATTAATTAAAATCAATTAATAATTAATTAAATCAATTAATCAATTAATTGACCAATTAATCAATTAAAAATTAACTGAAATTAATTAACTAATTAATTTATATTTATTTTTGAATTAAAAATAATTTTTTTTAAAATTAAAATAATAAGTTTTGGAATTAAAATAATCATTTTCGGATTTTTTGAAATTAAAAACAATTTTGAAAATAATTTATAAAAAGAAATCCGAAATTTGTAAGAATGCAAAACAAGAATCCGGAATTTGTAAAATTCTGGAACTTCAGGTACTAACTTGCAAAAACGCCAAAAACAACTTGGATTTAGTAATAATTTGAATCAAAACCGGGTCAAACCGGGTTGGAAATCCGGGTCACCAAGAACAGAAACGGGTCACGAAGAACCCAGTTTCCGGTGACCGGAAAATCCTCCGGCGAAACCCCGATTTCGACCAAAACGACATGGTTTGATGTAATTCGAGTGAGGTTTCATTCTAAACCATTTCAGGAGTTCAAATCAAGTAACAGATGGACCAAACAACATCTGGAAATGAAAATACGGCCAAAAGCTTCAAGAACACCGGCGAAACATTCAAGAGATCGATTCGCACAAACCAGGAACCATCTGATACATACAGATATATGAATCGTTTGCAAATCTTCTCAGGAACATGATTCAATCATCAAAAACAACTAATAACCCCCAGGGCAGAAACGCCCAATTCTCGATTCAGAACATTCATAACAAATAAACCCTAATTTTTGAATCAGAGAATCAAACACAAAATTAAACACGTTATTGAACTCCAAATCGATCATATGACATACCAAAATGATCAGGAAGAAAATATCTACAACATGCAAGCATCAAATCATCCAAACAATACCTCGAACAGAAATTCACACTTTTAATTCTTAATAATTCGAATATAAAATAGTTTATAAGAAAATAACCTTTGATTCTGGATTGAAATTGATGGCTGAATCAGATAGGAAATTTTTCAGGCTTCGATTCGAGTATATTCACGCCTTAATCCGATATCGGTAACGCCTCCGAATTTGTGTTTGATTACGAAGAACAATTTCTAATTATAGTATTTTCTCTGTAAAAACTCTGTAAATACTGTTTGCAAATGATTTCTGATACGAAATAAAATACGGTACAAGGCTATTTATATTTACGGAAAATTAGTATCCCGTTGGATCATTCCGGATATAAAACGGTACGTTTATTTATAAAAACTGATCCAAACGGTATCGGTTTTCGGGATAATTATCCAAATCAGTACAATTTGTATTGCGGTCTTGGTCTCAGCACCTGATTACACGTATTACGAAGTGATAATTATGATAGTTTAATAAAAAGCTCCCGTTTATCGAAAATACGGATTTTATTTGATTTACCGAAACCAATATTGTATCGAAAATATTGCGTCGGGACCCGCGCAGGACAAACCGTACGCCGGATCGAAAAAGTCGAAGCATGGAAAATGCTCGGAATATTACAATTAGGTTAGGAAAGAGTTCTCGGAAGAGTTTCGGGTTCCAAAAACGTAACAACGGTTGACGTCGGTTGGTTCCCGTTTGTATAAAATAGATTTTAAATACTCGGAAAAAAGATTTTATAAATTTCATATGATTCTTATAAATTCATAAATCAACATAAATATAATTAGGAAGATATGACAATTATCTATATTTTATTTTGGACATATAAAAATTAGAATACTCAATTAATATTATTTTTAAATATCCAGGTACAAATAACACTTAACAATTAACTCACAGAATAGATACTGAACACACATAATAATTATTTAATAGCAACAATAATTACACGATATATCCCAGATATTACACTTGATCTCGAGATTCTACGTCGAGCTAGCGACGTAAAAGAAGCGCTTCTTGGGAGGCAACCCTAGTTTGTTGTACATTAGTAAGTAGAGGAAGCAAGAATAAAAGAGAAAATCACAAAAAACCAAAAAATGAAAAAAAATTCAGGTCTGACTAGAGAAGCCTGGCGCGCCCGCGCTGTCCCAGCACGCGCCCGTGCCATTTACACAGAAACACGGCGCGCCCGCGCTCTTACAGTGTGCGGCCGCGCTGTTACAGCGCGCGGCCGCGCCAGTTTGGCAGAAGTAGCGCGCGCCCGCGCCATCCCAGTGCGCGCCCGCGCCATCCCATCGTGCGCCCGCGCCGTCCCTGCGCGCGCCCGCGCCGTGTCCCAACTTTGGAAAAAAATAAAAGGCAGTTTAAGGGGGGAAAGGGGAATTTTTTCCCAAAATCAATTCCCAACCAAATTTTACTCCCCCACATCCAATAATTCCCTCTCCAAATCAAACCCATCACTCCCATTATTCCTATAATCAAATCCCACTTCTATTCCATATCTAATTCTCTTTTCACCACCTATATATACATACACCCCATACACAAACTTCTTCACCAATTCACAAACTCTCTAACACAAATTCTCTCTCAAACATAACTTTTATTCTCTCTAATCAATTTCCATGGCACCAAAGAAACAAAGAACACAAGTCGAAAGCAGCACCACCGATTCTTCAACTGTGAGTGGTGTGAGGCCCAGGTTTTCTACTCCTGAAGCAGAGGAAGAGTACACGAGGCTTTTTTCGAAGCCAATCATCAAGGAGCGAGGGTTTCTGCCATCAGGGAATGATGGTAAGCTTTTGGAGATGATTATTGAGTTGGGCTAGGTTCCTTTTTGCGAGGCACCAGTTGTTATGCCTGTGAGTGTGGTTTGTGAGTTTTATACTAATGCAAAGGCCAAGAAGAATGGCTTTACTGTGGTGCGAGGGAGGATGGTGGAGTATAGTGCAGAGGCTATCAGGACTGTGATTGAGCAGCCCGTGAGGAAGCCTAGGCGGGATATCTGGAACGATAAAACTCCAGAGGACTTTGATCTGGATCTCATTGTTGCTACTCTGGGTCGGCCCGACACTCACTGGAAGATCAAGAGGGGCACAACCGCTGAGTATTCTACGTTCCCGGCATCCGGCATGAACAGGTTTGCCTGTGCATATAACGCTTTTATATGTGCTAATATCATGCCATCTTCGCATGTGCATGAGGTTACTATGGAGCGTGCATGGCTGTTATGGGGCATTCTGCAGGGTGATTATATAGATGTGGGGATGGTTATCCTTCAGGGGATTCTGAAGTTCTTGAGGGGGAGCACTACGGGGTCTATTCCGTATGCATCCGTGGTGACAAAGCTGTGCGCGGCAGTTAGTGTGCATTGGCCCGCACATGAGCAGATGCAGCTTCTGAGTGCTCCGATCGATAGCACTACATTGGCTATGATGCAGGAATGGGATGGAGGCAAGCCCGATCTGAAGGGGCTTGGGTATTCTTTTGACCACCTACCTAGTGGGAGGCCAGTTGTTGGTCAGGCGAGCAGGACTGCATGGAGATCTCAGTTTAGAGATGAAGGAGGACCATCACAACAGCAGGAGGAGGCAGCTGGAGCGGACATGGGAGCAGGTTTGAGTTCGACGCAGTATAGGTGTCTTGCAAGGAGGATGGATGCGATGCACGACATCCATAGTCGTTTTGCACACGATCTCACCCAGGCACTTGGGACTGCATTTAGAGCCACCGGAGTTAACATTCAGTGGCCAGTATTTGGTGAGGACTCTGTGTATCTGCCTCCTGACACTTCACCCCTTGAGGGTGAGGATTCTGATTCACAATAGGTATGCCTGATTCCTTAATATTACCTTCACTGAGGACATTGAATATTTTAAGTTTGGGGGTAGTAGTTGAAGGAATATGTGTGTGTGAGTCTCATATAGTTGCATGTTCATGATAGTTTAGTTCATATAATTTGCATATTTTGCTATGTAGTTTTTTTTATTTTGGTATTTTTATGATATTTTGTTCATGTAGTTTCATGCATTTGCATTATAACATGATCCCTTAGATAATTTATTTGATTGACTTGTGATATTGATGCTAGTGTAGTGATGTCTTATTTAGTGATGTTGAGTCTTATTGGATTGATTTGCATGCTAGAGACACTTGTATTTCACTAAGTCTTATAGGTTGCTAGAGTGCTAGATTATGATCATGATTTATTTATTTGTTGAGGTTTAATCGCTTGTTTATATTTAAAATTTAGGGTATTCTCTTAATAATAAAAGACATGGATATTTAAAAATTGGAGGAATTGGATTTCATTGCTAGTTGTGTGGCTAGGTGTCAAATGGCTAGTAGTCGGCTCATATTTTTATGAGTAGTCTAGGGTTGAATGAAATGGAGCAAAACACATTCATTCAGAAATTGTGAAGAAAAAAGAAAAAATGAAAAAAAATTAAAAGGAAAAAAAAAGAAGTGTTATGTATAATTGATCATGAGTGGGCTCTTTAATACTCGAGTTATTAAGTTTTTAGGGAACTTTGTGCCTAGTGACCTAAGGCTTTTATAGTCTGGGATCCGCTAACCTAACGCTCGGTACATGGGTTCTATTGTATAAATCTTTTGTGGACCTCACTCATTGCACGATCAAATAAGCATACTTGTGTTATTTTGTTATGAATAAAAGCATGAATCCGTATAAAACTCCAATATAAAAATTGAAGTGTTATAAGTTATTTTGAGTCGAGCTTTTTATTTTATTTATAACCTTGTGATTGCCTTGATGAGTAGTGAGTCATGATTATTGACCTAGTCACGTTAGTATATCTGTAATCATCTTCATAAACACACGTCTCTAGTTTGTAAGTTGATTTGTATGATTTGATTAATCTTCATGCGGGTAACTGCATTTATTGATATGTTGCTTGTTGGTTGGTTGTGTAACACCCCCAGATCCAGGGTCAGGGATCCGGGTGGTCACGGTCTTTCTTTCCACCATATCACTTCACTTAATTAACAATAAATAACCTCATGCTGTGACCCCGCACTAACACACACCACAATCCGTTATAATCTCAGAGATGAAATTGAAATAAGTACAAGTGTTTGAATCCACAATTTAAAAGTTATTACAACCCAAAAATGATTACTTGATAAGTTTACAATTAATTGCCATTATCTGCCATAAGTTATAATTATACATAATTGATTCCCAAAAGTAGAAGGTCTGATCTATAGATAGATCTACCTTTGCAGCTATAGCAGCTATGATCTCAACGGGAAGGTGCGGGGCGCTTCCCACGCTCTTGCGCTGGGTCTGCTTGAGTCTGGCCATCTTTCCTAACTGTTGTTGTGTGATGAAGAAATAAAGCAAGAGTGAGCATTATAGCTCGCAAGATAATATATAGTGTAAACAATAACGCAAGCATCTAAATGGATAACTTGCTGGAAACCTTTATCAGGTGGAAGATAATTACTTAATGGATATAAGCAAAAACAAGGGATGAAGTTACCAATTACTACACTATACTTATATCATTTTAGAAAAAAAAACCACTTGAACTACCACTGTTCAAATTATAATCAGTTTTCAACAGTTCATCACATATATGAAACTGCAAGACAAGATTTGAATAGATTAAATCTTTGAAGTATTATTGAAGGAAATGAAGTTATGATAACTTCATTAAGATTCCGATATATATATCCACATATATATCTTCTTTATACAGTCCCTGAAAACCTCTATCATGTAAAGTAGGAACAGAGTTTGTAACATCCAATGAATTTTTGGAAGGGAAAAGAATTGTGGCATAAACCCGATATCTTGCTGATCAGGCAAAGATACCAATAAGTAACCTTTTCTACTAGTAGATGGACGAATTCCCCACTGGTCATCACCCTGGTCGCAATAGGACCTTATGCTGGACTGCCACTCAGCCACTTACGCATTTGATGGACTCCCACTGAGCCACTTACACTATCATGGTCAGTGTTGCTTATGCTGACTCGATAGATGGACTTACTCCCCGAACGTTGGGTAAGTAATCAATTAATTTATCAAAACAGCAACCTCGTTGCAAATGTAAAATACACTACTGAGCCGGATCCCCCAGGTTTTGAGCGAATATTTAAATCCCCTTTGAAAGGAAGATCTTAAATATAAAAATGAGTTTTGGGATCCGCTCTAACTTTTAAAAATCATTTTGAAGACTCGAAAACACTTTAAAGAGTGTTTGGAATACTGCTGATTTAATAAAGTAAATCAGTCCCGATATATTAGAAAATATCTGAATATTACTATTTAAATAATATTCCCATAATGATAACCCTTATAGAAATAATTGAAGTAGAAGTTGTAAAACTTATACTTGAAACGAGTATTAAATAACCAAAGATATACTTATTCAAAAGTACTATCTTTATTTGAATAATCAAAAATAAGTTTGATTATCGACACCTTATTCTTTAATAAAATAAAGTATATATCTCAGTAAATAATCGGAGTCATAGGTCCTCAATTGAATATTCCAATAATATTGATTAAATAATATAAACTGAGTCATAAGCCCTCGAATGAATATTCAAAATAATATTCATTTAATAAAATAAAAGGAGTCATAAGCCCTCGAATGAATATTCAAAAGAATATTCATTTAATAAAATAAAAGGAGTCATAAGCCCTCGAATGAATATTCAAAATAATATTCATTTAATAAAATAAAAGGAGTCATAAGCCCTCGAATGAATATTCAAAAGAATATTCATTTAATAAAATAAAAGTTATCGAATAAACCTTATTCGATTGATAGTTTTAAAAACTATATCAATATATATATATATATATATAAATATATATTATACTCGGGAGCCTCGCCTCCCGGTTTTAGAAAAAGTTCACCTTTTGATCCCCTATACTAAGGGTATACGCAAATACCGCTTACCTCTAGCATAGGTATTATGCAACTATAAGCATTTTAACCAACAGATATATAATTCAAGAATATGAAACAGGCATGCATATATACCATATCACATGCTACAATATATCGCAAGAATTTTCTAATAACAAATATGCATTTATCGCAAGATCATGCATATACACATATATATCACAACAACAGTTATACGGGTATAAAACTTGCCTGAGCGACTGGGGGTTACAAATGGCTCGGGACGAGTCTGGTAACCTATAAACAACATGTGAGTTGGAATTAAACCAAAGTCACTTGTAAATCTATACTTTAACCAAATTAGACTCTAACGCTCGCTTTGCGCTTACTGATTCTCTTAAGTCACTCGAGTACCCTCGGCTCCACCATTTTTAATAATTTAACCATTGCGAGTTTTAAGGCAATTCTTTCGCGAGTGTCTTACCAACTGCCTAACACACTCTACATAAATGTTTCATACCCCAATTAGCCCTTTTTGGTCTTTAACATATGTTTCAAAGTAAGGCGAGGGGTAATGGTTCGTTCGCGAAACGTCGTTACTTAAAACGGCCGTTTCTCCTAAACCGTACATCGGAATCAAACGAACCACATATCAAAACGAAGCTCGTAACATGAACTATCTAAACATGGCAATGGTCAAAACCTAGCAGGGAGTTCTCGGGTCCTAATGTTATGAACAAAAGCAGTTTAAAGTAAATCGGACATTACGACGCTATGTTTACGCGATTTCCCAAATTTATACCATTCCAAAACAATCACCAATCAACCCCAATCCATTCATACAACCAAAGTCCATCCATATCACACTACAACAGCCCCAATCAACTCAATATTAACAATTATACTTATTCTTAAACTTGAATTTAAACTATACTTAAATCCTTTAACCAAACCATAAGATTTCAACATTCAATTCACCACCATTCCAACCCAAACTCTAAACCAACAAGCATTAAGCTACTCTATTACCATAACAACCAAAATCATCCTAATATACAAAGTAAAGCTAGGGTTTGGAGATGATATACCTTCCTTGAAGTGATGTGAGTAGCTAGGAAGCCTTAAGAAGCCTTGAGATGTCTTAGGGATGCTTGGATCTTAAAGGAAAAACAAGAAAAATCAAGTTAAAAATCTTGAAATCACTATTCATTATCTTCTTCATTGATTTCTTGGAGAAGATTGTGAATGATTTGGAGGCTTAAACTCATAGGATAGCCATAACTATGCATAAGGAGTACTAGAGAAATATCTTACCAATTTAGGAAGCTTGGAACTTGAATTTTGAAAATTCTTCTCTTTGAAATGGGAAAAAACCGAGAGCAATGTGGGAGAAATGAAATGATTTTTGTGTTTGCTTTGTTTTGTTTTGGTTGGTTGATTTTCTTTTGATTTGTTTTGGTTAATTACCTTTCTAACCTTGAATTTTGTGTGGTTTTAATTCAACCACATCTCCTTCCCTTTATGTCATGCTTATGTCATGCTTATGATGTCATCATCCCTTACTTGCCCTCTTCTTATTGGTTGGATGACCTCATCATCCCTAACCTCCTTGATTAACTTCCTAATTGTTTGCCTAATGACCGCTGATCTGTTATACGGTTCGCTTAACTTTCGTTCTCATTTCTCGTTTGAGGGATCATACCCGGGATCTTATTACTTGGGTTTCCTTAACCTTTCTCAATACATTATATTCCTTTTATGATCCTCTCTTATAATCCTTTAATTTAAATCATTTTTATCATGTTACCTTATACTCAATTCTTTCTGTATCTAGTGGATTTCCGGGAAAAATCAAAGTGTTCGGAATTGGATTCTGACGATCTTTACATACACTTATATACCATATAGAGTACTAATAAAATCTCAGACTATCCATAAAAGAAACCCTACATAGTGTGGCATGAACAGTTTTCTTATTCAGCAATATCAGCAAAAACACTATTCACAAGGGTTACAAAAAGTTCAAAATTTTGGGGGTTATTACAGGTTGAGTTATTCTATTGGGGATCGTTGCATTCATATAGTTGCATTCATGCATTTTTGTTTCTTGTTCTTTGAGTCTGTTTATGCTTGAGGACAAGCATCGATTCAAGTTTGGGGGTATGTTGAGTGGCATTTATGACACTTTATTATGCTCTAATAAGCTTTGAATTGATGTCTTTGTACTCAAGTTGTTACGTGTTTTAATGTGTTTTCTAGTGTTTTTGCATTTCAGGCACTATTCAGGTAATCAGATGAATTAGCATTGTTTTGGTGTTAATTTGGTGTCCAGGTGGTGTTGGAATAAAAGCTCGTACAAAGCCGGCTCGAAGTAGCAAAATTTAAGAAGAAATCTGAGTTTTTCCGAGAAGGACGGTGCGCCCGCGCTGTGATAGCGCGCGGCCGCGCCGGGGTTCCAGAAATACAGCGCCCGCGCTGTGATAGCGTGCCCGCGCTGTGATAGCGCGCCCGCGCTATGATAGCGCGCCTGCGCTGTGATAGCGCGCGCCCGCACCGAGGCCGATTTTCAGAATCCTGTTTTAATTACAATTCTAAAAGGGAAGCCTTCCAGACTGTTGAGGGCTGCTATATAAATAACTTTAGGTCATTTTTAATAATATATCAATCAGAGACTTACCAGAGCGAAAGGAGAAGACGGTAAAAGACCTTTAGCACAATTCAACAAAGGTAGAGACGATCTAGTTTATTCTTCTGAATCTTTGTTTTGAGTTGTAATTTGGATGCTTGTTTCTTGTTTTGCTGAACCTATACTCTTGCTTTTACTTGGTTTTATTTATTCATATAAAGACTATGTTTGATATATCAGGTTTTCATCGGAACCTACGTTGATGATGAGTCCGATTATGGGCTAATCGTTATCGTGAGTTTCTAACGGATTTCTTTATGGATTTCTTTAGTTAAATTGTTTGATGCCTTAGTCTGTGGTGATTGTATGATATCCTAGTATTGGTTGTGCGTATTCGCCTTATGAGCGTCGTGAACTTATAAGATAGTGTGTTAATTCTTAATGAAGCGAAAGTGAATTTAAGGATTTAGAACTTGCCATGCTAGCATAGGTTCATGTATTTGTCATGCATGATTCGTAGGTAATTTTAACCATCTTACTTGCCCTATATAATCAAGATAGATAACTTTTGCTTAAACCGTTATGTTGTCAAATTCTATAGACATATAGGGTCTCAATATAATTGGTGCCTATTCAGCTTCTATCTCTTTTGTGGATGTCTGGTAGAATTGTACTCGTGCAACGAAAGTTGGCGTTTATCAGTTTCGTGTTATCTGATTAGTATCATCACCATTGCATGCTAAGGTTAAGAATAATAAGGATATTGAATGAAGTATTTAATGAAGTTAGAATCCTATGTTTGTCATATATATTAATTCAGTCAATCTTATTCTCGTAGTTATAATTCTTAGCGTAATTCTTAGTTATAAACTGTCACACCCCTAACTTAACAAACAAAATAAATATAACTATTACAATATTTAGAAGAAAGTAAACATAACTGAATCCAAGATCTTACAGTTTAGGGTTTGGAACAGCCCAACACTACCATCTATTACAACTGATTTTAAATTCGAGTCCTTACACAAAACTATATTTTATTCTACCTGAGCTCGGACATACGCATCGGCGTCACAGGTCTTATGTGCTGTCTACTTGAATCTAACCATAGCTGCTAGCTGTAATATCAGGGTAAAGCAAGGAGTGAGCCAAATGCTCAACAAGTGCTAAAAAATACGGTACAAAACATAAATCAAGATATATATTAAAGAATGACAATGCGAAGATATAAATAACAAGAGATGAAATTCTGGGTGATGGCATCATTTGCTTGAATCAAAACATTTTTTAAAATCATATCTTAATCAAAATCATTTTATGACGCTACGGATTACAGCCGGTGATCAGCCGCGAAGTAATCCCGAACCTCGCTGGGTTCTAAAACATTAATGGGATCCCTAGGCAACTTTTAAGCCTGCGATATAAGTGTGGAAAGGACTCCCGTCTCAGTCCAGATCCACTATTCAAAGAAAACATTTATCCCCCTTTGGGACTGAAAATCCACATTTTAATCATTTCAAAAACTGATGCCGATTTATAATAAAATCTCTTAAGTAGTAAACATTTTTATCAAGGGATTATAGATCAACTTTGAAACACTGGAAATAAGTCACAAAATCTCAGGGCCATGATCCACTAGACTTTACTCTATTAGGGTAACTGAAAGGTTTCCATTTATAAAACTTGACAAGGGGATTTAGCAAGGCTATTGGATAATATGAAAAAAAAAATTAATGCCAAACTAGGCTTAAAGCAATGATTCTCGACAAGGTATAAATACTAGAACATCAAGAAGATAGGCTTCAAGAATACTAGGGGTGTCAAGATATGAAGAAATGATTTTTAGCTCAAGGTATATCAGGATTGTCGAACTTTAGGGTTAGAAAGAGGGGTATCAATCAATTACGGACAACTTTGATGAATATCTGGATTTTAGGTATCAAGGTAAAGTTTCTATAGGGGTTCAAGCATCAGGGTGAGATATCAATACTTTAGGAATCATTAGCATGTTAATCAAGAGGATCAATCAAGTATTATAACAACTCTTTATTTTATCATGGCATTCCAATTACTTTAATATACTAACGTGATAAGACCTTTGATCTACTTGCAATACGTGCTTGAGGGTTCAAGGCATTTCTATATAATTCAAAGAAAGACTTAAAAATCGCTTGGTTCAAGTATATCAAAATGACTCAGGATAATCGCATCAATATATATGAACTAATTGTTAACATTTGCAGTTAATACGAAAGACAGGTTAAATCACTTGCCTTGAGAAAGGCTGGTCTGGTCTGGCTGGTAGGAGCAACTGGAAGCTTCACTCGACCTTTATGGCAAGTTTACCCTCGTCTCGAGATCCTACATAAATAATAATAATCCTCATTATAATATATTCTCACCAACTTAACCTATTTACAACACAAATGGCACTTAGGCCTATATGCACGCAATTTATATTCACCTTATAAATATAATTGTACACATAGCCACATATACTCACATATCATATTTTAATACCAAATAATATCACACACACCATAATGCAACACTAGGCTTGGATGATCTCGATCCCCAACTTAAGTCACTTGGTCGCTAAACTAGACAAAGTCTCAAAATCTTGGCTTCCTTACTCAATGTGCCTTTACTAAAATATCCAAAACCTATTGACCCTCACTTGGGCCTTTTACTCTACTGGCTTTATACTATCTTGCAACCATAGCGGTCAACCTAGGTCTCACTCATAAGTGTTCTAAAACAATGTGATAAGTGAAAGTGCTCACTAAGGAAAATTTCAGAATGACATCTATGGTTTCTTGAGTGCATTAGACACTCTTAAACTACATGTTTACCTCCAAAACTTCTACACTGGACTCTTCTGACCATAAGGCATCTCCCAAACTTGATGTGGCTCAAGGGTCTAGCTTGGGCCTCCTTGGGCCTAAGCTCAAAGTCCATGGTTCCCCTGTTTTTCTTGGCAGAAAATGCACTGACTTGAACTAACTTGTGATACATGGTTCTAACTCAAATCTTATGAACTATGGCTGGAAAAACTCCTCTGGCACTCCCTCTAACTAAGGCCCAATAGGGCCTAATGAGGGCCTACCCATGACATGGTCAAAACTTCCTATTTCTAAGTTGCAACAAAATTGTCCCCTGCTGGACAGATTTTGTGATTCCACTTGTGCACCTAACCAAACGACTTATAAACCTTCAACAAACACCTAAAACCTTTTATATACTCCTAATTCTAGCTTCTGGTGACTTGGGCCTCAAAGTGCACAACAAATGCTCATTCAAAACTTCCCCATAACTAGTGCATCAAATCTGGAAAAATGCAAATACTAACTAATCCCTTTCCACCTTAACTCCCACTTAATAACCGAGCATCCAACTCTTTCCAAAGCAAACCTAGTGTCTTAATGTCCTAAAATAGTTCCTTAAAAGAAGGGGAGATCATCCATGCCCAAGAATCAACAACATGCAACTAAAAATATAACATGCACCTCATGGAAAATACATAACAAGATTTCGGCTAGGCATAAAGTTTAAATGCTTGCAAATTCGACTTGTATCTATTACTCATCCTTAATAATCATGAAATATATCTTCTCTTAACTATTAATAATAAATTTATCATGGAAACAATCTATTTTAAGCACACATATTTTGAATTTATAGATTTTCAGACATAGCAACATGATTTCAAAAAGAGTAACATGAAAAATATGGTTGATCACCATTTTAATATCTTAAAACTAGCATGCATGGCTAATCATAAATATACAATGAAATTTCAGTAGCATGCAAAGGATTTTGAAGCATGATATCTCCATAAAACACTTAGTTAGCACATATTTAAAATATATCTCATAGAGGGCTCTTGAATTCACAAGAATCAAGAGTTTCTCTTTGGAGATCACATAAGAACTACACATGCATCCATGGAAATTCAACTTCCAAGTCACAAAACTCTTGGAAAGTATATAAGATGAATGTAGGTAGAAGATTTACAATTGGGAAGATGAAGAATGAAATGAAAAATCAAAGGGGGCAGGGGAATGGGGCTTCGGCCGAGAGTAATGGTGGGAGGGGGGAGGAGAGAAAAAAATGTGGTGTGTTGGAGTGTGGAGTGAGTTGGATGACTTCTCCCACTTTGATTTTAGTTTTATGCTTTTTGGTTGACAAAATAATGAGTGGAAGTGAGAATGTACAAAAATGTCCTCTAGCTAAAGTTAGGCCATTTTGCATGCAAGGTTAGTGTGGTAATTTGGTAATCAACAAATGAGTTAGTGGGGTTGGAAAGGTCTTATTTGCCCTTTGAGAGAATAGAAGGGTGATTTGCATGCAAGGTCTTCTATGTAATTTGCTAACTATAACAAATAAAATTTGTAAAGATTTATTTTTATAAAATAAAATACAAGTTCAAAAATTATAAAATTTATACCATAAAACAACTTGGATTTTTAGAAATTTTATAAAATCACTTTTGAAATTTGTGAACAAAATAACTTTTAAAAGAAAATTTCTCCAAGGTTTAGAATATTCCTTATAAATCAAAAAATAAGGGAAATAAATAAACTCTTGCTTTGAAAAATCATATACTACATAAAGCAAATTTAAAATGCAGAAATTTTCATTCACACAAGGTACAACCATTAAGTATATTTACTTTCGGCTTTAATATCACACAAAATCCACATATAATATTACATAAAATGCCGGTCGTAACATCCTCTCCCCCTTAAGGGATTCTGTCCCCAGAATCTAAGAGAACAGATGAGGATACCGGGAACGCATATCAGACTCTAACTCCCAAGTTGATTCTTCGACCTTGGGGTTCCTCCAAAGTACTTTCACTAACTTTACCGACTTATTCCTAAGACTCTTTACTTGCCAGTCAAGTAATTTGACAGGTTGCTCTACAAATAACAGGTCTGCCTGAATTTCTACAGGTTCATATTCTATTACATGGTTGGCGTCAGGATTGTACTTCTTAAGCAATGACACATGGAACACATTATGCACATGCTGATACTAAGGTGGTAAGGCTAACTCATAGGCCACCTTCCCCACTTGACTCAAAATTTCAAAAGGACCTATATATCTAGGTGCTAACTTCCCTTTCTTGCCAAATCAAGACAACCCTTTTCTTGGTGACACCTTCAACAAAACGGCTTCGCCTACTTGGAATCTAACATCCTTACGCGCTGGATCTGCATACTTCCTCTGTCTATCTTGAGCAGCAAGCAACCTTCTCTGAATTAGCTTGACTGAGTCATGCAACTGTTGTACCAATTCCGAGCCTAGCATCCTCCCTTCTCCTACTTCATCCAAACTTTTCGGCGATCCACATTTTCGCCCCTACAAAGCTTCGTATGGTGGCATGCCAATACCGGAGTGATAGCTGTTGTTGTAAGAGAATTCAATCAATGGCAAGTGGTCGTCCCAACTTCCTGTAAAATCGATTGCACAACTGCGTAACATGTCTTCGATTATTTGAATTGTCCTTTCGCTCTGACCATCAGTCTTCGGGTGGTACGCCGTACTCATGTTCAACTTCGTGCCAAGACTTTCTTAAAATTGCTTCCAGAATCTCGAGTTAAATCGGGGGTCTCGGTCTGAAACTATCGATACGGGTACTCCATGTCTTAGTACGATTTCACGCACGTACAGATGAACCAATTTGTCCAATGACGACTTCTCATTAATTGGAAGGAAATGCGCCGACTTCGTAAGGCGATCAACTACAACCCATATAGCGTCATGTCTGGATTTCGTTTGCGGTAGTCCCGCTATAAAGTCCATAGCAATATTTTTCCATTTCCATTCTAGAATCTTTAGGGGCTGAATTAATCCGCTTGGTCGTTGATGTTCTGCCTTCACTTTCTGACAAGTATAACACTTCACAACCCATTCCGCCACGTCTCGCTTCATATTTGGCCACCAAAAGTTCTGCTTTAAGTCCCGATACATCTTGGTGCTTCCCGGGTGGATTGAAAATCTTGAATTGTGGGCTTCTTGCAGGATCTCATTTTTCAATTCAGGTACATGAGGAATCCAAATTCTTGAGGAAAACCTTAGTATACCTTGCTCATCCCTTTGAGTGCCAATCTCTTCTCCAGTTAGCTGATTCTTCTCTTTCTCCATTACTTCTTCCTGACATTTCCTTATCTTTTCCACTAGTGTTGGCTGAAAAGTCATTGCACGACAAACTTCTTCAACCATTCCATAACTACAAAGTTCTAATCCGAATTTTTTAATCTCTTCAGACAATTCCTTTGGTGTTACCATCATATTCAATCTCTCCTTTCTGCTTAGTGCATCGGCCACAACATTCGCCTTTCCAGGATGGTAATTTATCGAGCAATTGTAGTCCTTGATCAATTCCAACCATCTCATTTGCCTCATATTGAGCTCCTTCTGAGTGAAAATGTACTTTAAACTCTTGTGATCCGTATAGATTTCACATTTTTCTCCGTAGAGGTAATGTCTCCAAATCTTAAGTGCGAACACTATGGAAGCTAGTTCCAAGTCATGCGTCGGGTACTTCAACTGTCTTGACGCATACGCGATCACCTTACTGTGTTGCATTAACACACAGCCCAGCCCTTTATGTGAAGCGTCGCTGAATATCACAAAGTTTCCTTGGTCATCTGGTAGTACTAACACCGGAGCTGTTACCAATCTCTGTTTCAACTCTTGAAAGATATCCTCACATTCTGCACTCCATTCGAACTTCTGATTCTTCCTGGTTAACTTAGTCAATGGCGTGGCGATTTTCGAAAAATCCTTGACAAACCTTCTATAGTACCCTGCCAATCCTAGAAAACTTCGCACTTCCGTAGGCGTCTTCGGCCTCTCCCAACTCATAATCGCCTCAATCTTTGCCGGATCTACTTTAACTCCTTCATTTCCAATGACATGCCCCAAAAATTGAACTTCCTTTAACCAAAACTCATATTTAGAAAACTTGGCATACAACTTCTCTTGCCGAAGTATCTCCAATGCTATCCAGAGGTGCTGCTTATGTTCTTCTTCCGACTTAGAATAAATAAGGATGTCATCAATGAATACTACTACGAACTTGTCCAAATACTTTTTAAATACCTGATTCATCAGATCCATAAATGCGGCCGGGGCATTAGTCAATCCAAACGGCATTACTAAGAATTCATAATGTCCATATCTGGTCCTGAATGCTGTCTTGGGAATATCTTCTACCTTGATCTTTAATTGGTGGTATCCTGATCTCAAGTCAATCTTTGAAAAGCACTTTGCTCCCTTCAGCAGATCAAATAGGTCATCTATTCTTGGTAGCGGGTAGCGGTTCTTGATCGTTACCTTATTCAACTCCCGATAATCTATACATAGCCGCATACTTCCATCTTTCTTCTTTACAAACTGAACAGGTGCTCCCCATGGTGATGTACTTGGCCGAATCACTCCTTTATCCAATAATTCTTGTAGCTGGCTCGCCAACTCTTTCATTTCTGCTGGTGTCATCCTATATGGGGCCTTTGAAACTGGTTCTGTGCCCGAAGCAAGGTTGATCTCAAACTCGATTTGTCGATTTGGTGGTAAGCCTGGTAGTTCATCTGGAAACACATCTGGGAACTCATTAACTACGGGGATATCTTCTATGCTGGGGTTGCCTTTTTATGAATCCACTACATAAGCTAGGAACGACTCACAACCTTTTCTAAGTAGCTTCTTAGCCTGAACGATTGTAAGAAACAGTTGCTCTTGTCTCTGTCCCTTAAATACTACCTTCTCTCCACATTTCATCTTTAAATACACTTT
Organism: Apium graveolens; assembly: GCF_009905375.1. Classification (NCBI taxonomy): domain Eukaryota; kingdom Viridiplantae; phylum Streptophyta; class Magnoliopsida; order Apiales; family Apiaceae; genus Apium; species Apium graveolens. Next base: position 73,040,788 of record NC_133651.1, on the reverse strand, counting down.
CTTTGTCTTACAATTAATCTGGGCGTTATTCTTCCCTAACCAATTCATTCCTAAAATTATATCAAACTCTCCCAACTTGAAGAGTATCAAGTCGACTGAAAACTTATGCCCCGAAATATCAATCTCACACTTCGGACAGAATTGATTCACAGGAATCTTCTCTTGGTTCGCAATTACCACATTTACTACCTCGCTCATAATCATTTTATCACATTGAAGTTTATCAATAAAAGTTTCTGATATGAAAGATCTTGTTGCTCCCGAATCAATCAATACTTTAGCTTTGACATTATTGAGTAAAAGTGTACCTGCTATCACCTCAGAGTTCTGAACAGCGTCCTTCATTTTTAGATCGAATGTCCTTGATGTTGCTTGCGGAGTTGTTGTAGGTGGTGGAGGTAATGCCAATACCTCGGCTGGCATGCTTGCACTGGTACTTGCCACATTCATTAGAGCTTTGACTGGTCTGGTTGCCTTGCACTCCCTAACTATGTGTCCAGTCTTTCCACACTTGTAACATGTAACTCCTGGCTTCGGCATCTTGCACTCATTTGCCAAATGTCCCTTCTGGTTACACCTATAGCATGTCATGCTCAGCTTATTACACACTCTGGGGTGCCTTCTTCCACAGTGCTTGCATTCCGGTCTCTGGAACCTGTTTTCTCCAACTTGTCCTTGGCTTGCCTGGTTGTTCCCCTTCGATTCTTGTCTTTTGCCCAAATTTCCCTTCTTTTGAAAATTTTCGCCCTTATGGAATCTAATCCTCTTTACATTCCGATCTTGTGAATTTCCGGCTTCAGACTTCTCTCCATAAAATGGAACCTTTCTTTTCTTGTTATCCCTTTCCTTCCTTGACTGCATCCCATTATTCTCAATCAGAGCAGCTTTTTGTACTACTCCCGCATAGGTATCAAGCTCAAACATAGCCACTCTATCTCTGATCCAAGGCTCCAATCCTTGTTGAAATCTCTTCGCTTTTTCCTCCTCAATGCTGGTATACTTTGTCACAAACCTTGACAACTCATTGAACTTCTTCTCATACTCTAGTACAGACATATTCCCTTGCTTTAACTCAAGAAATTTAAGCTCCATCTAATTCTGCATGTACTTAGGGTAATACTTTTCCAGAAATAACTTCTTAAATCTTTCCCAAGAAACTTGTTGAGTTGCTTCCAAAGCTTTTACTGATTCCCACCAATAGATGACTTCGCCCTTCAGGAAGTAAGTAGCATATGGCGTCTTCTGATCGTCTCCTAACTGTACCAACTCAAAAGCCCTTTCCATTTCCTTAATCCATGTGTTAGCTATTACTGGATCAGTGGTATCATGAAATGCAGGTGGATTCACATTCTGAAAAGCCTTGAAAGTGACAATTTGTCGAAAATTTATATTTTATTACTTTCGGGATGTTTATAAAATTTTAAAACTATTTTGGTTCTATTTCGATCAAGAATAATTCGTTTCACGGCGCGTTAGAAGATTAGAATAACTCGTAATCGGGCTAGCAGTTAGGAAAAACAAGACACGTGTCCTATCAATTGGACACGCGGCTTGTAATTGGCATAACAGTCGTGTGACTCATTTGTTTCTTTGGGTAAACATCAATTCTCTCGATCTCTCCTCCTACTCTCCTCTCTGTTACTCTCTTTCTTTGTTGTGTATATGTTGTGTACTTGATGATTTCATGAACAAAACACCTTGGTAGATTTTACTTAGTGAAATAATGTAGCACTCGACTGATAAGGTTTATAGTCCCGACGGATGACTCAATATGGTCCCAACGGATGATGACTTATTATCCATCGAGTGAGTAGCTTATGTAACAATAAGTCTGTAGCATATTTCTGCATTCACATTGTTTAGAATCTGTAGTAGTACTTAAGTCATGTTGACTTTAGTTAGATATGTAGAATAGGTTGATTAATTATACATAGATGATGTCTTGTAATTCTGCATAAGTGAAATGAAGTCAAGTTCCTGATTGCTACCCGACGGATAAACTACAATGAATTCGACGGATGATCAACAACCCGACGTATGATCAATAACTCGACGGATGATCATGAACCCGACGGATTAAGAATTCAAATATCTGTTGACAGTGACAACACAGTCACATGCGTCGAGTGGATGCAAATGGAATGTGGTAGCCTATTCAACTGGGTTTTCGAGAACAAAGAAGCATTGCCATTTCCATGCTATTATGAAGATATTCAAAGATGCTGGAATAGAGTAATGAAGTAGCATTGTAATAGACTAGATAGTTTTGTTTTATTATCCTGTCTTATTACTTTGTAATCCTGGTGATATATAAACCAAGAAGTAGCAACTAAGGAATTATCTAGGAAAATAAGCAGAGAAACATTTATAAGTAGAATTCTTAGCATTTCTCTGAATTCTTAGTTGTTCAATTGTTGTAAGCAGTTGTGAGCATTTTGCATACAGGGTTCTCTCGATATATATTATATATCTCTGGTAGAATCATTCAAATCCACCAGAAAGTTTTTAAAGACTCTTGTTTTTAATTACTTGTGTTTTGATTCATTGAAGTAACTATTCCGCATTGTGCTAATCAATTCACACTTATATACATATTCGAGTTAGAACATTTTTATTTCAAGAAAAGGTTTCAAGAATTCCATTCAACCCCCCTTCTGTGATTCTTGTTATATTGTTAAGGGACTAACAATTGGTATCAGAGCAAGCTCTTAACTTACAAAGAGTTTAAAGATCAAGATAATACAACAAGATGAACAAGAAGGATGTTGGAGTCAAGATCCCTTTTCTGGATAAAGATAATTACCATCATTGGAAGGTAAAGATGCATCTTCATTTGCTTTCTCAAGATGAGGCCTATGTTGACTGCATAGAAAGAGGCCCTCATGTTCCAATGAGAGCTGCAACATGAAACGAGCCATCAGTCCCCAAGCCAAGGCATGAATGGTCTGATCCTGACATTGAACAAGTTAGGAAGGATAAAAAGGCCATGAATATCCTGTTTAATGGAGTTGATGGAGATATGTTTGACAATATTATCAACTACAAAACTGCCAAGGATGTTTGGGATACAATACAGATCATCTGTGATGGCACTGAGCAAGTTAGAGAAAACAAGATGCAGCTTCTGATTCAGCAATATGAGCATTTTCATAATGAAGAAAGTGAGTCTCTCACTAACATTTTTAGTAGGTTTCAAAAACTACTAAATGCTCTAAAGTTGCATGGAAGAGTCTATCAGACAAAAGACTCCAATCTGAAATTCCTTAGATCTCTTCCAAAGGAATGGAAACCAATGACAGTCTCATTGAGAAACTCACAAGATTATAAGGAGTTTACTTTGGAGAGACTGTATGGCATCCTGAAAACATATGAGCTTGAAATAGAGCAAGATGAGAGGATGGAGAGAGGAAAGAAGAAAGGAGGGTCCATTGCACTAGTTGCTGAGTTAGAGAAAGAGAAGAAAGTGAAGATGGAAGCTGTTGAGTCAACTTCAAGGGTCTGTGAAAGCAAGGGCAAGGGGCTTGCAGTAGAAAGTGAAGATTCTTTGAGCCAAGATGACATGGAAGACATTGATGAACATTTAGCATTTCTTTCCAGAAGATTTTCCAAGCTCAAGTTCAAAAAGAACTTTGGAGTAGCCAATCCAAATAGAAACATGGTGGATAAATCAAAATTCAAATGTTTTAAATGTGGCTTGGCAGGGCATTTTGCCAGTGAGTGTAGGAAGTCAGATTCCAGCAAGAAAAAGTTTGAGCTTGTGGATTATTAGCAAAAATACTTTAAGCTGCTCAAACAAAAGAAAAGGGCTTTCATTACAAAAGAAAATGACTGGGCAGCAGATGGTCTGGATGAAGATGAAGATGTCAGCTATATCAATCTAGCCCTAATGGCCAAGTCTGATGAAACAGAAACAAGTTCTTCAAGTAATCAGGTAATTACTACAAACCTTGCACATTTATCTAAAGGTGAGTGTAATGATGCTATAAATGATATGTCTACAGAGTTATATCATTTGTGTGTTACACTTAAGTCTCTTACTAAAGAAAATGCTAAATTCAAAGAAACAATTTGTTTTTAAGTGAGAGGAATAATGTGTTTGAGTCTCAGTTCATTGATTTTGAAAAGTTAAGAATTAAGTGTAAGATTGCCAAGGTGGAATTAACTGAGTCCTTGAAGAAAGAAGAAATTTTAAAGAAGTAGCTCGAGCGTGAACAAGAGGTGATTAAGGCATGGAAAACATCCAGGGATGTCCATGCTCAAATTACCAAAGTTCAAGGAATTGAGTCTTTCTGTGATGCAGCCTGGAAAAAGAACAAAGAGAAACTAGAACCAAATTTGGTAGATGGAGTGCTAACAGATGTAGACTCGACGGATGATGAGGATCATCCGTCGGATAACAAAAAGGGTTATCCGTCGAATGATGAAAATCCTCATCCGTCGGCTGTGAGCAAGCCTATCAGTAAAGCCAAACTTGTTAAGCTGAATGAGAAGTATGGGCCTGTTTCCAAGAACTTTATTTCAGAAGAATCGAGTCAAATTAAGAAAGGGAAAATGGCTAATGTTGGTCACATGACTGTCAAATAATAAGTGACAGACTTGAAAAGATTGAGGTAAAAATAGAGGCTAAAAAGAAAAACAATAGAAATGGTAAAGTAGGGATTAACAAACACAATAACTACACACCTGATAAATATGCTCCTAGAAAAATCTGTGTCAAGTGTGGTAGTATAAATCATTTGTCTGTTAATTGCAAATCTGCCATGCCTACTTCCATGTCTGTGCCACCTCACTTTTCTAACATGAATGGCATGCCTCCTATGCCTATGAATGCTATGTCTACACAGAATATGAATGCACAGTTTGCTAATATGCTATTTGCACCTAATCCTTATTATGCTGCATTTAGTATGCCACAAATGCCATTTAGCATGCCTTACTGGAATAACATGTTTACTAATAGCATGCCATTCCCTGTTGATTATAATATGCATGATAATTCTGTTGCAATGAATGGTTTCAAAGGCCCAACTCAAATGACCAAGGATGAATCTGATATCCCCAAGTCAAATGAAATAAAGCCTAAGAAACAGAAAAAGAAAGCTAACAAGGCAGGACCCCAGGAAACTTGGGTACCAAAATAAACTTGATTTGATTTTGATGTGGGCAGGAAAACAGAAAGAATCTTTGGTACTTGGATAGTGGTTGTTCAAGACACATGACTGGTGATTCTACCCTGCTCACAGAGTTTAAGGAGAGAACTGGCCCAAGTATTACTTTTGGAGATGATAACAAGGGTTATACTGTGGGATATGGCTTGATAATAAAGGACAATGTCATCATTGAGGAAGTTGCCTTAGTGGATAGTCTCAAACACAACTTGTTGAGTATCAGCCAGCTTTGTGATAAAGGCAACTCAGTAACCTTCAATTCAGAAGCCTGTGTTGTGACTAATAAAAGAAGCAACAAAGTGGTTCTCACTGGTGTGAGAAAAGGAAATGTGTACCTAGCTGATTTCAACTCATCTAATACAGAATCTGTTACTTGTCTTCTCAGTAAAACAAGTCAGGATGAAATTTGGCTATGGCACAAGAAGCTATCCCATTTAAACTTCAAGACCATGAATGAGCTAGTAAAGAAAGAACTTGTTAGAGGCATTCCTCTAGTGGAGTTTTCTAAGGATGGATTGTGTGATGACTGCCAAAAAGGGAAGAAGATTAAAGCATCATTCAGGAAGAAACTTGATTCAACAATTGAAGAACCTTTGCAACTGCTACACATGGATTTGTTTGGACCAGTCAATGTGTTGTCCATCTCAAGGAAAAAATTTTGCCTAGTAATTGTAGATGATTTCTCAAAGTTCTCTTGGATATATTTCCTAAAGTCTAAAGATGAGGCTAGTGAAATCATCATCAATCACATAAGGCAAGTCAATAATCATCCTGATTTCAAGGTTAGAAGAATCAGGAGTGACAATGGAACTGAGTTCAAGAATTCTTTCATAAGAGCATTTTGTGAGCAAAATGGGATTATGCATGAGTTTTCAGCAGCAAGAACTCCACAACAGAATGGAGTAGTGGAAAGGAAGAACATATCACTTATTGAAGCTGCAAGGACAATGCTTGAAGAATCTAAATTGCCAACATATTTCTGGGCTGAAACTGTTAATACTGCATGCTACACTCAGAATATTTCTCTGGTTAATCAAGCAAGATGCATGACTCCCTATCAATTGTTCAAGAACAAGAAACCAACTCTAAATTTTCTTCATGTCTTTGGCTGTAAATGTTATATTCTGAGAAATCAAATTGATCAAAATGGAAAGTTTGATGCTAAAGCAGATGAAGGAATTTTTGTTGGATATGCTGTTGGTAAAGCATATAGAGTCTACAATCTAAGAACCAACATTTTTGTAGAATCAATACATGTTGTGTTTGATGATAAAAAGATTGAAGGACTGAAAGATGGAGATTACCATGAGAGCCTCAAATTCGACAATGTGGAGATGGTTAGTGATGATAGTGATGATGAAAGTGATCAAGAAACTGTATATAAGGATAGTGCAGAGAAATCTACTACCAATGAAGCACAAAACCCAACATCTGTCGAGTTGCATAATGCTTCATCCATCGAGAGGCAATCTGCTTTATCCGTCGTGAGACAACCAGCTTCATCCGTCGGTACTCAAAATTCACCATCCGTCGGGTTATCAAAAGGAGCAGGAAGTCAAGATAGATCACCTACAGAAAGTTCCCGTTTCTCAAATCAAAGATCCATAAACTCAGGGGGAGTTTCTAACAATCAAAACTCAATCACACATCAAGCAACAATGAGGCCTCTTCATCTAGAGCTAATCTACCTCAACAAAGGAAATGGACAACACATCACCCCTTTGAGCTCATAATTGGTGATGTATCTTCTAGAGTTCAAACAAGAAGAGCAACTCAAGAAGAATGTCTGTACAGCAGCTTTCTTTCCAAGGAAGAACCAAAGAAGGTAGAAGAAGCTTTGTTGGATCCTGATTGGATTTTAGCTATGCAGGAGGAGCTAAACCAATTTGAAAGGAATAATGTATGGAATCTGGTGCCCAAGCCTAAAGGAAAGAATCCAATAGATACCAAATGGGTATTTAGAAATAAGATGGATGAAAATGGCATAATAGTCAGGAACAAAGCTAGATTGGTTGCTAAGGGCTATTGTCAATAAGAAGGAATAGATTTTGATGAAACATTTACTCCTGTTGCAAGGCTTGAAGCCATCAGAATCTTCTTAGCCTATGCAGCCCATGCCAATTTCAAAGTCTATCAAATGGAAGTCAAAAGTGTCTTTCTGAATGGAGATTTGGAAGAGGAAGTCTATGTCAGTCAACCTCCTGGTTTTGAAGATCCAAATTTTCCAGAACATGTCTATTATCTTTTGAAAGCACTTTATGGACTGAAGCAAGCACCTAGAGCCTGGTATGACACTTTATCAAAGTTCCTTTTGGAAAATCACTTCACAAGAGGTACTGTAGATAAAACTTTATTTTTTCAAAATGTTAATGGCTCTAGTATACTTGTTCAAATTTATGTAGATGATATTATTTTTGGCTCTACACATGAGAAACTTTGCAAAAAGTTTGCCAAATTGATGTAAAGTAAGTATGAAATGAGTATGATGGGAGAACTAACTTACTTTCTTGGTTTAAAAGTTAAGCAAGTTAGTGATGGAATATTCATTAGTCAAACTAAATATATTTTTTATCTTTTAAAGAAGTTTGATCTAGTGGATTGCACATCTGCAAAAACTCCCATGGCTACTGCAACTAAGCTTGAATTAAACACCACTGAAAAGTCTGTGGATATTTCAACTTATAGGGGCATGGTTGGCTCACTTCTGTACTTAACAGCTAGTAGGCCAGATATAATGTTTGCTACATGTTTATGTGCTAGATTTCAGGCTGATCCTAGAGAATCTCACTTAATAGCTATTAAGAGAATTTTCAGATATCTCAAGGGAACATTAAAACTTGGCATTTGGTACCCTAGAGATTCTGGTTTTGATCTAAATGGTTATTCAGATGCAGATTATGCAGGTTGTAGAATTGATAGAAAAAGTACAACAGGAACCTGTCAATTTCTAGGAAACAAGCTTGTGTCCTGGTTCAGTAAAAAGCAAAATTCAGTTTTTACTTCAACAGCTGAAGCTGAATATATTGCTGCTGGTAGTTGTTGTGCACATATATTATGGATGAAAAATCAATTGCTAGACTATGGTTTGTAAGTTGAGAGGATTCCTATTTTCTGTGATAACACAAGTGCAATTGCCATCACTAAAAATTCAGTACAACATTCAAGGACAAAGCATATAGACATCAAGTACCACTTCATAAGGGAACATGTAATGAATGGTATTGTGGAACTACATTTTGTTCCAAGTGAGAACAGCTTGCAGATATCTTTACCAAGCCACTGGATGAATCCACCTTTTCAAGGTTAGTAAGTGATTTAGGTATGCTTAATTATACTTAAATCTATATAAGCTAATTTTCAAGTTGAAATGCAGCCAGAAATTTACTTGATTTTTCACTCTTGGATGAAATTTTGGCTAAGTCAAAATTTACATCTCGACGGATGATCTTTATCCATCGAGTTTGATCATCCGTCGGTATACTATTTGCTAATAAAAATCAATTACTTTTCTGGAATATTTTATGACACGACGGATAACAGTTTATCCTCATCCGTCGAATTGTCTTAATCTTAGCCGTTAATTTCCTAAACATTATCCATCGAGTATACTTACAGTTTGTAAGCATAACACGACGGATAATGGGTGGAATTTTTACAGTTTATTTTTAAACGGCTATTTTAGGAAATTTCTATTGGTTACTTTATTTTACTTTATTATTTTTAACAGTTATTTTTGAGATAGTATAAAACCTTATTTCATTTCAATCACTTTTCTTTTATCATTCTCAATCAACTGCTCTAATTTCATTCTCTCTCAAATTACTTACTCTCTTTCTCTTCAAGCTCTTATTCTCTAACAATGGCACCTGTTGTAAAGATTATGTCTCAAACTGGGTTCATTTATGAGAAGAACAATTTCACTGCACTAGTGAATAAGGGTATTCAGCAATCTGGTGACTATCACAAGATGATGGACTTTGTGAAAAATTACAAGCTCAACTATGCCATGCTGGAATCACCCACAATCTTCTGTGAAGTTGTTGAAGAGATGTGGACCACTGCTACCTACAACTCAACAGATAAGACAATCACACTCACCATTAAAGGTAAAGAGTTTTGCATCAATAGTGATGTTATAAAAGCATGTTTCAAGATTCCTGATAACACTGTGACCTCACCACATATTGACACTGATATAATCAATATGCTTAATTCTATTAACTATGCTCTTTCTACCTCTAAGTTAAGTGACATTAGGAGAATGGGTCTTAGGAAAGAATGGAGTTTTATGTGTGATGTTGTGACAAAGGTCTTTTCAGGTAAAGTCAGTAATTTTGATTCAGTCAATATCTCAATGCTTAACATGCTCTAAATGCTAGTTACAGATAAATTCTATAATTTCAGTGACCTTGTCTTGTTTGAGTTAGGCTTTAAATTAGGAGAGTTAAATAAAAGAGGTAAAAATGTGTATTATGCTAGATTCTTTATGATGTTAGCTAACCAACTCTGTGAAGAGATTGTGCTTGAGAACCCAAACAACAAATTAGATTGTTGGGTTCAAGAGAGAAGGCTCATTACAGATTTGAACAGGGCCAATCATCACAAGGATGTGCCATTGTTCTATTTTCCTGTAATGCAAGCACCTCAGGTAAGTGAGGTAAATTCATCTATCCCTACCACTATTCTAACCTCAACAATTTCTTTGAGTTCTAGTGTGGCTATGGCAACTGTGTCAATGACCCAACAGTTGCCTACCCAAACTACCAAAACTGCAAAAATTTTCAAACCCAAATCAAAGAAAGCCCCCTCTGGTATCTCTCAAAAGATGCCAGTTGCAAAATCCACTAAAACCAAAGAGGGGAGTGTGAAGGAAGGCAAGATAGGTGAGGAAGGGGTGAACATAAAAGAAACCCTAAGGATAAGGATGGAGAGTTGAGTGGATCCCATCCTAGCCACACTGCAGTTTCCTAACAAACTGCAGTGCTTAAAAAGGATAAAAGCTCATTGCTAGCTGCATCCTCCCAAAAGGATGTAGTTGTTGAACAAAGCTCTCAACCAAGAGCACAGGCCAAGAGGGTTAGGGACACAAGCTCACCCCAAACTTATGCCAGAAAGAAGAAATCTAAAACCCTTGGGTATGCACAGGGTTCACACACTGTGCAAACTGGTGCTAAATACACAGTCACTGCACCTTCACAAATTCAGTTTGATGTGGCTCCAATAAATGTGGAGTCACAGCCAAAATCTCTAGTTATAGAAGCACCTCAAACACCAAACTCACCAACAAATTCTCTGGATATGGATATGATAAACACATCAATTCCTGATTCCCCTTCTTTAACTCTGTTGGGGAAGCCAAAATCTAGTGCAAGTGAGCATCATCTTTTAGATAATTTGTTGGCTCACTTGCCAATTCTTTTGTGAACTGTTGTATCATCTGTGCCCAAAATATCTTCAATCAGCACAGAGTCAACAATAGTTTCTTTTCCCAGTTCATTCATTTCTACTCTCTCGATGGATATTGCTCATCCGTCGAGTAGTGATTGTATCCCGACGGATAAGCTTAACAGCAGTTATCCGTCGGATAGCAAAACCACTCACTCGATGGATATCACTCATCCGTGAGTATCTCTGCACAGCTTCAAACTTCATTTATTTCAAGTGCAGAAGATTTAGTGGTCGTACAGTCACTATTATGATTGAGAGAGAAGAGTATTTTGAGTGAGAGTCTGGGTTGCTCCCAGGAAAAAGGAGAGGAAATGAGTGAAACTATGCAATCCATTTCTTCAGGATTGGCAAAAGAGAGTGAGAGGAGTCCCACCATAGTAGGTGAAGGTGAGGGTGTGAGGGTGGGGAGCCAGGGTGAGACCCTGATGCAACAAAAGAGAGAAAACGAGAGAAATAAAAGTAATGGAGCTATAAGGATGGATGTCATTGCTAGTGAGTTAATGAATGTCCAGGATGCAGACAGGGAGGGACTATCTCAGCAACCTAAAGTTGTTATAGATTCCACCTCCCTTGATGCTGAGGCATTTACTCACCCTATTCCAGCTTATCAACTTCTAGCTGAACAGGGCAATGACAATGCAGAAAGGATGCTGAATTTGGTGCATACCACACAGTCTATGATGAGAGCTAAGGATGCCATCACAGCTTTGCCTTCTACAGCTGGTGATGTGGACTATGAGACTGATGGTTCAGCTGATTTCTTTGGTGATGGAAGTGGGGATAGTGAAGATGAGGCAATGGACATAGGGGGAGAAGTAGGCTCAAGTTCAAGATCAGGTATGCCATCATGGGAATTTTCAAAGCACTGTGATGAGCACTACTTCAAGACAACCCTGATCCAGCTAATCAATCAGACAAACACTGCTCTTCAAACCACTACTAATGCCAGCACCAAGAAGCTCCTTCAGGCACATCTAGCCTCCCTGCAACTTCAACAAATCCAAGGCTTCCACCATGCTAGGGATGTAAACACCATGAAGGGTGATATTGAGGAGATGAAGAAGGCCATTTCAGACAAGATAGATTCTAAACTTCCAGAAGCTACAATAATAGACATCAAAAGGAAATTAAGGAAAAATTCTGATCTTGCAACCAAGATAGATGCCTTGGACACAAGAATGTCAGCCATGGAAGCATCTTTAACAGCAATTCATCTTCATCAAGCCCAACAGACAAATCTACTTCAAAAACTGGTGGCTGCTCAAACCCCCTCCTCACCTCAACTTGATGATAACATAAAGGGGGAGAAAGGACCAAGTAAGGGGGAGAGGCTTCAGATTCAAATCAGTAAAGTAATTGTGCCTTCAATTACTATCTCAAAGCCATCAGTTACAGACAGTATAGATCTGATCAATGTAGCAGCAGCCAACATAAGAGCAGCTGATAAGGAGAAGTTGAGTTTAGTCAACTGGGAGAAGATTGATGAAGAAATATAAAAGACGTTTAAATTTGTCAAGCAGCCAGTTAAGTCAGCTATCCATCACTCTCAAGTCAAGCAAATTAGTGTGAATGAGATGAGCATGAACTATCTAGAAAGGGGACAACCATCCTGCATCAAATCTCCAAAGGCTGAAACAATTCTGAAACCAAGGGTAAACTACTCAAAATCATCATTGAAGAACCCTTTGGATACTGTGTATGAGACACCTAAGCCTGATGAAAAGAAGCTTCTATCAAGGTCAATTACCTTCTACAAAGATCCAGCTGATTCAGCTTCAAAAAGGAGAATTGCTAAAATTTTCAGGAATGGGAAAGAAATTTGTATGCTGGCTGGACATCCTCAATTTGCTCAAGCAAAGAGAGAAGAGAAGGCTAGATTGAAGTAGGAAAAGAAGCAAGCTGCTCTGGATGTTAAAAAGACTAAACAAAAGAAAGAGTAGATTGCTATCTTGGCCAAGCTACATGCTGTAAATTCATCACAACAAATTCCTTCTCAGCCATCTAAAGTTATTGAATCAAAGAAGCAAGTTGAACAACAGAAGAAATATCCAAGAATCAAGGAATTGGCTAAAAGAACTAAAAGGAAATTGGACATTGTTGATAAGGAATTGGAGAATCAGTTTCCCAAGGAATCCACTCCAACTACAACTCAAGCATCAAAACCCTCTGTGGTATTTGAAGATATCAAAGTGGTGGATCCTTACAGGAACATCCATGGTGAACCTATAGTGCCTAAGGATGAACCAGTAGAATGGGAGAACATACCAATTCCTGACTTCTATTTTCCAATCCTTAATAAGCTAAAGAGAACAAAGTCAAGAGCAGTAAAGAAAGTGAAGTTGTCTCCTCTCAAATCCAAATCAGTAGTCAAAGCTCAATCTAAAGTCAATAGGGGAGATTACATGTACTTGTGTGACATCAAAGAATTTTCTGGTCTAAACCTCTATCTAGAAGAACTAGATGAAGTGAGAGGAATTGATGCATACAGAAACCTACCTGAAAGGTTAGTGTTCAAGTACAAAGGAGGAAAGGAGATTCAATGGCCTCTTCATAGGATCCTTCAAGAAAGCCAAGCTGTACTGATTAAAGTTTATTCATCCTTCAAGAAGAACTTTGGGTTCAACATTACTGCAAGATGATTGGTACTGAAGAAGATTGAATAGCTAAGGAGTGTTAGAGCTAAAGATGCACTCCTAAAGACTCTAATCATCCCTTACATAGGGAGAAGAGTGCATCTAAGGCCCTACTGGCTGATGGAGTTCATGGATGACAAGGGAGTGAGAATATTTTTCATATTAGAAGACCAGTTGAGCATCTCTAGCAATGAGACTCTTTTGGAAATGCAAGGAAAGCTAAATCTCTCAGAATCTGATGAACTGGAATTCAACAGGCAGCTCCAAAATCAGATTGAGGAAAAAACAGAAAGCTTTGAAAGAGATCCAGACCTTCAAGGAACTAGATAAATCTGCTCAGGCTAGAGGAGCATCTTGAAAATGACTGTGACCAAAACTTTGTACATTTTGTTATTTGAAGCACTTTTCAGTATTATCTACTGTCTTTTAAAAGTTGTGTTTTTAGGGTGTTTTGTTATCATCAAGTATCTCTTAATTTATGGCTACAATTCCAGTAGACATAAATTGGGGGAGATTGTTGTGTATATGTTGTGTACTTGATGATTTCATGAACAAAACACCTTGGTAGATTTTACTTAGTGAAATAATGTAGCACTCGACGGATAAGGTTTATAGTCCCGACGGATGACTCAATATGGTCCCGACGGATGATGACTTATTATCCATCGAGTGAGTAGCTTATTTAACAATAAGTCTGTAGCACATTTCTGCATTCACATTGTTTAGAATCTGTAGTAGTACTTAAGTCATGTTGACTTTAGTTAGATATGCAGAATAGGTTGATTAATTGTACATAGATGATGTCTTGTAATTTTGCATAAGTGAAATGAAGTCAAGTGCCTGATTGTTACCCGACGGATAAACTACAATGAATTTGACGGATGATCAACAACCCAACGGATGATCAATAACTCGACGGATGATCATGAACCCGGCGGATAAAGAATTCAAATATATGTTGACAGTGACAACACAGTCACATGCGTCGAGTGGATGCAAATGGAATGTGGTAGCCTATTTAACTGGGTTTTCAAGAACAAAGAAGCATTACCATTTCCATGCTATTATGAAGATATTCAAAGATGCTGGAATAGAGTAATGAAGTAACATTGTAATAGACTAGATAGTTTTGTTTTATTATCCTGTCTCATTACTTTGTAATCCTGGTGATATATAAACCAAGAAGTAGCAACTAAGGAATTATCTAGGAAAACAAGCAGAGAAACATTTGTAAGCAGAATTCTTAGCATTTCTCCGAATTCTTAGTTGTTCAATTGTTGTAAGCAGTTGTGAGCATTTTGCACACAGGGTTCTCTCGATATATATTATATATCTCTGTGGAATCATTCAAATCCACCAGAAAGTTTTTAAAGACTCTTGTTTTTAATTACTTGTGTTTTGATTCATTTAAGTAACTATTTCGCATTGTGCTAATCAATTCACACTTATATACATATTCGAGTTAGAACATTTTTATTTCAAGAAAAGTTTCAAGAATTCCATTCAACCCCCCTTCTGTAATTCTTGTTATATTGTTAAGGGACTAACATTCTTACTTCTCTCTCTCTCGGTTGTCACCGTTCTGTTTCTCCGGCTATCTCCGGTGAGCCACCGTGTTGCTTGTTTTTGTGATTGTTCCTATTGGCTTGTGTATATTTATATATATATATATATATATATATGTGTGTGTGTGTGTGTATGTTGTGTGTGTTGTTTTATGTGTTTGTGGTGCCGCCCTTTTCGTTTTTGTCCGAAGGGGATAGTGGCACGTGGTGCTTGTCCGCGTGTGTTGCTACCCCTGTGCCTTGTTCGATTATTCAGATGGAATTTTTATTATTAAATTCTGCAGAAATTTTTATTGAATAAAATTTTGTGAAATAAAAGATTTTCGTGGCGAGAAATTATATTAATCGGTGTAATTTATTCGGAAACCCGTATTATATCGGGCACCACTAAATTGTACCGCCGTTGACGATGAACTTTGGTGAGTCGACGGTGGACGGTGATGATTTTTATCTGAGTCCTAAATTTATAAATTAAATAAAATGGTTCTTGTGATTAGTCTCGTACGTAATTAGTTATTTAATTATAAAAATCATGTTGTGACGTAAATTGTGATTTGTTGGGATTGACGTCGATTATGTTTCGACGGGTAGGCTTTTAAACAGAGGTGTCGCTGTCAAAATTTTTCTAAAAATTATTTCAAAATACGAGAAATGTACTTTACAATATAAAACATTTTACCCTTATTGTGAATATCGATTACGTGATTATGTGTATATTCATTATACAAGTTGGGTTATCGGATTGGGTGATTTAGGATTCGAGGATATCAAGTATGTTGGTATAACTAATTAGGTTATTCTGTTACTGTAGATCCTAGTCGAGTCTCGCGAGGACCGAAATTAGCATAAAAGCTACCTAGGATTTCTGTAAAGCGTTGTAAGGTAAGTACCCCTGACCATTCTTTTATGGTTCAGTTCATATGGATAAACTGTTGTTTTATTCTCGTACAGGAATGTTTTAAGTTATGTATCCCCTGTAGTTATAATGAATTGTTTTAAATCAGTTTTGGGGAAAAGTAACTTCGAAAGGTACCTATCTCGAAAGAAAATAATTGTGAACCAGTTTTTTTATGTGTGTTATTAAATGAACGGTTTTAAAATGAGATAGGTGCAAGTATTTTGAAAACTGGATAAAATGATCAGATAGTGGATACATAGGGGCCAGAGTGGCCTATTGAAGTGGCGTAAGAGGCTAACTCGGTTGCGCGCATTACATAACCGATTAGTCCAGCAGGTCAGAGATCTAGCTAGTCTCTGAGTTCCAGAACATGTTTATGGGATGGCAGTTGGAGCCATCTGGTGTTGATAGCCTGATCAGCTGTCTTCAGATATCCATTACGTATCTGATTTTGCTTTATGATTCCCGTAAGGGAATAAGTGATTTATACAGTTGAATAACAAATGTGAATAGCATGCTAAAATTGGACTCTGGTGTTCATACAACATACAACTATATTTGTTTTATGAAGAGCATGCTAGTCAGTGATATCCAGTTTCTTTTATCGATGTTAATTTACTATTATTCGAAATGATTTATAGGTTACTGATTTCATATTGATTTATAGTTTTGTTCCTATAATTATTTACATTATTATTTTTATCTTGATATTGAAAGGAATATGTCCTAAGTCCAATCATGTATTAGGATTTAGGAATAACTTTTATGTAATCTGTTTTGATTTCATTGATATTAATAAAAGACTTGTTTTGTTTTTATTATGGGCTCTATCTATTTAAGTGTTTAAATAAGATATACCATAGTTTAGAGTAATGCTTTTTATGGATTATGATGAGATCATAATAGTGAGACCTAAAAAGACGATAACTCTAAACTTAAATAGTTCCTGGTCATAGGATTACTAACTGGTAATTAATAATCCGCAAAGATCGGTACATACTATGCTTGCTTCATTATGAAGGATGTCTGTTCTCATAGACATTTGTGTGGTGACATTATAGCTAGTATGTAGGTGCTTATTATAAAATAAGTTCACTGAACATGACTCGCCCAGCTGAACAACTGATGGAGTTCACTCACGTGTCAGCAGTTGTTCACATAGTGATAGTTGTACAAGTATCCTTAGACTTGAGGTCATCATAGTCATCTTGTGTACACTGAACTATGCTTTGGTTTAGTTCTTAGTCTCCAGGGACAATTATTAGGGCTCTTCTGGGTATAGGAATTTGTACACGAAGATAGTGTATGATCAATAAAGGATCTACCCCTTCCAGTGAAGGAAGCGAATGTTCAAGGCTGATCCACTTATGCTAGTTCAGGAATCTCTGGCCAGAGTGAATGAAATTAGAAAGGAGTTTCTAATTTGCACAGAACTACGCATAGTAAATGGTAAGCAAAGTGATTGAATTAGATAGGCTTGACACGAGATCCATGCCTTGTATTTAATCGGGACATTGTAGGGAAGAAGGAGTTTATTGTACGGTAATTATTCACTGACAGGTTCTTGGTATTCTAAGCAGTGAATTCATATTATCCGGATAGTCGCGATATGTTGAGAAGCATCACTCACGATGTAGAATAAATGTGATTAATTAATTAATCATATTTAATAAATTAGAGAATTTATATAAATAATGATAAAATAGTTTTATTATTATTTATTTCTACTACCGGCTTAATATTGAACCTACAGGGTCACACCATAAAAAGAGAATGATTTAATGGTGGAGGAATTAATTAATAATGGCTAATAATTATTTATTTATGAAATAAATTATAATTGGCAAATTTAATAATTGATTAAATGAGATTTAATTGATTATAAATTAATTAAGAAAAGTTCTTAATATTATTAATTAAAGGATTTAATTTTTGGAAATTAAATCAAGAGAGAGAATTATTTCTAAAGTGTTTAGAAAAAGGATTAATGATTAAAAGGTGTTTTAATTATTAATGAGAATAATAAATGGGATAATAATAATAATATTTATGAGAAAATTTCAGCTGAAAATTTTGCCTATAAATACACTATTATAGACCCTATTTTATTCTAACCCACATCGAACCCGAAAACCCAAAAAGTTTGGAAAACCCAATTCTCTCCACCTTCTTCCTCCTCCTTAACATCGTTTTCTTGGTGGATACCGGTGGAGTGCTTCACACTTGAGGAGCAACTGCTAAGGATCTCTGATCGTTGTCTCCGAATTATTTTAAAAGGTTAGATTCGATCCCTCGAATTTTTATTCACGATTTATATGCTTTTATTTGGATTTTGTATGTGTAAAAGTGTTTTACCATGACCCCGCTGCGTTTAAAATCCATCAATGGTATCAGAGCATAGGTTGTATGCATATAGATCTGTGGTAAAAATTTCAAAATTTTATATGCTTGTATGAATTAATTATGGTTTTTACAAGTTATATCATGGATTAATTTTGTCTGATGAGAAATCATTTCTCAGAATAATTTTGAATGTTGATATGGGTTCTACAAGTGTTGTAGATCGTCTGGGTATTTTTTTCATAATTTTATGATGTATAGATTTTTTATTATGAATTTTTGAAGTTATTGTAATTAAAATTCGTAATTAAATAAATCATATATATATATAAATTGTTTATAAGTATGTATATATATCTGTACAACATCTGTATGTTGTCTGTGTTTATTTGTGTCTGCTGCACGGAAGAAACAAGAAAAGCACAGAACATGTAGGTCTGACATGCACGCAGTTCGAGGAGGGAAAAGGCGGCTGCGGCTGCAGAAAAAAAAATAGTGGTGTAACGCATTCCGGAAATGCGTTACACACCTGTGGCGCATTCATGGAATGCGTTACACCCTTAAATGGCTTAAAAGGTGTGTAACGCATCACCATAATGCGTTACAGGGCTTGTAACGCGTTCCTGTAATGCGTTACAGCCCATCTGTTAATTTTAAAATTGATTTTCTGGGAGTTTCGTAACTCCGTTTTAGGCGTGCAATATACCGTTGGATTCGTTTTTCCGAGACGGATCTAATGGAGTGATCAATTTTAGTTTATATAAAAGTTTTGAACTGTTTATATTTCCATGAAGTGTTTTAAAGCTGTTTTAGTTGCTTTTAAATGCTTCATGTGATACATAGAGATGTATAATGCTTAGAATAATGTGCTAGATGATATAACATGCCTACCTTGATGTTTATTCATGTTGATATATGTGATATATGCTTAGTTTATCATGCAATGATAGATTTAGGTGAACTTAAATAAATATAAGGCGTTTGTTGGACAACCTAGTATAGTGAAATTGTTTCATAACCTTAAGAACAATAATATGAATACAATCATGAGATTCTTGTGTTTGTGAAACACGTAATTGAATATGAATTTTCGATATGAGAGAAAGGATGATTCTGTCAACAACAGATTTCTATCTGTAAGAAAGGGTTATTAAGTGACGCCTCTTGACAATGCTCCACCCGATCTGGGAATCGTCTGATTATTGATTATTGATTTGAAATATTTAATTTAAAAGGAAGAATCTCTTTATAATATGATTATGATTGTAACGTAATATAATCCCTCTAAAATTAAATAATATCAAGTAGTAATTGGCCAATGACACAACGGGCTTGTGTCGGTCATAGCCTTCCAACATGATAGAAAAGTAGTTCTTATTTTTGAATCATTGTCGGTTCGTGCTACAGCCGAGGGCTTTGATTTCGAAATAAGAAATACTTGTCTATTACATAGAGATGTGTACATTAAATAAGAATCTAAAGGTCGGTACGTGCTACAGCCGTGGGCCTTTGGGGACTGATTCAACTGTACGGAATGTTGGGTTAGACTTGACTTAGAATATTGAGTTTGTCGTGCTACAGACGAGACTCAATTATTCAAGAGGCTAAAGTTTGATTAGGGAATAACATGAGATGTAATTGACAAGAGTTGTCTGCCTATTGAACATTACATGGTGGTTCGTGCTACAGCCGGGGTCGTGTAATGGAATGTAGGATCCCTATTTCCACTAGCATTATGAATGCTTAATTTTTCACGTAGGGGGTTGAATAAATTAGGAAAACTAGTGGGAGCCACTTATGAATAAAGACTCGATTCATATAGTGTTTTAAAATGAAATCGAATATTTGCTAAGTGTTGTTATGTGTTTATAATTTACAGATTTACTTTGTACATTATGTCTTCTGCACTATCACTCAGGAGCATACTAGATGCTCACAAATTGACTGGTCCTAATTATGCTGACTGGCTTCGAAACTTGAGAATTGTTCTCAGGATTGAAAAGCTGGAATACGTGATTGACTCACCTAAGCCTACTGAATCTGCTAGTGATATACATAATGATGAACATGTTGTGTATCGTAAGTGGATAGATGATGCAAATGTTGCTCAATGCATCATGCTAGCTTCCATGAACATTGAGCTACAGAAGCAACATGAGCATATGGATGCTCACACTATCCTCATGCATCTACAAGAGTTGTATGATGTGGCGGGGAGGACAGCTCGATATGAGATGTTGAAGGAGTTGTTCGGTTGTAGGATGTCTGAGGGATCATCTGTGAATGATCATGTACTTAAGATGATCAATTTGATTGAACATCTTGGACAACTTGGTTTTGCCATGGATGGGGAGCTGAGCCAAGACTTGGTCTTGCAATCGCTTCCGAGTTCGTTCTCGCAGTTTGTTGTGAAATTTCACATGAATAAGTTGGATGTCAGCCTGCCTGAACTCCACAACATGTTGAAGACTGCGGAATTGAATTTTTCCCCTAAGAAGAGTTCTATTCTTCTAATTGGTGAAGGTTCCAATCCTAAGAAAAGGAAGAGGAACTCTTCCAAGAAGAAGAAAGTAGGTGAGAAAATGTCGGTTCCACCAAAAGCTGAAGACCCAGAGAGCAAAATTGTTTGCTTTCACTGTAACAAGGTGGGGGCACTGGAAGAGTAACTGCAAGGTTTACCTTGCAGAATTGAAGAAGAAGTAGGGTAGTGAGACTACCGCTTCTGATTCAGGTATGTTCATGATAAAAGTGAATATGTTATTAAATCAAATTTCTACTTGGGTATTCGATACCGCCTGTGGTTCTCATATCTGCAATTGTTGCAGGGACCAAGGAGAAGTAGGACTCTTGAGGAAGAGGAGGTGGTTCTACTGATGGGAAATGGAGCAAGAGTTGCTGCTGTAGATGTAGAATCATTTCATTTACATAGGCCTACGGGCAAGACTATTGTTTGAAATAATTGTTATTTTGTTCCCTCGATTGTGAGGAATATTATTCCCATATTAGACTTGGCTGGATTTTCATTTATTATTGAGAATAATGAATGTTCTATTCTTAGAGATAATATTCTTTATGGACGTGGTGCTTTAAATTATGGTCTGTATAAATGTGACATAATTTACTTCATATTGAACAAACTAATAAAAGAAAAGGGATGATGAAAATCTCACTTTATAGTGGCACTGCAGTCTCCATTTAGTAGACATGGAGAGAGGGCTGCAAATTTGCTAGGAATGGTACACACAGATATATGTGGACCAATGTCTACGCAAGCCATGGGTGGATTTTCATACTTCATTACTTTCATAGATGATAGATCTGGATTCAGATATGTGTTTGATGAAACACAAGTCTGAGGCCTTTGAAAAGTTCAGAGAATATAAGTATGAAGTGGAGAAACAACCAAACATAGTATTATAACTCTTCGATTAGATCGAGGTGGTGAATACTTGAACAGAGAGTTTCTGGATTATCTCAAAGTAAATGGTATAGTCTCCCAGTGGACTCCTCCAGATTAGTATCTGAAAGGAGAAATCGAACTTTGTTAGACATAGTTCGGTCCATGATGAGCTATGCAAATCTTCCAGTATTCCTATGGGGTTATGCATTGGAAACCTCAGCATATTTACTGAATAAGGTGCCTTCCAAATCTGTTCCTCAAACTTCATATGAGATATGGAAAGTAAGGAAACCGAGTCTTAAACACGTTAAGATTTGGGGATGTCCAGCTTATGTCAAGTAAGTTGACCCAGATAAGCTGGAATATCGATCCGTAAAATGTAGTTTTGTGGGATATCCTAAAGAGACTTTAGGGTATTACTTTTACACCGATCATCGGGTGTTTGTCTCCAGACATGCTACCTTCTTGGAAAAGGAGTTTATCCTTGAAGGAAACAGTGGGAGAAAAATTGAACTTGATGAAGTTCAAGAAGCACAAACTACTACAGATCGAGTGGAAACACCTGTTCTGACTGAACAACCTTTTATGGAACAGCCCATTCATAGGTCAGGGAGAGTGTCTCGCCAACGTGAGAGGTATTATGGCCTTGTCATTGAGAATGACAATGAGTTGTTGATCATTGATGATGACGACCCTGTGACCTATAATGAGGCTATGAGTAGTGTTGATTCAGAGAAATGGCATAGTGCCATGAAATCCAGAATGGAATCTATGTATACGGTATACAAAAGATAGATTATAGCAGATGGCCAGGTGGAGACCTTTAAGGCCAAGCTTGTGGCAATTGGATTCAAACAAAGGCAATGGATTGACTTTGATGAAACCTTTTGCCTGTAGCCCTGTTAAAATTAGTTCGGATTTTGCTTACAATTGCTGCTTACTACGACTATGAGATATGGCAATTAGCCAGATGGTTTTCTTTCCAAGAGAAATGAAAACCTAGTGTGTAAGCTACTGCAAACCATATGTGGTTTAAAGCAAGCTTCTCGAAAGATGGAACATTCGTTTTGATGAGACAATCAAAGAGTTTGATTTTATCAAAAACGCAGATGAACCATGCGTCTACAAAAGGGTTAGTGGGAGCGCGGTAACATTTCTTGTATTGTATTGAATTAGAGTTGACACACATAACAACATAGCAGACCCACTCACAAAGCTACTTTATGAAAGTCACTTTGATCGTCATGAAGACAAGATGGGTATTAGATACCAGAGTGATTGGCTTTAGTACAAGTAGGAGATTGAAAGGAATATGTCCTAAGTCCAATCATGTATTAGGATTTAGGAATAACTTTTATGTAATCTGTTTTGATTTCATTGATATTAATAAAAGACTTGTTTTGTGTTTATTACGGGCTCTATCTATTTAAGTGTTTAAATAAGATATACCATAGTTTAGAGTAAAGCTTTTTATGGATTATGATGAGATCATAATAGTGAGACCTAAAAAGATGATAACTCTAAACTTAAATAGTTCCTGGTCATAGGATTACTAACTGGTAATTAATAATCCGCAAAGATCGGTACATACTATGCTTGCTTCATTATGAAGGATGTCTGTTCTCATAGACATTTGTGTGGTGACACTATAGCTAGTATGTAGGTGCTTATTATAAAATAAGTTCACTGAACATGACTCGCCCAGCTGAACAACTGATGGAGTTCACTCACGTGTCAGCAGTTGTTCACATAGTGATAGTTGTACAAGTATCCTTAGACTTGAGGTCATCATAGTCATCTTGTGTACACTGAACTATGCTTTGGTTTAGTTCTTAGTCTCCAGGGACAATTATTAGGGCTCTTCTGGGTATAGGAATTTGTACACGAAGATAGTGTATGATCAATAAAGGATCTACCCCTTCCAGTGAAGGAAGCGAATGTTCAAGGCTGATCCACTTATGCTAGTTCAGGAATCTCTGGCCAGAGTGAATGAAATTAGAAAGGAGTTTCTAATTTGCATAGAACTATGCATAGTAAATGGTAAGCAAAGTGATTGAATTAGATAGGCTTGACACGAGATCCATGCCTTGTATTTAATCGGGACATTGTAGGGAAGAAGGAGTTTATTGTACGGTAACTATTCACTTACAGGTTCTTGGTATTCTAAGCAGTGAATTCATATTATCCGGATAGTCGCGATATGTTGAGAAGCATCACTCACGATGTAGAATAAATGTGATTAATTAATTAATCATATTTAATAAATTAGAGAATTTATATAAATAATGATAAAATAGTTTTATTATTATTTATTTCTACTACCGGCTTAATATTGAACCTACAGGGTCACACCATAAAAAGAGAATGATTTAATGGTGGAGGAATTAATTAATAATGGTTAATAATTATTTATTTATGAAATAAATAATTAATTGGCAAATTTAATAATTGATTAAATGAGATTTAATTGATTATAAATTAATTAAGAAAAGTTCTTAATATTATTAATTAAAGGATTTAATTTTTGGAAATTAAATCAAGAGAGAGAATTATTTCTAAAGTGTTTAGAAAAAGGATTAATGATTAAAAGGTGTTTTAATTATTAATGAGAATAATAAATGGGGTAATAATAATATTTATAAGAAAATTTCAGCTGAAAATTTTGCCTATAAATACACTATTATAGACCCTATTTTATTCTAACCCACATCGAACCCGAAAACCCAAAAAGTTTGGAAAACCCAATTATCTCCACCTTCTTCCTCCTCCTTAACATCGTTTTCTTGGTGGATACCGGTGGAGTGCTTCACATTTGAGGAGCAACTGCTAAGGATCTCTGATCGTTGTCTCTGAATTATTTTAAAAGGTTAGATTCGATCCCTCGAATTTTTATTCACGATTTATATGCTTTTATTTGGATTTTGTATGTGTAAAAGTATTTTACCATGACCCCGTTGCGTTTAAAATCCATCAGATATTCATATATTGGTACTGCTAAGCGACTATATGCTCACCCTTGCAACCTGTTATATATATCGTAAATGTTTAGAAGACCTATCAGACCTTGGCAGAACCGAGTCTCAGCCCCTTCTGGAACTGGCTCCTCTAACGTAGTTTGTATCAGACCATGTGCGGTCTGATGAGTTGCTGACTAAGTTTAGTGTGTCTAACTTTTAAATAAATGGTTTGTAATAGTGAGTAGCTTAAATCATACTTGAACCTAGATCGGATCTTGGTTTTGGCGTCGTGATACTATAATAATTTTAATCTTGTAGTTTATATTTTGTGGTTTGTTGTGTTTGCTGATGTCAACTCCTGACCCCGAGGTTGAGGCCGTCACATAAAGTTAGAATTTTTTTAAAGTTTATATAATGACGATATGCACTCCATAATTTTAATATTTTGACGTTATGCACCCTATATAGTTTTATAGTTTATACTATATTTTAAATTTTCATAACTTTGAAATATATAAAAATATATATTATAAAATTAAATTAAAAAAACATATAACAGACAAACTATCTAGGGTCGAATGTGATTTTTTTAAAAATAATAAACCGAAACCCAAAATTAATGTTATAAAAATGATCCAAATCAAAACCAAATGCTATAAAATTAATGAAATCTTGAAGCCAAACATAGACATAAAATTCGATGGTTTTTAGTAGATTATTACACTACAACAAATTTAGGCATTTATTAATTATTTATGACGAAACCCAAAACTGTCGCAAGTTTAGTATTTTATTAATAAAATCCTGCACGACACGATTAAATAAAAATGAAAAACATTTGAAGTTGCGACGATTTGAACAATTCATCGTAAGTTAATTATTTTTATTAAAATTTTAAATTGAAATTAAATAAAAAATATTTTGTCTAAATTTACGACGAAATATTTATGACAAAATATTCTTTTTCAGTCGGAAGTTACTAATTTACGGCGTATAGTTGCATCGTAAATTTACGTTTTATTGTTATTCCCTAACAATACAACAAGAACTACAGAAGGGGGGTTGAATGTAATTCTGGCTACATTTTAAGATTTTAAAATTGTTTTAACTTAATATATATAACAGTGTTTAATTTGCAATAGTGCGGAATGAAAGAGTAATAGAAATCAAAACACTAAGTAATAAAACACAAGCTTTAAAACTTTCTGGTGGATTTGAAAGTATCCACCAGATATATATATATATATATATATATATAAATATATATATATATATATATATATATATATTAGATTGAGAACTCTGTGAAGCTTTGAATAGCTCACAGCTGCTTTACAAGTTGAACAAACAAAACTACAAAGAAATTCTTACAGAATACAGCTTAATATGTTTCTCTGAAAAATAAGCTTGCTTAGTTAATTGTTCTACTGGATACTCTTGC
Source organism: Apium graveolens (assembly GCF_009905375.1). Lineage (NCBI taxonomy): Eukaryota > Viridiplantae > Streptophyta > Magnoliopsida > Apiales > Apiaceae > Apium > Apium graveolens. The sequence goes on along the minus strand of NC_133651.1, from coordinate 73,014,938 downwards.
TTTATATATTACCAAGTTACATGATAGTAAGACAAGATAATAGAACAAAATGTATCTGGTCTAACTCCATGCTGCTTCACTACTCTATTCCAGCATCTTTGAAAATCTTCACATTTGCATGAAAATGGTAATGCCTCTTTGTTCTCAAAACCCTGCTGAACAGGCTGCCACATTCTTTTTGTAAACACCCGATGCATGTGACTGTGTTGTCACTATCAACAGTTATTTTGAATATGATCATCCGTCGGGATTATTTTGAACATCCGTCGAAAATATGTTGATCATCTGTCGGGAGCCTTGTAGATTATCCGTCGGGAGTCTATCTGTCACTTGACTCTATTTCACTTATACAAAATTACAAGACATCTCATATTTACAATTGGTCAACCTATTCTGCATATCAATCTAATAGTCAACATGACTTAGAGAACCCTACAAAATTTATTAGACTAATACATGGTGTTTGTAGAAATGTGCTACAGTACTTATTTGTTACATAAGCTACACTCTCGATGGATGTCAAATTGTCATCCGTCGAGACTATAAAGTTCATCCGTCGGGACTATATTAGATCATCCGTCGAAAGCTACAAAATTCACTAAGTCAAATCTACTAAGGTGTTTTGTTTAACTTATCATCAAGTTAACAACATATTTCTAACAATCTCCCCCAATTTATGTCTACTGAAATTATAGCCATAAATTAAGAAAAACTTGATGATAACAAAATACCCTAAATATACTGATTAAAAGATAGTAGATAAAACTGATAAGTGCTACAAGTTTATTGAAAATTGAACAAAGCAAAGTGTACAAAGAGTTCTCACAATCATTATCAAGGTGCTCCTCTAGTCTGAGCAGATGATTTCTATTTCTTTGATTGTCTGGATTTCTTCCCAAGCTTCCTGTTATTCTCTTCTATTTGATTCTGGAGTTGTCTGTGAAATTCAAGTTCATCAGCTTCAGACAGATCCAGCTTTTCTTGTATTTCCAATAGAGTCTCATTGCTAGAGATACTCAATTGGTCATCCAGACTAAAGAATCTTCTTACACCCTTGTTGTCCATGAATTCCATTAGCCAATAAGGTCTCAAATGCACTCTTCTTACTGTGAAGGGAATTGTTAGAGTTTTTGGAAGTGCATTCTTAGCTTTATCACTCCTTAGATCTTCTATCTTCTTTAGGACCAATTTCCTTGCCGTTACATTGAAACCAAAGTTTTTCTTGAAGGATGAGAAGACATTTATCAGTACATATTGGCTTTCTTGAAGAATCCTGTGAAGTGGCCATGTGATTTCTTTCCCTCCCTTGTACTTAAACATTAGTCTTTCAAGAAGATGTCTATAAGCATCAATCCCTCTTACTTCTTCCAATTCATCCAAGTAGAGGTTTATATCTGAAAACTCCTTGATGTCACAGATATATAAAAGATCTCCCTTGTTGACTGTAGGTTTAGATTTGGTTTGGGTCTTGGTTCTGAGAGTCACAGGTTTGACTTTCTTGATTGCTCTAGTATTTGTTTTCTTTGGCTGGTTGAAGATAGGTAAATTGAGTTCAGGGATTGGCATAATTTCCCAGTCTATTGGCTCATCCTTGGGAATTATAGGCTCACCATGAATATTCTTTGTTGGATCCACCTTGAATTCCTCATGTGCCACTGAGGGCTTGGATGTTTGAGTTGAAGTTGTAGACTGTTTGGGAATGTAGTCTTCCAGTTCCTCATCAGTGAAGTCCAATTTTCTCTTGATTTTTTGCTTGTATCTTGGTTTCTTTTTCTGTTGCGGTTCATTCTGCACTTTTTGATCCTGAGTTTCAGTTTTCATAGTTGGTTTTTCAGAGATTTCAATTGCAACTTTCACAGCTTGAAGCTCGGCTACTATAGTAGCTTGCTCCTTCTTCTATTTGAGCTTCTTAGCATCTATAACAGCTTGCCTCTTTTCTTGCTTAATTCTTTCTTTTTCTTCCCTTTTTGCTGCTGTAAACTGAGGGTGACTAGCCACCACACATATCTCTTTTCCATTCCTGTAAATTTTGGCAATTTTCTTCTTTTTTACTGAATCAGATGGATCTTTGTAAAATGCTATGAACCTTGCCAACAGCTTCTTTTCATTTGCTTTTGGACTCTCAAATATGAGATCCAAGGGATTCTTGTCTGATGACTTTGGATAGTTCCTTTTAGGCTTTAGATTCAGATTAGCTTTTCGAGATTTGATGCATGAAGTTTGGCCTTTTTCCAAGTTGCCTAGACTCATTTCATGCACTGAGATTTGTTTAACTTGAGAGTGGTGATGAAAAGTCTTGTCTGGAAACTGTATATGACCAAATTTCTTCTGAATTTCTTCATCTATCTTCTTCCATTTATCATCCAATTCCTTCTCAGCAGCTGCAACATCAAGCATCTTGAGTTTTGAGTTTGAATTCAGTTTAGCAGCTGCTCTTTGGATCAGATCAATGTTGTCCAATATTGGTGGCTTTGGCAAAGTAATTTCTGGAACTATTACTTGACTGATTTGAACATTTATCACATGCTCCCCCTCGCTGGTTAGCTCTTCTTGACTAACTTGGATTGTTGTTGATTCTTTCTCCCCATTTTTGTTATCATCAAGTAGAGTGGAGGTAGAAGTTTGTGCAGCCACCAGCTTTTGTAGCAACTGAGTTTGTTGTGCTTGATGAAGATGAATAGTTATTAGAGAGGCTTCTACAACTTTCAGTCTAGTGTCCAAAGAATCCACTTTGGTTGCAATATTAGAATACATCCTCAACTGTCTATTGATGTCACGCACTATTATATCTGGAAATTTAGCATCCAATCTTTCAGAGACATCCTTCTTGATTTGGTCAATCTCAGTTTTGATTGAAGTGACATCTTGATTGTATTGAAGAGCTTGTATTTGATGGAGTTATAGAGAATTGAGGTGTGCCTGTAGAAGCTTCTTGGTGCTAGAATTGATAGTGGCTTGAAGAGCATTGTGTGTCTGTTGAATGATGTGAAAAATAGTTGTCTTGAAATGCTGCTCATCACACTCTTTAGAAAACACCCAAGGTGGAATTTTTGATCTAGAGTTAGGGCCTGCTTCTCCCCCTATGTCCATGAACTCTTCTTCATCACCATCTTCATCTCCAAAGAAGTCTTCAGACTCACCAGTTCCATACTCAACATCATCACCAGCCTTAGGTGGCATGGTTGTGATGGCATACTTTGCTCTTTACTTTGATACAGTTGTATGCACCAAGTTAAGCCTCTTTTCAGCATTCTCATTGCCCTGTCCAGCCAAAAGTTGGTATGCTGAAACAGGATGAGTAAATGTCTCAACATCCAAAGAGATAGTATCAATTACAGCTTGATAATCTTGCTGAAATGGTTTCTCTTTGTCTGCATCACTGACATTCATTGAATCACTAGCAATGGATTCCATCCTTATTTCTCATGTACCTGCATTTCTCTCAATTTATTTTTTTTGTTGCATCAAGGGATCCCCTTGGCTCACCACCTTCACACCCTCACCTTCACCTTCTAAGGTGGAACTCTTCTCACTCTCTTGTGCCAGGCTGGAAGAAATAGCCTGCATGAGTTCACTCATTTCCTCTCCTTTTGTCTGGGAGCAACCCAACCTCTCACTCATTTCACTCCCTTCTCTCAGTCCTAAGAATGATTGTACAACTACTAACTCATCTATACTTGTAACAATTGTTGAAATTTTAGTGTGTGTAGTGAGTATCGACGGATGAGAAACATCCATCGGGGTGGTAGTTAGGATAGCCGACGGATGACTGCTGTTAAGCACATCCGTCGAAATATAATCACTAACCGACAAATGAACAATATCCATCGGAATAGAAGAAATAAATGAGTTTGGAGTGGAAACTATTGTAGACTCTGTGCAGATTGATGAAAATTTGGGCATAGATGTCTCAATAGTTCTTGAAAGAATTGGCAAGTGAGCCAACAAATCATCCAAAAGATGATGCTCACTTGCACTAGATTTTGGCTTCCCCAACAGAGTTAAAGAAGGGGAATCAGGAATTGATATGTTGATCATATCCACATCCAGAGAATTTGTGAGAGAGTTTGGTGTTTGTGGTGCTTCTATTACTAAAGATTTTGGCTGTGACTCCACATTTATTGGAGCCACATCAAATTGACTTTGAGATGGTGCAATGACTGAGTCTTTAGCTTCAGTTTACACTGTATGTGTTCCCTGAGTCTTTACAAACTTGAACGAACCTCCGGTAGTGACCGGCCAATCCTACCCCTGGTAGTTGCCCTAACCATGGTCATCAATTCCTCAGTGGTCCTTTATTCATTCTTCTCAGGATCCTCCATGGGATCCTCCTCAGCAACTATCCCTTCTAGGACAACATCCTCAACCGCTACATCCTCAATATGAACATCATCCGATCCCGCGTTAGGACGCTCTATCGGATCCATAATCTGATCTCCAATAAGTAATAAAACATCATCGCGTTGTTGCTCCACAACATCAGGGTTCGGAGTCCCGCTACCATCTACGATAATGAACTACGCTTCTATCACGTTATTATAAGGGTTCCCATAAGGGTTTTAACTGTCAGTACTACGTTAGGTAGCCCGACTATGAACTTGGCAAGAGTTCTTATTATCTTAGTGAACTTATTATCTTAACGTCACATCATCTCTGAGGTTTATAACGCTTAGCTCTGATACCACTTCTGTAACACCCCCAAATCCGGGGTCGGGAATCCGGGTTGTCATGAGTTCCATTTCCCTTAATAACACCCAATCTTAATAAATAATCAACTACTCTGTACTGTGACCCCACAATAAACACACACACCACAAGTTATAGTCTCAGAGATGAATATCTAAAAATAATCACAAGTCATTTTATTCCACAATTATCTGCCAATACACCTTAAAAGAGTTTCTAAATAATTTACATTTCTTTGCCATTATTACAATTCATAAATATACATAAATTTGGTACATCAAAAGTTGAAGCCTAGCCTATTGGTAGTTCCTACCTCAGCTACAGCGACATCAATGCCTATAGGAAACTGCGGAACGTTTCCTATCCGCTCGCGAATTGGGAGCTTGGTCATGTTCATCTTTTCTATATGTTGTTGTGTGATGAAAGAAGAAAGCAAGGGTGAGCAGCAAGCCCACCAAAATAATATGTATAATGATTAACAATATATGAGCCTTCTCATAGTACTCATGAAAGTCTTGGTCAAAAGAAATGAACCAAGTTTGATATCTTAATGCGATGAAGTCGCAAAATATTCAGTATATATACATATATACTTTTCAAAATCTTGGAAGTCCTCTTCCATGCATAATATACACAGAGTTCTAGTTTATAACTGTATAAAACTATCGGTGCAAGGTGATCTCATATATCTAACCTTGTCTCAACATTTTTCTGAAAATCTTTGACATACATAAGATAATCATTTACTAGATATAAGTTTAAAAGATGAAGTTACAAGATACTCCAATATACTTATATCTTTTCCAAATACTACTTGAACTACCACCGTTCAAGTTATAATTAGTTTCAAAAGTTCATCACATAGATGAGACTACAAGATAATACTTGAATAGATTCAATCTTTGAAATATTATTGAATGAAATGAAGTTACGAGATACTTCATTAAGTCCCGATATATATATACACCTATATATATCTCTCATACATTTCCTGAAAACCTCTGTCATGTAAAGTATGAACAGAGTTGCGAACAGAGTTGCAATATCCAATGAATTTGGAAAGAAAAGAAATTTTGGCATAAACCCGATATCTTGCTGATCAGGAAAAGATACCAATAAGTAACCTTTTCAACTAGTAGATGGATGAATCCCCTACCGGTCATCACCCTGGCCACATAAGGACCTTGTGCTGGACCGCCACCCGGCCTCTTACGCGTTGATGGACTGCCACCCAGCCACTTACACTTTGATAGACCGTACCCCGGCCTGTCGCTTATGCCGACTCAATTAGATGGACTTACTTCCCGAACGTTGGGCAAGTAATCAAATTGTTTTCTCAAACAGCAACCACGTTGCGAATGTAAAATACACCACAGAGCCGGATCCCCCAGGTTTTGAGCGAGTATTTAAATCCCCTTTGAAAGGAAGATCTTTAAATATAAAATGAGTTTTGGGGTCCACTCTAACTTTAAAAATCATTTTGAAGACTCGAAAACATTTTTAAGAATGTTTGCAGTACTGCTGATTTATTAAAATAAATCATTCCCGATATATTAGAAATATCTGAATATTATTATTTAAATAATATTCTCATAAAGATAATCCTTATAAAAATATTCGAAGTAGAAGTTTTAAACTCATACTTGAAATGAATATTAAATAACAAAAGATATACTCATACGAAAGTACTATCTTTATTTGAATAATCGAAAATAAGTTTGATTATCGAAACATTATTCTTTGATAAAATAAAGAATATTATTAAATAATAAGCGGAGTCATAATACCTCGAATGAATATTATAAATAATATTCATTAAGTAAAATAAACGGAGTCATACATCCTCAAATGAATATTCAAATAATATTCATTAAATAATATAAACTGAGTCATAAGCCCTCGAATGAATATTCGTAATAATATTCACTTAATAAAATAAAAGTTATCGAATAAACCTTATTCGATTAATAGTTTTGAAAACTATATCAATATATATATATTTAATATATATATATATATATAATATACTCGGGAACATCGACTCCCGGTTTAGAAATATGTTCACCTTTTGATCCCCTATACTAAGGGTAAACTCAAATACTGCTTATTTCTAGCATAGGTATTATGCAACTATAAGCATTTGAACCAACAGATATATAAATCAAGAATATAAAACAGGCATGCATATATACCATATCACATGCTACAATATATCGCAAGAATTTGCTAATAACAAATATGCATTTATCGCAAGATCATGCTTATACACATATACATCACAACAACAGTTATACGGGTAGAAAACTTGCCTGAGTGCTCCCGGATAGACTTAAGCTTAGAGTGGGTCCGATAACCTATGAATAACAACATAAGTCGGAATTAGACCCCGGTCACTTAAGAAACTAGACTTTAACCATTTAGAGTCCTAATGTTCACTTTCGCGCTTAACGATTTACTTAAGTCGCTCGAGTATCCTCGGCTCCACCATTTTTAATAAATTAACCATTAAGGGTTTTAAGGCGATTCTTTCGCGAGTGTCTTACCAACTTCCTAATACACTTTACATAAATGATTCATACTCCCATTTAGTCCTTTAAGTTATTTAACCTATATTTCAAAGTAAGGCGAGTGGTAATGGTTTGGTCGCGAAACACCGTTACTTAAAATGGTCGTTTCTCCTAAACCGTACATCAGAATCAAACGAACTACATATCAAAACGAAGCTCGTAACATGAACTATCTAATCATGGCAATGGTCAAAACCTAGCAGTGAGTTCACGGGTCCTAATGTTAAGAACAAAAACAGCCTAAAGTAAATCGGACATTACGACGGCTATATTTACGCGATTTCCCAATTTTATACCATCTCAAATCGACCACCAATCAATCCCAATTCATTCATACAACCAACATCCATCCAAAACACACTACAACAGTCCCAACACCTCAAGTTCTTCCAATTTATGTTATTCTCATCATGAATTTAAACTATACTTAATTCCTTTAACAAATCAACAAGATTCAACATTCATTTCACTACCACTCCAACCCAAACTCTAAACAAACAAGCTTCATGCTTCACATATACTATATCAATCATAACCATTCCTAAATACTCAAAACTAAAGCTAGGGTTTGCAGTTTATACCTTCTTGAAGCTTCTTAACACAACACAAGAGCTTTGAATGCCTAAAGAACCTTGATCCTTGCTTGTATAACCTTAAACTTTCATAAAAATTCAAGAAACTAAAGTTATTTCTTTGAAAGTTACTATTCACCATCTTCTTTCTTGAATTATTGGAAGACATTGTGAAGGAATTTGAAGCTTAAACTCATGGAATAGCTATATATATGCATAAGGAGTACTAGATAATTATCTTACCAATTAAGGAAGCTTGGAACTTAAATTTTGAAATTCTTCTTCTTGAAAATGGGGAAAAGCCGAGAGCAAGCTTGGAAGAAAGAGAGATTTTTGTATTTTTGTGATTTGTTTTGATTTTCCTTGGTTGTTTTTGTTTTGATTTTGGTTAATTACCTTATTAACCTTGAACTTTGTGTGGTTATCATTCATCCACACCTCCTTCCCCCTATGTCATGCTTATGTCACCTTGTGATGTCATCATCCCTTACTTGCCCTCTTCTTATTGGTTGGATGACCTCATCATCCCTAACCTCCTTGATTAACTCCTAATTGTTTGTCTAATGACCGCTGATCTGTTATACGGTTCGCTTAACTTTCGTTCTCGTTTCTCGTTTGAGGGATCATACCCGGGATCTTATTACTTGGGTTTCCTTAACCTTTCTCAATACATTATAATCCTTTTATGATCCTCTCTTATAATCCTTTAATTTAAATCCTTTTTATCATGTTACTTTATACTCAATTCTTTCTGTATCTAGTGGATTTCCAGGAAAAATCAAAGTGTTCGGAATTGGATTCTGACGATCTTTACATACACTTATATACCATATAAAGTACTAATAAAATCTCAGAATATCAATAACAGAACCCCTACATAGTGTGGCATGATAAGTTTTCTCATTCAGCATAATCTGCAAAATCACTATTCATAAGGGTTTCAAAAATTTCCAAAAATTGGGGTTATTACAGTCTCCCCTCCTTAAAAGGATTCCGTCCCGGAATCAGATAGAAAAATGAATAGGGATGCTCTCTTAGCATTGCACTTTCTAAGTCTCAAGTAAATTTTCCCACATTCTGGTTTTACCACCAAACTCTGCCTAGTTTGATAACCCTTCTCCTAAGCACTTGTTCCTTTTTACTCTATAACCCTTCCTGGTTGCTCCATATAGGTTACGTCGGGTTGCATGTCTATGCGCTCATATGCCCCTATTTATCTGGCATCCGAATTACACTTCCTTAACATTGATACGTGGAACACGTTATGAACTTGCTACAGGTTCGGGGGTAGGGCTAGCTCGTATGCTAACTTCCCAATATGTCTTAATATATCCAAGGGTCCAACAATTTGTGGACTTAGCTTTCCTTTCTTTCCGAACCTCATCAATCATTTCCAAAGGATACCTATAACATTACTAGGTCCCCTATTTCATACTCTTTGTCCTTTTGAGTTAAATCAGCATACCTCTTATGTCCATCTTGGGTTACTACCAGCCGTCCTCTGATTAGATCTATTATTTTCTTGGTCCTTTGGACTACTGCGGGTCCGAGCATCTTGCGTTCTACAACTTTATCCTAACATAAGGGAGATCGACATTGTCTCCCCTCAAGGATCTCATAAGGCGATATCTCAGTACTGACATATGATCTATTGTCGTAAGAAAACTCAATCCGCGTTAAGTGCTTATTCCAAATTCTTTCAAGTCTATTGCACAGACTCTCATTATAGCTTTTAGCATTATAGCTCTTACTTCTCAATACCCACTCTCTTCCCGTTCATAATCGCTACTACCTTCCGTTCCTAATATCATACTGGTTACACCTTTGCTCGCTAGTGTTCTATAACCTTTTACTAACCACGTCAACCTTAGTATCACGAATGTGTTTCCATTCCGAATACCACCACAACTTTACTACTCCTTTTTCAGTTGTTTCTATTTCCCAAAGTTTGATCAATCATATAGAAGTAAAGGAATTTGTTGAGAGATCACTATGATCATGAACACTTGTTACATTGCATAGTTAGTACAGAAGGTGGCCAGCCTTTAGTACTTGACAAGCAATTAAACAACATGTGGTATCCTACTAGGCTTCTATCACACAGATAGATAGTCATTCGGCAATACCTCCCCATCTGGAAGGGTTGTTCTTCTCAGCTTACATGAAATGAAAAGAAGAGAAAAGAACGAACTGAAGAGAATTGTATATATGTAAAAAAAAATATTGCCATAAAATATCTGGCTTGGAATCTACCTCTGAACTATAGAGGTTTGTCATAGGAGAACAAAACATATATGTATTTATATCAACATCAAGTATTAGAGCATCGTATTTCACATGCTTAAATATTTTTGCTATTCCGTCCATCATTCTATGGACCCATGCTCTTCTTCGAGCTTATACACAATCACCTTTGAAACTCCATCGATATCGAAAATCGAATCTGGGATCTCATTCTAGACATCATCGTTACTAGAATTCTATGCTTGCACCGCAACCTTCCTCATATAGTAATACGACTCTCTTTTCATAAGAGGGAATAAATATTCAATAGGTAGATACTCTACTTAATTAGTCTATCAATGATAACTTATACACTACCACGACCCGATTAGTGTTACTCAATTTCAACATCCATTCCAATACAACTCTCACGGTTGTAATCAGCTCATTACTCGCAGAATCATTGCTGCATTACTATGGTCCACCACTGACCTGCTGTTGTCATTCACTTTCCATGAAATCTTAATATCTAACCATACGGAGTCCATACATGTCGTATAGAATACTTCTAAGGAGTTAACATAACCACCAATCATACTTCATGAAGAACACTCCAAACTCTGACGTACTTTCATGATATGAAGTAGATAAAATTGCAGAAGAGTTTCAGTCAAAGCAACGATAACAGGTTAATACCATTCTTAATCGTATGCATTAAATAGAAGACTTAACTCAAAGGTTCGTCTAGTCCTTTTTGAAACATGGTCCTGGCTTATCTCAAGATAGTATCTTCTGAGATAGATAGCCCGCTCATGGCGATTACACGAATTAAACCTTTACCAACTACTATTATGGTTGGGTATTGCACAGTCATCAGAAGGAATGTCAATCTTCCAAACCATAATACAACCTTCATAGCTTTAACCATCATCACTGTATTCCTTTGGCACAAGCGCCTATAATTATCCTCTTACCTTTAAAGTGTCGTCCACCTCTTTGGCCTTTCCTGATAGTAAAATTTCCTTACAGTCAATGTCATTTTAACCACCTCCAAATAATTTTTCTACCTCATTTCAATCACAACTTATGTGAAGATGTTTTCCTTAAAATCTGATGAGTAAAAAAAATATCACCATTTTTCCATAAGTTATTGCCTCAGTCTTTAGAGGTTAATCACTGTCACGACTGACTCTCAATCATACTTAGAACATCTTTTATCTTAAGTCCTAATTGCCCTGAACAATTTCGACCATTACTGGTTCGATCCATACTTTCTCGTGGTTTAACACATGCCCCACTTGGCATCATAATAATTACGTCATATTTCCTTTATCAACATTTCTATTTTTGAGAATTTTGAATATTACCTTTCTCCTTGTAAAACCTCTAAGGTTATCCTTGAATCGTTCCTCCTGTATTCCCTAGATACAGGGCATATCAAAATACCCTTTACTAATACTAGAACCATTGTCTATGTGTTTCTGAAAAATTTCTCCACTGATACTTAAAGGTTGTTATTACCTTAATCCTTTCCAATTTATACTGTCAAAACTCATACTATCCCTATTAAGGGTGGATGCCAACCTTTATGCATTCCCCTAGGATTCATCTCAAGTTATCGAAGTTATATCCTTAATTCCACCTTTTTAAAAAAATACTTGTATCCTTTCATCGGTAAATCAAGTCATATATCCTTGATAGATTATCTTATTCATCATTCCCACCTCGATAGTATATACCTAATTTCACAATAACATCTGTATTCAAAATGAGGTCAATCAATATGGCCTCCAAAAGATAACAATGGTTATCCGCTTTTCTTGCCTAATTTGGTAATGATAACAAGGATGTCCTGGAAGATATTGGTCGTGTTCAACGTGAACTTCTTCTTAATAATTCCGTATTTACTTTTGTTATTTATTTCAACAGTCATCTCAATGTTGGGATATCTTTCATACCTGGCGTCTCCCTTTCTGGGTATCAAGCCACCGGTCTTACACTTCACATTCTTGAAGGTCACTTCCTTCATCCAATTTTCCTAATTTCTTACTTTCTTGTCTCCTTGGTCTATCCGCATTTTATTATTCATCCTTCGAACTATCTCAAGGTTTCCTCGGATCCTCCCAACTTACAGGGAATAAAATATATGTATCTCTTATGCCTTCAACCATCAATTTTTAACTCATGGTAAATCACCCTCATCCTGACGATTGCATACTTCTCTATTTCTATTGCTACGAGTCTTTAGGGTTTCCTCATACCCAACTCCCTTATCATTCCTCAAACTCTATTGCCTTTATATTCCTTTCCACTTCAATTCCTTTTTTATTTTCCTTTCTCTTATCATTATTTCATGAACCAACACAACATAAGCATTGATTTCAAACATCCCGTCATTCTGGATTCGTGTCCTCAGAACGAATCTTGACAACTTTTACAACTTAGGTTCATAATTCATCATACTTGTCCACTTTTGTTCCGGCTCTAAAGCTTTTACACTACCACCATAACCTTGGGAAGTACTTTCCCGAAAACAATTGTCTGAACTTTAATCAATTTATTATGACCTCTGGCTCCGTGCCTTTCTTGGTCTTTCACCAGTGGGTGGTCTCTCTCTTAGGAGGGTAAGTGACAAAAACAGTCTTTTGTAATTCGTCAGTCATTTAGAATCTCAAATGATTCCTGTATTTCCTTTAGCCAGGCTCTTGCCCCGACTGGGTCAACCTGTTCCTTGGAACTCTGAGAGCTTAGCGATTTAAAGGTCATGAAAGAATTTCCTACCGCATTGTTTCCTCAAGGTGGTGGTTGGGGATAATAGTCTAAGTCCTTTTTAGACAGGTCCATGAATTGCCGTATAGGAGTACCGTCCTGATTCTCCCTATCTTGTTCAACTTCTGTTTTCTCAGTATGAAATGTTCCAACCTTCTCCCATAATCGGAGTTATCTTATACGTTAAAAATCCTTGTTTTCCACTTCATTATGTTATGGGTTCCTTCTATCTTGATGTCGACCTCCCTGACTATCACGTTCAGGGTTTGCTCTAAATCTTATTCCTCAAACTAGCTTTCATCTAAGATCTTATCTTTAAGTTCTTGAACAATTGGAACCCAAATTCTGTAGGAATGCCTCATTATTCCCTTATCATCTTTCTCGATATTAATCTCATATCTATTTGTTGGCTCTCTGCCTTCATTCATCACTTTTTCTGGCACAATATGTTCTTTTCCAATAATTCGGTCTGTATTGCAATCTCAAACAGCTTTTTGGTACCGGCTCCGGTTACCTTCACTTCTATTTCCATTTTCTCAAAATCTCTTATAAACTCTCCCAAAGACCTTATTATCTTGAGTCTCTCCTTTTTACTAAGGGCATCAGCCACCACATTGGCTTTCCCCGAATGATAAAGAATCTACCAATCATAATTCTTGATTAACTCTAACCGCCTCCTCTGGCGTATGTTGAGCTCTTTCTACGTAAATATGTACTAGAGCTCCTATGGTTTGTGAATCTCGCACTTCTCCCCATACAAGTAGTGCCTCCAATCTTTAGGGCAAAACTATTGCCACGAGCCCAAGCTCATGGGTGGGGATATGGAATTTTATATTCCCTTAATTTTCTTGACGCGTACGCGAGTACCTTGTTGTGCTGTATAAGAGCACCCTAATTCCTTATGCGAAGCGTCAATACAAATCACAAAATCTCCTTTTTCCATCCGAAAATGCCAACATAGGGGTCGTCACCAACCTTTGCTTCAGTTGTTAAAAGCTTTTCTCGTATTTCTCTGTCCATTCAAACTTCTCAGTCTTACGAGTAAGCCGCGTTAAAGGGGCTACTATCTTTACAAACTTGAACGAACCTCCGATAGTGACCGGCCAATCCTACCCCTGGTAGTTGCCCTAACCATGGTCATCAATTCCTCAGTGGTCCTTTATTCATTCTTGTCAGGATCCTCCATGGGATCCTCCTCAGCAACTATCCCTTCTAGGACAACATCCTCAACCGCTACATCCTCAATATGAACATCATCTGATCCCGTGTTAGGACGCTCTATCGGATCCATAATCTGATCTCCAATAAGTAATAAAACATCATCGCGTTATTGCTCCTCAACCTCAGGGTTCGGAGTCCCGCTACCATCTACGATAACGAACTACGCTTCTATCACGATATTTATAAGGGTTCCCATAAGGGTTTTAACTGTCAGTACTACGTTAGGTAGCCCGACTATGAACTTGGCAAGAGTTCTTATTATCTTAGTGAACTTATTATCTTAACGTCACATCATCTCTGAGGTTTATAACGCTTAGCTCTGATACCACTTCTGTAACACCCCCAAATCCGGGGTCGGGGATCCGGGTTGTCACGAGTTCCATTTCCCTTAATAACACCCAATCTTAATAAATAATCAACTACTCTGTACTGTGACCCCACAATAAACACACACACCACAAGTTATAGTCTCAGAGATGAATATCCAAAAATAATCACAAGACATTTTATTCCACAATTATCTGCCAATACACCTTAAATGAGTTTCTGAATAATTTACATTTCTTTGCCATTATTACAATTCATAAATATACATAAATTTGGTATATCAAAAGTTGAAGCCTAGCCTATTGGTAGTTCCTACCTCAGCTACAGCGACATCAATGCCTATAGGAAACTGCGGGACGTTTCCTATCCGCTCGCGAATTGGGAGCTTGGTCATGTTCATCTTTTATATCTGTTGTTGTGTGATGAAAGAAGAAAGCAAGGGTGAGCAGCAAGCCCACCAAAATAATATGTATAATGATTAACAATATATGAGCCTTCTCATAGTACTCATGAAAGTCTTGGTCAAAAGAAATGAACCAAGTGTGATATCTTAATGCGATGAAGTCGCAAAATATTCAGTATATATACATATATACTTTTCAAAATCTTGGAAGTCCTCTTCCATGCATAATATACACAGAGTTCTAGTTTATAACTGTATAAAACTATCGTTGCAAGGTGATCTCATATATCTAACCTTGTCTCAACATTTTTCTGAAAATCTTTGACATACATAAGATAATCATTTACTAGATATAAGTTTAAAAGATGAAGTTACAAGATACTCCAATATACTTATATCTTTTCCAAATACTACTTGAACTACCACCATTCAAGTTATAATTAGTTTCAAAAGTTCATCACATAGATGAGACTACAAGATAATACTTGAATAGATTCAATCTTTGAAATATTATTGAATGAAATGAAGTTACGAGATACTTCATTAAGTCCCGATATATATATACACCTATATATATCTCTTATACATTTCCTGAAAACCTCTGTCATGTAAAGTATGAACAGAGTTGCGATATCCAATGAATTTGGAAAGAAAAGAAATTTTGGCATAAACCTGATATCTTGATGATCAGGCAAAGATACTAATAAGTAACCTTTTCACTTAGTAGATGGATGAATCCCCCACCGGTCATCACCCTGGCCAAATAAGGACCTTGTGTTGGACCGCCACCCGGCCTCTTACGCGTTGATGGACTGCCACCCAGCCATTTACACTTTGATAGACCGTACCCCGGCCTGTCGCTTATGCCCACTCAATTAGATGGACTTACTTCCCGAACGCTGGGCAAGTAATCAAATTGTTTTCTCAAACAGCAACCATGTTGCGAATGTAAAATACACCACAGAGCCGGATCCCCCAGGTTTTGAGCGAGTATTTAAATCCCATTTGAAAGGAAGATCTTTAAATATAAAATGAGTTTTGGGGTCCACTCTAACTTTAAAAATCATTTTGAAGACTCGAAAACATTTTTAAGAATGTTTGGAGTACTGCTGATTTATTAAAATAAATCATTCCCGATATATTAGAAATATCTGAATATTATTATTTAAATAATATTCTCATAAAGATAATCCTTATAAAAATATTCGAAGTAGAAGTTTTAAACTCATACTTGAAATGAATATTAAATAACAAAAGATATACTCATACGAAAGTACTATCTTTATTTGAATAATCGAAAATAAGTTTGATTATCGAAACATTATTCTTTGATAAAATAAAGAATATTATTAAATAATAAGCGGAGTCATAATACCTCGAATGAATATTATAAATAATATTCATTAAGTAAAATAAACGGAGTCATACATCCTCAAATGAATATTCAAATAATATTCATTAAATAATATAAACTGAGTCATAAGCCCTCGAATGAATATTCGTAATAATATTCACTTAATAAAATAAAAGTTATCGAATAAACCTTATTCGATTAATAGTTTTGAAAACTATATCAATATATATATATATTTAATATATAT
The DNA here is from genome assembly GCF_009905375.1 of Apium graveolens. Classification (NCBI taxonomy): domain Eukaryota; kingdom Viridiplantae; phylum Streptophyta; class Magnoliopsida; order Apiales; family Apiaceae; genus Apium; species Apium graveolens. Next base: position 72,998,569 of record NC_133651.1, on the reverse strand, counting down.
ATATATAATATACTCGGGAACATCGACTCCCGGTTTAGAAATATGTTCACCTTTTGATCCCCTATACTAAGGGTTAACTCAAATACTGCTTATTTCTAGCATAGGTATTATGCAACTATAAGCATTTGAACCAACAGATATATAAATCAAGAATATAAAACAGGCATGCATATATACCATATCACATGCTACAATATATCGCAAGAATTTGCTAATAACAAATATGCATTTATCGCAAGATCATGCATATACACATATACATCACAACAACAGTTATACGGGTAGAAAACTTGCCTGAGTGCTCCCGGATAGACTTAAGCTTAGAGTGGGTCCGATAACCTATGAATAACAACATAAGTCGGAATTAGACCCCGGTCACTTAAGAAACTAGACTTTAACCATTTAGAGTCCTAATGTTCGCTTTCGCGCTTAACGATTTACTTAAGTCGCTCGAGTATCCTCGGCTCCACCATTTTTAATAAATTAACCATTAAGGGTTTTAAGGCGAATCTTTCGCGAGTGTCTTACCAACTGCCTAATACACTTTAAATAAATGATTCATACTCCCATTTAGTCCTTTGAGGTCTTTGACCTATGTTTCAAAGTAAGGCGAGTGGTAATGGTTCGGTCGCGAAACACCGTTACTTAAAACGGTCGTTTCTCCTAAACCGTACATCGGAATCAAACGAACTACATATCAAAACGAAGCTCGTAACATGAACTATCTAATCATGGCAATGGTCAAAACCTAGCAGTGAGCTCACGGGTCCTAATGTTAAGAACAAAAACAGCCTAAAGTAAATCGGACATTACGACGGCTATGTTTATGCGATTTCCCAATTTTATACCATCTCAAATCGACCACCAATCAATCCCAATTCATTCATACAACCAACATCCATCCAAAACACACTACAACAGTCCAAACACCTCAAGTTCTTTCAATTTATGTTATTCTCATCATGAATTTAAACTATACTTAATTCCTTTAACAAATCAACAAGATTCAACATTCATTTCACTACCACTCCAACCCAAACTCTAAACAAACAAGCTTCATGCTTCACATATACTATATCAATCATAACCATTCCTAAATACTCAAAACTAAAGCTAGGGTTTGGAGTTTATACCTTCTTGAAGCTTCTTAACACAACACAAGAGCTTTGAATGCCTAAAGAACCTTGATCCTTGCTTGTATAACCTTAAACTTTCATAAAAATTCAAGAAACTAAAGTTATTTCTTTGAAAGTTTCTATTCACCATCTTCTTCCTTGAATTATTGGAAGAGATTGTGAAGGAATTTGAAGCTTAAACTCATGGAATAGCTATATCTATGCATAAGGAGTACTAGATAATTATCTTACCAATTAAGGAAGCTTGGAACTTGAATTTTGAAATTCTTCTTCTTGAAAATGGGGAAAAGCCGAGAGCAAGCTTGGAAGAAAGAGAGATTTTTGTGTTTTTGTGATTTGTTTTGATTTGCCTTGGTTGTTTTTGTTTTGATTTTGGTTAATTACCTTATTAACCTTGAACTTTGTGTGGTTATCATTCATCCACACCTCCTTCCCCCCTATGCCATGCTTATGTCACCTTGTGATGTCATCATCCCTTACTTGCCCTCTTCTTATTGGTTGGATGACCTCATCATCCCTAAACTCCTTGATTAACTCCTAATTGTTTGTCTAATGACCGCTGATTTGTTATACGGTTCGCTTAACTTTCGTTCTCGTTTCTCGTTTGAGGGATCATACCCGGGATCTTATTACTTGGGTTTCCTTAACCTTTCTCAATACATTATAATCCTTTTATGATCCTCTCTTATAATCCTTTAATTTAAATCCTTTTTATCCTGTTACCTTATACTCAATTCTTTCTGTATCTTGTGGATTTCCGGGAAAAATCAAAGTGTTCGGAATTGGATTCTGACGATCTTTACATACACTTATATACCATATAAAGTACTAATAAAATCTCAGAATATCAATAACAGAACCCCTACATAGTGTGGCATGATAAGTTTTCCCATTCAGCATAATCTGCAAAATCACTATTCATAAGGGTTTCAAAAATTTCCAAAAATTGGGGTTATTACATGAGCTGATTTCCTTATTAGTCACCACTGTTTGTTGAGAAACTGTGGTGTGGCTAGGTTTAGATACACTTGCCTCTCCATTCTTATCCTTGGAGTTTCTTTGATGTTCACCCCGTCCCTCACCTATCTCACTACCTTTCATACTCCCCTCTTTAGTTTTGGTAGATTTTGCAACTGGTTTCTTTTGAGAGAAACCAGAGGGGGTTTTCTTTGTTTTGGATTTTGAAGTTTTTGTTTTGGTAGCTTAGGTAGGTATCTGTTGGGTCATTGACACAGATGCCATAGCTACACCTAAAGGCAAAGAAATTTGTGAGGTTAGAATTGTAGAGACAGTGGTGCTGACCTCACTTACCTGAGGGCCCTCCATGATTGGAAAATAAACCAAGGGCACCTCCTTGTGGTGATCAGCTCTATTCAAGTATGTAATTACCCTTCTTTCTTGAACCCAACAATCTAATTTGTTGGTTGCAAGATCTTCACAGATATGGTTAGCAATAATCATAAGGAATCTAGCATAATAGATATGTTTAGATCCCTTATTAACCTCTCCTGACTTATATCCTAACTCAAACATAACAACATCACTGAAATTGAAGTACTTATCAGTAAGAAGCATGTAAATCATGTTAAGCATTGGAGTATTTACAGAATCAAAGTTACTTATCTTACCAGAAAACACTTTGGTAACTACATCACACAAGAAACTCCACTCTTTTCTAAGACCTAGCCTTCTAATCTCACTTAATTTAGTAGTAGGAAGTGCATAGCACATGGAGTTAAGCAAATTAACTATATTAGCATCTGTGTGTGGATTAGTAGTAGTGTTATCTGGAATTTTAAAGCATGCTTTGATAATATCACAGTTAATGCAGTGTTCCTTACCTTTGATGGAGAGAATGATGGTTTTGTTATTGGCCTGATAGACAGCAGTTGTCCACATCTCCTCCACAACTTCGCAGTAGATTATGGGTGATTCCAATATAGCATAATTAAGCTTGCATCCCTTCACAAAATCTATCATTTTGTGATAATCTCCAGATGCTGGAATCCCTTTGTTCACAAGTGCCATAAAATTGTTCTTCTCATAGATAAATCCTGACTGAGACATGATTTTGACTACTGGTGCCATTGTTAGAGTAAGATAACTTACAGAAAGGGAGAGGGTTTTTCTTTGAAGAAGAAGAGAGTAGTTAATTGCAGTAGAGAAAGATAAAAGAAAAGAATGAAAGTTAATTTAGCTTTTATACTATCTCAGAAATAAACTGTCAAAAGTAATAAAGTAAAATAAAGTAACCAATCAAAATTACCTAAATTAGTTGTTTAAAATAAAACAAACTGACAAAATTCTGTCAATTATCCGTCGTGATATACTTAAAGACTGTAAGTATATCCGATGGATAATGTTAAGTTCTTTTAACGGCTAAGATGTAGATAATTCGACTGATGAGGATAAAACAGTTATCCGTCGGGTATAAAATAATCCAGAAAAGTAATTGATTTTTATTAAGATATTATATTCCGACCATGATCAAACTCAATGGATAATGAGCATCCGTCGAGATGTAAATTTTGACTTAGCCAAAATTTCATTTAAAAACAGAAAAATCAATTAAGTTTATGGCTGCATCATAGCTTGCAAAATTATTAGAAAGGATTCAAGAATAATTAAGCATACCTAACTCACTTACCAACCTAGAAAAGGTGGATTCATCAAGTGGCTTGGTAAATATATCTGCAAGCTGCTTTTCACTTGGAACAAAATGAAGTTCCACAGTACCATTCATCACATGTTTCCTAATGAAGTGGTACTTGATGTCTATGTACTTTGTTCCTGAACGTTATATTGGATTTTCAGTGATGGCAATTGCACTTGTGTTATCACAGAAAATAGGAATTCTGTCCACTTGTAGACCATAGTCCAATAGTTGGTTTTTCATCCATAAAATATGTGCACAGCAACTACCAGCAGCAATATATTCAGCTTCAGCTGTAGAAGTACAAACTGAATTTTGCTTTTTACTGAACCAGGATACAAGCTTGTTTCCCAGAAATTGACAGGTTCCAGTTGTACTTTTTCTATCTATTTTACAACCTGCATAATCTGCTTCTGAATAACAAGTTAGATCAAAACCATAATCTCTAGGGTACCAAATGCCAAGTTTTGGTGTTCCCTTGAGATATCTGAAAATCCTCTTAATAGCTACTAAGTGAGGTTCTCTAGGATTATCCTGAAATCTAGCACAAAGACAAGTAGCAAACATTATATCTGGCCTACTAGCTGTTAAGTACAAAAGTGAGCCAACTATGCCTCTATAGCTTGAAATATCCACAGACTTTTTAGTAGTGTTTAATTCAAGCTTAGTTGCAGTGGTCATGGGAGTTTTTGCAGATGTGCAATCCATTAGATCAAACTTCTTTAAAAGATCATAAATATATTTAGTTTGACTAATGAATATTCCATCACTAACTTGCTTAACTTGTAAACCAAGAAAGTAACTTAGTTCTCCGATCATGCTCATTCCATACTTACTTTGCATCAGTTTGGCAAACTTTTTGCAAAGTTTCTCATCTGTAGAGCCAAATATAATGTCATCTACATAAATTTGAACAAGTATACTAGAGCCATTAACATTTCTAAAGAATAAAGTTTTGTCAACTGTACCTCTTGTGAAGTGATTTTCTAAGAGAAACTTAGACAAAGTATCATACCAGACTCTAGGAGCTTGCTTCAATCCATAAAGTGCTTTCAAAAGATAGTAGATATATTCTAGAAAATTTGGATCTTCAAAACCAGGAGGCTGACTGACATAGACTTCCTCCTCCAAATCTCCATTCATAAAGGCACTTTTTACATCCATTTGATAAACTTTGAAATTGGCATGGGCTACATAGGCTAAGAAAATTCTGATGGCTTCAAGTCTTACAACAGGAGCAAAAGTTTCATCAAAATATATTCCTTCCTGTTGACAGTAGCCCTTAGCAACCAATCTATCTTTGTTCCTGACAACTATGTCATTTTCATCCATCTTGTTTCTAAATACCCACTTTGTGTCAATTGGATTCTTTCCCTTAGGCTTGGGTAGCAGCTTCCATACTTTGTTTCTTTCAAATTGGTTTAGCTCTTCCTGCATAGCTAAAACCCAATCAGGATCCAACAGAGCTTCTTCTACCTTCTTTGGTTCTTCCTTAGAAAGAAAGCTACTATACAGACATTCTTCTTGAGTTGCTTTCCTTGTTTGAACTCTAGAAGATGCATCACCAATAATGAGTTCAAAAGGGTGATCTCTAGTCCATTTTCTCGGTTGTGGTAGATTTGCTCTTGATGAAGAGGCCTCATTGTTTTCTTGATGTGTGACTGCATTTTGATTAAAAGAAACTCCCCCTGAGTTTGTGGATCTTTGACTTAAAGATGGGGTTCTCTCTGTAAGTGATCTATTTTGACTCTCAGCTTCTCTTATTATTCCGACGGATGATGCACTTTGTATCTCGACGGATGAAGCTAATTGTCTACCGATGGATAAAGCATTATGTAACTCGACGGATGGTGAGTTATGTGCTTCATTAGTTGTAGGTTTTTCTGTATTGTCCTTAGCCACTATTTCTTGATCACTTTCATCATCACTGTCATCACTAATCATCTCAACATTGTTGAATTTGAGGCTCTCATGGAAATCTCCATCTTGCAGTCCTTCAATCTTTTTATCATCAAACATAACATGTATTGATTCCATAACAATGTTGGTTCTTATATTGTAGACTCTATATGTATTTCCAACAGCATATCCAACAAAGATTCCTTCATCTGCTTTGGCATCAAACTTTCCATGTTGATCAGTTTGATTTCTTAGAATGTAGCATTTACAGCCAAAGATACGTAAGAAATTTAGAGTTGGCTTCCTATTCTTGAACAACTGATAAGGAGTCATGCATTTGGCTTGATTAACCAGAGAAATATATTGAGTGAAGCATGCAGTATTCACAGCTTCAGCCCAAAAGTATGTTGGTAACATTGATTCTTCAAGCATTATCCTTGCAGCTTCAATAAGAGATCTATTTTTCCTTTCCACCGCTCCATTTTGTTATGGAGTTCTAGCTGCAGAAAACTCATCCATAATCCCATTCTCTTCACAAAATGATCTCATCACAGAATTCTTGAACTCAGTTCCATTATCACTCCTAATTCTTCTTACTTTAAAATCAGGATGATTATTGACTTGCCTTATGTGATTGATGATGATTTCACTAGCTTCATCTTTGGACTTTAGAAAATATGTCCAAGAGAACTTTGATAAATCATCTACAATTACAAGGCAATATCTTTTCCTTGAGATAGACAACACATTGACTGGTCCAAACAAATACATGTGCAACAGTTGCAAAGGTTTTTCAATTGTTGAATCAAGTTTCTTTCTGAATGATGCATTAATCTGCTTTCCTTTCTAACAGGCATCACACAATCCATCCTTAGTAAACTCCACTTGAGGGATACCTCTAACTAACTCTTTCTTGACTAGCTCATTCATGGTCTTGAAGTTTAGATGGGACAGCTTCTTGTGCCATGGCCAACTTTTATCTTGACTTGCTTTACTGAGAAGACAAGTTACTGATTCTGCATTTGATGAGTTGAAATCAGTTAGGTACACATTCCTTTTTCTCACTCCAGTGAGAACCACTTTGTTGTTCTTTTTGTTGGTCACAACACAGGCTTCTGAATTGAAAGTAACTGAATTTCCCTTATCACAAAGCTGGCTGATACTCAACAAATTGTGCTCGAGTCCATCCACTAAGGAAATCTCTTCAATGATGATATTATCCTTTGAAATCAAGCCATATCCCACAGTATAACCCTTGCTGTCATCTCCAAAAGTAATACTTGGGCCAGCTCTTTCCTTGAACTCAGTGAGCAGGGTAGAATCTCCAGTCATATGCCTTGAGCAACCACTGTCTAGATACCAAAGATTCTTTTTATTTCCCTGCACACATCAAAACCAAATAAAGTTGATTTTGGTACCCAAGTTTCCTTGGGTCCTTCCTTGTTAGCCTTTTTCTTTGGTTTCTTAGGTTTGACCTCATTTGACTTAGGAATCTCAGATTCATCATTAGTCATTTGAGTTGGACCTTTAAAACCAGTCATTGAAACAGAATTATCATGCACATTTTGGTTTACATGAAAAGGCATGTTATTAGTAAACATGTTATTCCAATAAGGCATGTTAAATGGCATTTGTGGCATACTAAATGCAGCATAATAAGGATTAAGTGCAAATGCAATATTAGCAAATTGTGCATTCATATTCTGAGCAGACATATCATTCATAGGCATTGCAGACATGGAAATTATGTTGGAAAAAGAAGAAGGTGCAGTCATGGGAGTAGGCATAGCAATCTTGCAATTAACAGACAAGTGATTAACACTACCACACTTAACGCATATTTTTATTGGTGCATATTTATCAGGTGTGTAGTTGTTGTGTTTGTTAAATCCTACCTTCCCGTTTCTATTATTTTTCTTTTTAGCTTCTGTTATCTTCTGTTTTAACCTCAATCTTTTCCAGCATGTCATTCAATTTCTTGATAGACATATGACCAACATTAACTTTCTTTCCTTTTCTAACTTGACTTGATTCTCCAAGAACAAAGTTTTTAGAGACTGATCCATATTTCTCATTCAATTTAACTAACTTAGCTTTGCTGACTGGTTTACTCACAGCCGACAGATATGGCTCCTTGTCTCTCGACAGATAATCCTTTTGATTATCCGACGGATGATTTTTATCATTCGTCGAGTCCACATCTGTAAGGAGTCCTTCAACCAGATTGGAATCAAGCTTCTCTTTGCTCTTTTTTCAGGCTGCATAACAAAAGGATTCTATACCTTGAACTTTAGTAATTTGAGCATGAACATCTCTAGATGATTTCCATGCTTTAATTACTTCTTGTTCTCTCTTAAGTTGTTTCCTTAAAATCTCTCCTTTCTTCAATGACTCAGTTAATTCATCCTTAGCAATTTTACACTCAATTCTCAATTTCTCGAATTCAATAAATTGAGACTCTAGAACATTATTCCTCTCACTTAAAAATAAATTGTTTTCTTTAATTTTAGCATTTTCCTTAGTGAGAGACTTAAGTGTAACACGCAGGTGATATAATTCAGTAGACATGTCATTTATTGCATCATAACACTCAGCTTTAGATAAATGTGCTAGGTTAGTGGTGATTACCTGATTGCTTGAAGAACTGGTCTCTGTTTCATCTGATTTGGTCATTAGGGCTAGATTGACATAGCTTGTTTATTCATCTTCATCCAATCCATCTGTAGCCCAGTCATTCTCCTGTGTGATGAAAGCTCTTTCCTTTTGTTTGAGCAACTCAAAGTATTTATGTTTATAATCAACAGGATCAAACTTCTTTTTGTTGGAATCAGACTTTCTACACTCACTAGCAAAATGACCTGCGAAGCCACATTTGAAATACTTGAATTTTGACTTATCAACCATGTTTCTATTTGGCTTGGCTGCTCCAAAATTCTTCTTGAATTTGAGCTTGGAAAATCTTCTGGATAAAAATGCTAGATGCTCATCAATATAATCCATGTCATCTTGGCTCAACTGATCTTCATTCTCAGCTACCAGCCCTTTACCCTTGCTTTCACAGACCTTTGAAGTAGATTCAACAGCTTCTACCTTCACATCTTTCTCCTTCTCTAACTCAGCAAAAAGTGCTATGGTTCCTCCTTTCTTCCTTCCTTTCTCCATCCTTTCATCTAGCTCTATTTCAAGCTCATAGGTTTTTAGGATGCCATATAGTCTCTCCAAGGTGAACTCCTTGTAATCTTCTGAGTTTCTCAATGAGACTATCATTGGATTCCACTCCTTTGGGAGATATCTAAGGAACTTGAGGTTAGAGTCTTTTGTTTGATAGACTCTTCCAAGCAGCTTCAGAGCATTTAGTAGCTTTTGAAATCTACTAAATATATCAGTGAGTGACTCACTTTCTTCACAGCGGAAATGCTCATATTGCTGAATCAGGAGTTGCATCTTGTTTTCCCTCACTTGCTCATTACCATTACAAATAATCTGTATTGTGTCCCAAACCTCTTTGGCTGTTTTACAGTTAATGATGTTATCAAACATATCACCATCAACACCAGTGAATAATATGTTTATGGCCTTCTTATCTTTCCTGACTTGCTCAATATCAGGATCTGACCATTCATGCCTAGGTTTTAAAACAGATGGTTCATTTCCAGTTGCAACTCTCATAGGTACATGAGGACCTCTCTCTATGCAGTCCACATAGGCCTCATCTTGGGAAAGAAGATGTAAATTCATCTTCACCTTCCAGTGGTGATAGTTGTCTTTGTCCATAAATGGAATTTTAACTCCAACATCCTTCTTGTTCATCTTGTTGTTTGTTGTGATCTTTATACTCTTTGTTCTTCAAGAGCTTGCTCTGATACCAATTGTTATTCCCTAACAATATAATAAGAATTACAGAAGGGGGGTTGAATGTACTTCTAGCTACTTTTTGAGATTTTAAAATTGTTTTAACTTAATATATATATATAACACTTTTTGATTTGCAATAGTGCGGAATGAAAGAGTAATAGAAATCAAAACACTACGTAATAAAACACAAACTTTAAAACTTTCTGGTGGATTTAAAAGTATCCACCAGATATATATATATATATATATATAAGATTGAGAACTCTGTGAAGTTTTGAATAGCTCACAACTGCTTTACAAGTTGAACAAACAAAACTACAGGGAAATTCTTACAGAATACAGCTTGATATGTTTCTCTGAAAAATAAGCTTGCTTAGTTAATTGTTTTACTGGCTACTCTTGGTTTATATATCACCAAGTTGCATGATAGTAAGACAAGATAATAAAACAAAATGTATATAGTCTAACCTCATGCTGCTTCACTACTCTATTCCAGCATCTTTGAAAATCTTCACATTTACGTGAAAATGGTAACGCTTCTTTGTTCTCAAAACCCTGCTTAACAGGCTGCCACATTCCTTTTGCAAACACCCGATGCATGTGATTGTGTTGTCACTATCAACAGCTATTTTGAATATGATCATCCGTCGGGATTATATTGAACATCCGTCGGGAATATGTTGATCATCCGTCGGGAGCCTTGTAGATTATCCGTCAGGAGTCTATCTGCCACTTAACTCTATTTCACTTATACAGAATTACAAGACATCTCATATTTACAATTAGTCAACCTATTCTGCATATCAATCTAGTAGTCAACATGACTTAGAGAACCCTACACAATCTATGTTAGGCCTCAATGATACTATAGAAGGGGTTGAATATAGTATCTACAATCAATTCGATTATAAACACAAGTATGTAACAGAAAACAAGTTTATTCAATATATCAAACTCTATTACAGTAGGTTTAATCTACTCTCTCAGTGATGTATGATATCACTAAGAGCTGCTAGGGTTACAATAAATAATATTCTCGTGAATGATAACACATATAGTGTAAACCTTAATCTGTGTTTATATAGTACACAGTTACAAGATATCTCCTAATTGATATGATATATTTTGTTTCCTAAAATACATCAATCAAAGATTATCTATTGTAGTCCTTTAGTTGTACAACTCTCCAAGCATATCTTTTTTTGTTTAATTCAGACCCTCTCCTGTAAATCAGCCGTTTTTCATCCCTGAAGCGTATCCGCACTTAAGTTCTGATGTAAGTCCTGATGGATTAAGTTATGATAACTTCCTGTCTTCAGTAAGTTCTGATTTCCAGTTAAGTTCTGATAGTAAGTTCTGAAACTAAACAAATCAGATTAGACATGACATCACAAATATATCTAACAATCTCCCCCAACTTGTAAATTATAAAAATATACAAGTTTATAGATTTGATGATGTCAAAAACATTTAAGTACAAATGCAATGAGAGTTTATATGCACAACTAAATACAACTTACAGTCCATGCAGCTTTTACCAAATTCACTGAATCAGCCTGAATCCATAATGATTTCTTATAAAGTCTGATACCATCTTGGTCTCTGTATTTCTTTTAACTTCACGCAACTGAGCTTTGACTTGCTGCAGTTCTTCATCTTCAGTATCACCAATCTGATATATGGCAGCTCTGAGTGCAGAAATTGGATTTCTTTCAATTCCATCTCCCAGTCTGATTACCCTTGGATGTGTAGAATCTTCATTATAGCATAAGCATCTTCCTTTCAGAATTACTTCTACCTTAGCAGAATTCTTCCTCATAGGAATTTCTCTTCCATCATCCCCAGTCATCATTGGAGTATACTATGTCATTCTTGCACCAGAAATTCTGAGTAAATCTCTTATTTTCTTCAGAATATATTCTGACCGTTTCCTGGTAACATCATAATTTACCTCCAGTATATAATGAATATATTGGAGCTCTTTGACATATTTCTTCATCACATCACAGTCAGATAATCTATAAGTTCTGCCATCAATCAGAAATAAGATCAATTTCTCTTTTTCTTCATAACCATCATGAGTATCCATCACTACTTGAGCAGAAAGCACTTTGTCAAGGTGCTTCTGTGTGATCTCTTCATATGGCTTGTCAGTCAATGTGAATGGATCTCTAATATCAACTTCTATCACAGTCTGGAATTTCTCTTTGTCAGAACCTAATTAGAAGTGTCTCTAGCTTGCTTGGCTTTTACCCCCAAATGCTGCAAGTTGATTCAACATCTGATTTGTCTTAGGCTGAACTAGAATAGACTTGTTCCATAGCAGCTTCTCCTTGTCTTCCAATGTTAAGCTGTCTATATCAATTTGAGCAGTGTCAGAGGTTGATGTCTTGATGAATTGGTCAGGATTTGCAGTTTTATATGTAGTTTGCTGTTCTGAAATATCTTCAGGATTTATTAAGTTCTGAACTTCTTCACTGTGAACAACTTGAGCTATGTCAGAGGTTGTCTTAGATTCTTCTATCATCCTCTTTCTCTTCAGAGTTTCAACTGTTTCATCTTTAGCAACAGCATCATCAAAGACTTGAACCATCTTGCACACAGGATCCATCAGAATTTGAGGAATCTTCATCTTCTGTTTCTTGACTGTCTCCTCAACTTTTCCTTTTCCCTTGTCTTTGGGATCTGTAGTAGTTTGAGATCTACTCCTTGATCTAGGAATCTATGGGGCAGATCTTTCTCTTATCACAATCCCCTTTTCTTTTGGCCTTGGTGGCTTTTTAGCATCAGAAGCTTTTGACTTGGGTTTGCGCTTCTCAGCAGCAAAATTAGCTTCTTCTTCTCTTAATTCCTCTAAATCCACTCCTGGATTATCCTTAAGGAATAATCGCTTGGCCAATTCTTCATCAACAGATTGAATTTTGGGATCTTTGTAGAAGAATGTTGCTTTCTTTCCTTTGAATTTCAAAGTCTGCAAAAACTTCTGTGATTCTTGGCTTCCAGCTTGGACTATCACATCAGAAGTAGTTGTCAGAACTTGATCATCAGTATTTGAAGTATCAGCATTTGTGATCAACAAAGGAACATCCTGATCTGTTGGCTTCTTTCCTTCCTTATTCCTCCCTTGCATAGCAGATCTATCAGAGTTCTTGCTACCAGACATTCTCTGATGAGAACTTGTCTGTTGAGTGGAAATTTTGCTCAGCTGCTTCCCTTGACTTTGACCTCTACTCTTTTCAGAGTTTCCCTGGTCATCTCCATGATCATCCTTTTTCTTCAGTGTTTGGCTTGGTGAGCATTTGGACTTAACTACCTTCTCCCCCTTTTTGGCATCATCTGTCAAGAGTAGAGAAAGAAGGAGTTCCACTGAAGTTCTGAAGGAGCTTCATCCTTGTTCAAGATAGCAGAGTAGTTGTTTGGGACAAACTTAGCTCCATTAAAAATAACATCCTTTGGTTCCATTTCTGTTGAAAAATCAAGTGAAAATTTTGTGTTTGCAAAGTGTTTGATAAAATGCCTGTAAGAGAATGTCAGAAAATAAGAGAGTAAGAAAATAAGAGAGAGAGAGAGAGAGAATAGAGTAAAAGAGTGGGTAAAAGATTGTATAATCTTTTATCTATGATATTTATACTCTGCACATGGAAACGTCTTTTTTTGTGAATTAGAACCGGCAGCTTTACACTTGGCAGCGTGTAATCAGTTAAAACATAAATAGTGGGCACGGTAAACATGCAGTAGTTATTGCACACCTGCACATACCAAAACCAACACGCAACCCACTAACAAATGATTATGACTGTTTTTATCTCATCTAATTATTTTTATGAGAAATATAACCGTTACAGTAAATACCAAAAAATAAGTCAAGTAAAAAAATAATGCCACGCAAGCATCCGAATTTGCATCAGAAATTGACTATTGTCATAATCTAACGGTCATTAGAACATGGCTTCTGTACTCAAAAAGTGAATGACTGTTTCTGTGTTTTTTCACACAAATACTGACTAGTTTCTTCATAGTTTAATCATCAGAACATAATCAGAACTTGTCCTCAGAATTTATGCAAATAATACTTAACTGTTTATCAGAAACAAGTTAATCACCACAATAATTTTCATCATTCATATGGAGTGATAGTGTGTGTATGTGCAATTGATCAGATAAAGATTAAAGTCTGATAAACTTCAGTATATCTTAGAAATAAGGCATAACTAAGAAAAATGCTTAAAATCTGTCTTGAATTGTGAAGTCTACTGTAGAATAAAGTTATGCAAGAATCCACCTCAATTGTTTGTGCTTATTTTATGCATCTTTTGAAATTCTTTTGACAAGGGCTTCTCAGTGTAAATGAGTTACAACTGAAATCAGAATTAATGCTGTTATCAGAATATTTCTCCAGTAATCAGAGAATGTGAAAAGTCACCAAGAAAAATTAATTTGCTTTTCTAATGCATATAACTTAATACCAGCAATGCACTTGGATCTTCCCTTTCACATAAATTACTCTAGATCTCAAAGGAGTACCTGATTTCAATTTTTTCTTTTTTTTATTTTCTTTAGATAAGTGAGGCTTATCAAGCATGTAGTTCATCCTTAAGATTTACTGACATCAGAATTTGACAGATTAGAAGCAATAATCTAGTTTGTAACTTAGTAATAAGATACATGAAGTAAATTTGACTAAGATCAAAATTAGAATTTGCTTATGTTATTAATTTCCACATAAATAACTAATTCAAATATGGGATACATAGTTTGTTAAAGACTACTAAGTCAGTATCTAACAAGATAATCCTCATTGGATTGAATGGTCACAGAACATTCAAAACACTTTCAGAGTTTATAGAATCACATCAGATAATAAGCAGTGTTTAATATGTTACAATTTAAGCACATATTACATTGAGATAAGAAAATCTGTAAACACTGATGATAAAGTCTGATGTATGAGAACAAAAACTAAACAGATTTTGAGAAAGAACCTGAAACCATTCCAAGTTCATTTACCAGTCTTGTAAAAGTAGCTTCACATAGTGGTTTTGTGAAGATATCTGCTAGTTGTTGATCTGTTAGAACAAAATGCAATTCCACTGTACCTTTCATCACATGTATCCTTATGAAATGGTACCTAATGCTGATGTGTTTTGTCATTGAGTATTGAACTGGATTTTCTGTCATAGCAATAGCACTTTGATTATCACAATAAATAGGTATTTTAGAAAATTCTAACCCATAGTCCAGTAACCGATTCTTCATCCAAAGAATCTGTGCACAACAGCTTCCTGCAGCAATATATTCTACTTCTGTAATTGATGTGGAAATTGATTTATGTTTCTTGCTAAACCAAGAAACCAATCTGCCTCCAAGAAATTGGCAGCTTCCACTAGTGCTTTTCCTTTCTATTTTGCATCCAGCAAAATCTGCATCTGAGTAACCTATTAGCTTAAAATATGATTCCCTAGGATACCACAATCCTAGATCAGCTGTACCCTTGAGGTACTTGAAAATTCTTTTCACAGCTATTAGATGAGGTTCTCTTGGATCAGCCTGAAATCTTGCACAAAGACAGGTAGCATACATGATATATGGTCTACTTGCAATTAAATAAAGTAAAGAGCCAATCATACCTCTTTAGTTAGTAATATCTACTGATGCTCCAGTATCTTTATCTAACTTGGTGGCAGTGGCCATGGGAGTTGATGCAGTAGAACTGTCTTGCATTCCAAATTTCTTGAGTAGATTTCTGGTGTACTTGGATTGACTGATAAAAATACCTTCTTCAGTTTGTTTGACTTGAAGTCCCAGAAAATAACTCAACTATCCCATCATACTCATTTGATATCTTGACTACATTAACTTGGAAAATCTTTCACAAAGTTTTGTATTTGTAGAGCCAAAGATGATATCATCAACATATATATGTACCAAAAGTAAGTCCTTTCTATGGTTGAGGTAGAATAAAGTCTTGTCAATTGTGCCTCTGTGAAATCCACTTTCCAGAAGGAATTGAGCCAGAGTCTCATACCATGCTCTAGGAGCTTGCTTAAGGCCATAAAGTGCTTTGTCAAGCCTGTAGACATGATTTGGAAATTTTGGATCTACAAAGTCTGGAGGTTGTTCAACATATACCTCTTCTTCCAATTCTCCATTGAGAAAAGTACTTTTCACATCCATTTGAAAGAATTTAAACTTCTTGTGAGCAGCATAAGCCAAAAAGATTCTTATGGCTTCCAATCTAGCAACTGGAGCAAATGTTTCATCATAGTCAATACTCTCCTGGTGAGAGTAACCATCAGCAACCAGCCTTGCTTTGTTTCTTGTAATTATGCCATCACTGTCAGTTTTATTTCTGAACACCCATTTTGTACCAATAATTGATCTGTCCTTTGGTCTTGGTACTAGGGTCCAGACTTTATTTCTTTCAAATTTATTTAACTCTTCCTGCATTGCTTGCACCCAATCAGCATCTTAAAGAGCTTCTTCCACTTTCTTTGGTTCAGTCTGAGATAGAAAGGAATGATAGAGACATTCATTTGTTGTTGTTATTCTAGTTCTGACACCTGCTTCAAGATCTCCAATTATTAAGTCAGGTTTGTGTGATTTAGTCCACTTCCTTGTAGATGGAAGTTGATCTCTAGAACTGGATCCTCCCCCATAATCCATGATGTCTCCATCAGTATTTTATGATGCTCCCCCTGAAGTTATGCTCTCTGAGATTCCAGAATTTGAGTTGGATCCTTCAGGAATTGAAGAATTAGAGTTTCAAGAATTGTCAGAATTTGGCTCATCAGAACTTGATGAACCAGAACTTGAAGACCCAGTGACTGGTTCTGATGCTTCTTGAGAGTCTTGAGATGTAGTATGATCATCAGCTTGCTCCTCCTGAACAGGTGCATTTTCCTTTGGAGCAGTTACCACAGTTTCAATGACATCAGAATTTATCCCGTCAGAACTTACAGGATCAGGATTTAGGTCATCAGAATTTACAGAATCAGAATTTACATCTTCATTTTCAAATCTCAGCTGATCATGATCATTGAAATCTTCAAGTCCAGTAATCTTTTTATCATCAAAAGATATATTGATAGATTCCATGATAACCCTTATTCTTAAATTGTAGACTCTGAAGACTTTTGTGGAAAGTGGATATCCAACAAAAATTCTTTCATCAGCTTTTAGATCAAATTTTGACAGCTGTTCAGGATGAGTCTTAAGAACAAAACACTTGCATCCAAATACATGAAAGTATTTCAGATTTGGCTTCTTTTTCTTCACCATCTCATATGGTGTTTTTCCATGCTTGTTTATGAGTGTAGCATTCTGTGTAAAACAAGCAGCCTACACAGGTTCAGCCCAAAAATAGGTTGGTAGCTTTGCTTCATCAAGCATAGTTCATGCAGCTTCAATAAGAGTCTTGTTCTTTCTTTTTACAACTCCATTATGTTGTGGAGTTCCAGGTGCAGAAAATTCCTGCTTTATTCCTTGCTTTTTGCAGAACTCTTCCATGATTGAGTTCTTGAACTCAGTGTAATATCCGAGAAAATTATGTGAATATTATATGTTGAATGAATAAATATTATGTGTTTTATGAGTTTAAAGTGATTATTTCTATGATATTAAATGTTATAACTGTTATTTGTGTTCCCGTGTGGACCAGAAATTTTTTCGAGTAATTAATATGTGTTTAAACTGCAATTATATGAATCGATCTGCAATTTGGACTCGTATTTATTTGCGTCTTCATCGAGGTACTCGTTTTATCTCATTTTACGCGTGTTTAAATGTATTTTATGTGTTTTCGAGGTTTTCTGTTAATTTAGGGATCGTTTCTGTGTTTCAAAAATCAACGGACCGGGACTCGACCGGGACGTCAAAACCCACAAAATTTGTATTTGCATTTTTATAAAATCAAAATATTCGTTGTTTCTGTATTTTTGGAATATTCGTATTTTTGGGGAATGTTAGTATATATTTTATATTTATTTAAAGATAATATTTTAAAAGTCAATCCCCGTAAATTATTGTTTTCGAGCTTATTATTTTAAATTACGAGAATAAGAGGTACTGATTTGTGTTTTAGCGGGATTACTTTTATAGATATAAACAACCTTTCGAATTATCTGTATCTTTTAAGAAAAATCAAAAATCAATCGGATAATTATAAAAAAAAATCCTTTCTCTTTCATTTATCTGATACAAACTTTTATACCTCTGCTTTGAAGATTATCCAATTGCAGACGATCTAGCTATCTTGTGGTTTCATTCTTGATGTTAAATTATAGCCTGTGAAGGGACGAGCCTGCTGATATCAAGATCGCGACCTAAGGGTCAGTATTTCGCTCAAACCCCGTTCGTCGGAATCGACGAGAATTGGGGCTTTTAATTTCTTCAATCATTTGTTGTTATGGTGGATTAAATAAGCTTGCTGGGATCATATGTATTCAATTTATGTATAAAACTTTGTGATTTGATTACCAGAAGGTTATAGTTGAATTCGATTTATAAATTTTTGGTTTATTTTCGAATTTCTAATATGTTTGTTAATAATTTGTTGTTTATGATGATCGTATGATATTGTAGTCAAAAGGCTTTGATTTCATGTATAATTTGTATAGGTTTGGTTCTGTCTTGATCAAAATCGTACTTTACCTTGTTTTTTTTAATTTTCAAATCAATGTTATGTTCTTGTTATTGATTCTGGGTGGATATGGTTATGACTGGTAGATAGTACGTGATTCATTCGTGGTTTTGATATATAGGTGGTTAAATTTGAGTTAGAAATGCTACAGTTAGGGGTTTCGCCGGATTATCGTCGGTGTTGTCCTTGAATTCATCGGATTTTCGATTACGATGATTGGTTGTGATTATAGATATTGTATACCACTTACTACAGCTGTGTCGATTGTGTTGAGCTAAAAAAAATAGGCCGAATCATCTTGTTTAGGTGCAAAATGGGGCTACCAGAATTTGGTCGGAGTTATGAACTCACCGGCCGGATTCTGGGTTTTCCAGTTTTCGACGGCTGGGTTCATAGTTTTCCGGCCATGTCCATAACCCCGACCACCCTTGAATCTGTCTAAACCATGAACTGTTTCCAAAAGATGTTTTTACAATTCTATTTAGTTATTTGTTTTTTTAAAATTCAAATTATATTTTCAAAATGCATTTCTTTTAATTCTAAAAAAAATTATTTATGTACTTAATTATGTTAAATTCCAAAAATTATTTTCTGTTATTATTTTCAAGAATTCAATTTGATTTAATTAATTTTAATTTATTTTAGTTAATTATTTATGAATTTAATTAATTGATTAATCCATTTAATCAATTAATTTTATTTATAAATACTTAAATAAAATGTAAATTATTCATAATTAATTCAAATAAATCCTAAAAAAATTGTTTTTAAACTTTTGAAAATTATATTTTGGTATTTATAAATCAATTAATGTTATTATTAATTGATTTATTCCCATTTAATTCTTATTTTATTCGTAATAAATAAACTGTTTGTCCGTTTAATACAAAACGAACGCGTAGAGACTCAGAAAAATATTGCGCTTCCAATAAAAATACTTTTGAGACCTAATTTCTGTTGTATTGCAATGTCATTTGATTTGTGTATCAGTCTGAGTCGGTATTTAATCAATAAACACCGTTATTAACCCAATTTCAGTTTTGAACGTTCTAAAACCTATATGTTGACTATCTGATCTATGTGTTATATGGAAAATGTGATTATGTGTTATACGAATACCATGATTACGTTCTATGTGATATGCATGCTATCTGTTTACAGTTTTAAAATGCCATGCTTAGTTATAAACGATCGGGTAGATGTCAAGACGTAAAGTTACGTCGATTGCGTTTGGTTTTGTCAATTAAGATAGTCCTTTTGTTTATAGAATCGAGTAGCAAGGAATGTGGTCAAGTGTTAGACGGAGATAGTAGCCAGAAGCTATAAGCAGAGTTATAGTAAGAGGTTATCGAGCACACCAGGCAAGTACCCCTAACTTCACTTATTGTTCAAGTGACGTTTAGTTTGAATCATATTATGCAAATATTATATCTTCATTTATCATTCAATTGATATTGACTCTAAATTATATTCTTTCAATTTCCAAACTATTCTAAGTTCAGAATAGTTAAACGTTTTATATATTTCACTATAAATCACTCTATACAGTGGAACATTGAATTGGGATTAGCGAATAACTAATTGTTCTGGTTAATTCACCATCGATTGTTGAGATAACTCTGGACCATGAGAAATGGAGAGTTATATGGTTAAGGATGTCCTTTGATTCGGCTCCTTTGATCAAAATGTTTTATGCATTGGATGAATGCGTAAGAGACCGGGACGGACGGTCTAGCGGAGGGCTATTTCTATGTGTTATATGAAATATTATGACACCATTTTGCCACAGGCTGGTATATTGCCTTTTTATTTGAGTACTCGTGTTTTGGGGACATGTTTCTATGAATCATGACCTTGTGCTATCACACGGGCTGATCAACATGTGATAGTACGTCCGTCGGAGTTAGATTCCATTCGGAAAAAAAAATTATCGTTTATTGTTGATAGCTTGTGAAGCTTTTATTATTGATCAAATATTACCGATTTTATCCTGTTGTTCAGTTATTATCAGAATATGGTTTATCATTTCAAGCACATTTTATATTGCTTGCTGAGCAGTTCTTTCGCTCATACTTGTTTATCAATCTAATCTTTCAGCTAAGCCAGAGCAGGCTTGAGATCCAGGTTTGATCAGAAGTCGAGTGCTTGTAGATAGTTGGGTGTGTTTTCCAGGTAGACTGTTTTGGGACGCTTGAATAAGTCTAGAGGTTTGTAATAAAATTTGAATAATTTGTAAAACTAATTAGACTTATGGTTTGTAATAACACTTGGTTTGTATTAGTACCTGTTCCATACTATAACCTGTGATCGATCCAGTTACATGCAAGGGGTCATATTTATTATATTATTCCCCTGTGATTATTTTATTATAGTTTATTGGCTAGTGACCCCCAAATCTAGACCCCGGGTTTGGAGGGCGTCACAGGTTGGTATCAGAGCTACAGGTTATGGTCACTGAAATAGGCTTAAGATTGCCATAGGTGAAGTATAGGAAGATCACATAAGATAGGCGCATGTAGTTTAGCTCTTATAGGATTAAATTTAGGTTATTGGGCTGGGTTATAGTTAAGTTATTTAGGTTTCCTGTTTTGCGTTTAGCCTTAGGCCTTGTGTCATTGCCCTGCTATTTTGTTGGTTTTGAGAATGGTAAGAAGTGATGAAAAGAGATTGGAAGGTTGTGTTGCAACCTTATCCACTGTTTGTTGGTTTATTTGAGATTTTGAGCAAGGATTTAAAAGGTTTGGATAATTCTTCGTAAATTTTCTTTGTGTTGTTATTCTCAAGATAATAAGCAGGATTATGTGATAATCATGTCGCTTGTGTTAATATGGTAGCAAGTTTATGATATTTTGAGAAGAGATAATGTTTTGGAATTTTGATATGCTAAGGAATTACTACATATTTGACACAATGCTTGACAGATTATTATATATGTTGCTTCTTTTCTTACCAGAATAATGGCACCAAAGAGAAGGAATAATTCAGGAGAGGATCGTACCGAGAGTCGGATGGATCCAGCGATTGTCCAGATGTTGGGACTGATACAGCGGCAGATGTTATATCTTACGCAGCAGCAACAACAGCAGCAACAGCAACAGCAGCAGCAAGCAGCAGCACCACCTGTAGTGACTTTTAAGCAGTTTCAAGCTGTGAAGCCACCTAAGTTCAAGGGAAGTACTGATCCTGTGGAAGCCAATGCATGGCTCAAGGAGATGGAAAAGGCTTTTGAATTAGTCGGAGCTGGAACTGAACAGAAGACCAAGTTTGCAAGCTACTTTCTGAAGAGCGAGGCGAACTATTGGTGGGAATCCACACGAGCATTAGAAGGAGGTGAGTTTATCACTTGGGAGAGGTTTACTGAGCTGTTCCTGGAAAAATATTTTCCGAGGTATATGAAGAACCAAATGGAGATCAAATTCTTAAACTTGACCTAGGGTGATCTTACTATCGCGGAGTATGAAGCTAAGTTTACTGAGTTAGCAAGGTTCGTGCCAGACCAAGTTGATACAGATGAAAAGAAAGCCAGAAGATTTGAACAGGGTTTGAAGTTTTGGATTCTGAACAGAGTGGCCATGTTTGAGTTGACTTCATATGTGGCAGTGGTTCAGAAAGCAATGGTGATCGAAAGTAAAAGTGACATGTCTCAGAAAGGAAAGGATGGGAAGAAAAGGAAGATAGAAACCTCAGAAGGAGGTCAGCAACAAGGTAATTTTCAGGGTCGTTTCAACAAAAAGCCAGAATTTCAGGGTAATAGGAATGTGGGATTCAGAAGACCACAATCAGGAAATGGAGGACAAGGCAGCCGTTTTTAGAATTCAAACCAGCACAGGCCCAATCGTTCACCAGTACCAGATTGTCAGTTTTATGGTAGGAAGCACTTTGGGAATTATAATGCTAATGTGACGTGTTTCAAGTGCGGTAGGAAGGGACACTTTGCTAATGTGTGTCAGAATCTGACTCAAGGTCAGAATGTGGGAACGGGGTGTTATAAGTGCGGAAAGCCAGGACATATCGCCAAGAATTGCCCAGCACAAGGTACAACGAGCAACACCCCAAGGCTTATAGGTGCTCCATCTCAGAATGTGCCAAGAATTGAAGGACCACCAGCAAAAGACCAGCCCAAGGCTAGGACATTCAATATGACTATGAAGGATGCTGTTCAGAGTTCATACGTGGTTGCAGGTACGCTTCCAGTCAACTCCGTAGATGCTAAATTTTTATTTTATTCTGGAGCTACAAGATCATTTATTTCTCAAGATTTTGTCGATAAACTGCATTGTGAAGTTAAGTTGTTAGAACAAGCGTTAATGATAGAATTAGCTAATAAGGATCAAGTTTCCGTCGACCGAGTGTGCCCGAGGTGTGATATTGAGATAGGAGGACATCATTTCTATGCTAACTTGATACCTTTTAAGTTGGGAGAATTTGATGTTATTTTAGGAATGGATTGGTTGTCAGAAAATAACGCTCAGATTGATTGTAAGAATAGGAAAGTAAGACTTCAGACCTTGGATAGTAAGAAGAAGGTGATATTTCGAGGAAATAAGCAAGAAAAGAAGTTCTTAACGATAGCTCAAGTGAATAAGTTATTGCGTCAGAATTGCGAGGCATATTTGGCCCATGTGGTAGACACCAGTAAGGAAGTTCCAGCACTAGAAGCAATTCCAGTTGTCAACGAGTTTCCAGATGTCTTTCCAGATGATCTACCAGGATTACCTCCCGACAGAGAAATTGAGTTTGCAATTAATCTAGCACCCGGAACAGAACCAGTTTCTAAAGCTCCGTACCGGATGGCACCAGTGGAGATGAAGGAATTGGCAACTCAACTGCAAGATCTTTTGGAAAAAGGAGTTATAAGACCCAGTGTATCCCCATGGGGCGCACCAGTACTGTTTGTCAAGAAAAAGGACGGGAGTATGCGATTGTGTATTGACTATCGAGAACTGAATAAGCTAACCATTAAGAACAAGTACCCGTTGTCGAGGATCGATGATTTGTTTGACCAATTGAGAGGCGTTGTATGGTTTTCTAAAATTGATTTAAGATCCGGATATCATCAACTGAAGATCAAGCCTGAGGACATTCCAAAGACCGCATTTAGAACCAGATATGGGCATTATGAGTTTCTAGTGATGGCATTTGGATTAACCAACGCACCGGCAGCTTTCATGGATTTGCTGAATCAAGTATTTAAGAAGTATTTGGATAAATTCGTGATCGTGTTCATAGATGACATCTTGATCTATTCTAAAATAGAAGAGGAGCATGCAGAGCACTTGAGGATAGTTCTGGAGATACTGCGACAGGAGAAGTTATACGCAAAGTTTTCCAAGTGTGAATTTTGGTTAAAAGAAGTACGATTTCTTGGGCACGTGATTAGCAATAAAGGAGTGGAAGTGGATCCAGCAAATATTGAAGCCATAATCAACTGGGAGAGACCAAAAACACCAACTGAAGTATGAAGTTTCATGGGATTGTCAGGTTACTGCAGAAGATTCGTGCAAGATTTTGCAAAAATAGCTACGCCATTGACAAAGCTCACCAGGAAGAACCAAAAATTTGAATGGGACGAGAAATGCGAGGAAAGTTTCCAAGAATTAAAGAGTAGATTAGTATCTTCTCCAGTACTAGTCTTGCCAGATGAACAAGGAAATTTTGTGATCTACAGTAACGCGTCGTATAAAAGATTGGGATATGTTTTGATGTTGCATGACAAGGTGATAGCCTACGCTTCAAGACAGTTGAAACCACATGAAGAAAAGTATCCAACTCATGATCTTGAATTGGCAGCTATAGCGTTTACATTGAAGATTTGGAGGCATTATCTTTATGGGGAAAAGTGCGAGATCTATACAGACCACAAGAGTTTGAAGTATATCTTCACCCAGAAGGAGTTGAACATGAGGCAGAGAAGATGGCTAGAACTAATCAAGGACTACGACTGTACTATCAACTATCATCTAGGCAAAGCAAATGTGGTGGCCGACGCTCTGAGCAGAAAAGAAATGTTAAACATGATAATTTCATCTGAGGAGTTGATCAACGAATTTGAGAAGCTGGAAATAGAGGTCATTATCCCAAGTATGTCTACAGAGGTATTGTGTGCAATGTCTTTTCAACCAGAACTGTTAGAGAAAATAAGAAGATGTCAGGAAGAAGTAATGAGCCATGAACGGGACAGTTTGACAGGAGAAGAGATAGGGAGTCAAAAGGATGATAAAGGAATATTAAGATTTTCTTCCAGAATATGGATACCCAGCGTAGCCGAGCTGAAAGATGAAATTCTCCGAGACGCTCACAACTCTAGATATTCAATTCATTCCGGGAGTACGAAGATGTACAGAAATTTAAGAGAAAACTTTTGGTGGCCGAGCATGAAGAAAGAAATTGCAGAATGGGTAAATAAGTGTTACACTTGCCAGCGAGTCAAAGCAGAACATCAAAGGTCCAGTGGACTGATACAACCATTGGACATTCCAGAATGGAAGTGGGACCATATAGTGATGGATTTCGTAGTTGGATTACCGAGTACTAGGGCAAATCATGATGCTATTTGGGTTATTATCGACAGATTGACAAAGTCAGCGCATTTTCTTCCTATCAATGAGAGATTTTCAATGGATAAATTGGTTCAGTTATATCTTAAGGAAATTGTGACCAGACATGGAGTTCCAGTATCCATAGTTTCAGACAGAGATCCTCGATTTAATTCAAGATTTTGGAGAAGTTTTCAAGATTGTCTCGGAACAAAGCTGAATATGAGTACTGCATATCATCCGCAGACAGACGGTCAAAGTAAAAGGACAATTCAGACTATAGAAGACATATTAAGGGTATGTGCTCTAGATTTTGAAGGAAGTTGGGACGAACATTTGCCATTGGTTAAATTTTCCTACAACAACAGTTATCATGCCAGCATTGGAATGTCGCCTTATGAAGCTTTGTACGGGAGAAGATGCAGATCTCCAATATGTTGGGAAGAAGTTGGTGAGAGGAAGATTTTGGGTCCAGAATTGATCCAGCAGACGAAAGAGAAAATAGAACTCATTCGGAAACGATTAGTAGCAGCTCAAGATCGTCAACGCAAATATGCTGATCCTGCTAGAAAGGATATGGAATTTGAAGTTGGTGAAGCAGTGCTATTAAAGGTTTCGCCTTGGAAAGGTTTATCAAGATTTGGAAAGAAAGGAAAGCTGAGTCTGCGTTATGTTGGCCCTTTTGAGATTTTGAAGCGTGTGGGAAAGGTTGCTTATGAGTTAGCGTTACCACCTCACATGTAGCATATTCACAATGTGTTCTATGTGTCGATATTGAAGCGTTATTTGCCTGATTCAAATCATGTGATAGAATACGAGCCAATCGAGATTCTGCCAGATTTATCTTTTGTAGAGCAACCAATGCAGATTTTAGATAAGAAAGAAAGAGTGCTTAGGAATAAGTCTGTGTCTTTAGTGCGAGTTTTGTGGAGGAATCCCAAAGTTGAAGAATCGACTTGGGAGTTGGAAAGCGAAATGCGATCCAACTATCCTCACTTGTTTTCTTAGGCTGATTCTGAGGACAGAATTCTGTTAAGGGGGAAGAATGTAATATCCGGGAAAATTATGTGAATATTATATGTTGAATGAATAAATATTATGTGTTTTATGAGTTTAAAGTGATTATTCCCATGATATTAAATGTTATAACTGTTGTTTGGGTTCCTGTGTGGACCAGAAATTTTTTCGAGTAATTAATATGTGTTTAAACTGCAATTATATGAATCGATCTGCAATTTGGACTCGTATTTATTTGCGCCTTCATCGAGGTACTCGTTTTATCTCATTTTACGCGCGTTTGAATGTATTTTATGTGTTTTCGAGGTTTTCTGTTAATTTAGGGATCGTTTCTGTGTTTCAAAAATCAACGGACCGGGACTCGATCGGGACGTCAAAGCCCACAAAATTTGTATTTGCATTTTTATAAAATCAAAATATTCGTTGTTTCCGTGTTTTTGGAATATTCATATTTTTGGGAAATGTTAGTATATATTTTATATTTATTTAAAGATAATATTTTAAAAGTCAATCCCCGTAAATTATTGTTTTCGAGCTTATTATTTTAAATTACGAGAATAAGAGGTACTGATTTGTGTTTTAGCGGGATTACTTTTATAGATATAAACAACCTTTGGAATTATCTGTATCTTTTAAGAAAAATCAAAAATCAATCGGATAATTATAAAAAAAATCATTTCTCTTTCATTTATCTGATACAAACTTTTATACCTCTGCTTCAAAGATTATCCAATTGCTGACGATCTAGCTATCTTGTGGTTTCATTCTTGATGCTAAATTATAGCCTTTGAAGGGACGAGCCTGCTAATATCAAGATTGCGACCTAATGGTCAGTATGTCGCTTAAACCCCATTCGTCGGAATCGACGAGAATTGGGGCTTTTAATTTCATCAATCATTTGTTGTTATGGTGGATTAAATAAGCTTGCTGGGATCATATGTATTCAATTTATGTATAAAACTTTGTGATTTGATTACCAAAAGGTTATAGTTGAATTCGATTTATAAATTTTTCGTTTATTTTCGAATTTCCGAGATGTTTGTTAATAATATGTTGTTTATGATGATCGTATGATATTGTAGAGTCAAAAGGCTTTGATTTCATGTATAATTTGTATAGGTCTGGTTCTGTCTTGATCAAAATCGTACTTTACCTTGTTTTTTTTAGTTTTCGAATCAATGTTCTGTTCTTGTTATTGATTCTGGGTGGATATGGTTATGACTGGTAGATAGTACGTGATTCATTCGTCGTTTTGATATATAGGTGGTTAAATTTGAGTTAGAAATGCTACAGTTAGGGGTTTCGCCGGATTATCGTCGGTGTTGTCCTTGAATTCATCGGATTTTCGATTCCGATGATTGTGATTATAGATGTTGTATACCACTTACTGCAGCTGTGTCGATTGTGTTGAGCTAAAAAAATAGGCCGAATCATCTTGTTTAGGTGCAAAATGGGGCTACCGGAATTTGGCCGGAGTTATGAACTCGCCGGCCGAATTCTGGGTTTTCCAGTTTCCGACGGCTGGGTTCATAGTTTTCCGGCCATGTCCATAACCCCGACCACCCTTGAATCTGTCTAAACCCTGAACTATTTCCAAAAGATGTTTTTACAATTCTATTTAGTTATTCGGTTTTTTAAAATTCAAATTATATTTTCAAAATGCATTTCTTTTAATTCTAAAAAAAAAATTAATTATGTACTTAATTATGTTAAATTCCAAAAATTATTTTCTGTTATTATTTTCAAGAATTCAATTTGAGTTAATTAATTTTAATTTATTTTAGTTAATTATTTTTGAATTTAATTAATTGATTTATCCATTTAATTAATTAATTTTATTTATAAATACTTAAATAAAATGTAAATTATTCATAATTAATTCAAATAAATCCTAAAAAAATTGTTTTTAAAATTTTGAAAATTATATTTTGGTATTTATAAATCAATTAATGTTATTATTAATTGATTTATTCCCATTTAATTCTTATTTTATACGTAATAAATAAACTGTTCGTCCGTTTAATACGAAACAAACGCGTAGAGACTCAGAAAAATATTGCGCTTCCAATAAAAATACTTTTGAGACCTAATTTCTGTTGTATTGCAATGTCATTTGATTTGTGTATCAGTCTGAGTCGGTATTTAATCGATAAACACCGTTATTAAACCAATTTCAGTTCTAAACGTTCTAAAACCTATCTGTTGACTATCTGATCTATGTGTTACATGGAAAATGTGATTATGTGTTATAAGAATACCATGATTACGTTCTATGTGATATGCATGCTATTTGTTTACAGTTTTAAAACGCCATGCTTAGTTATAAACGATCGGGTAGATATCAAGACATAAAGTTACGTCGATTGCGTTTGGTTCTGTCAATTAAGATAGTCCTTTTGTTTATAGAATCGAGTAGCAAGGAGTGTGGTCAAGTGTTAGACGGAGATAGTAGCCAGAAGCTATAAGCAGGGTTATAGTAAGAGGTTATCGAGCATACCAGGAAAGTACCCCTAACTTCACTTATTGTTCAAGTGACGTTTAGTTTGAATCATATTATGCAAATATTATATCTTCATTTATCATTCAATTGATATTGACTCTAAATTATATTCTTTCAATTTCCAAACTATTCTAAGTTCAGAATAGTTAAACGTTTTATATATTTCACTATAAATCACTCTATACAGTGGAACATTGAATTGGGATTAGCGAATAACTAATTGTTCTGGTTATTTCGCCATCGATTATTGAGATAACTCTGGACCATGAGAAATGGAGAGTTATATGGTTAAGGATGTCCTTTGATTCGACTCCTTTGATCAAAATGTTTTATGGATTGGATGAATGCGTAAGTGACCGGGACAGACGGTCCAGCGGAGGGCTATTTCTATGTGTTATATGAAATATTATGACACCATTTTGCCACAGGCAGGTATATTGCCTTTTTATTTAAGTACTCGTGTTTTGGGGACATGTTTCTATGAATCATGACCTTGCGCTATCACACGGGCTGATCAGCATGTGATAGTACGTCCGTCGGAGTTAGATTCCATTCGGAAAAAAAATTATCGTTTATTGTTGATAGCTTGTGAAGCTTTTATTATTGATCAAATATTACTGATTTTATCCTGTTGTTCAGTTATTATCAGAATATGGTTTATCATTTCAAGCACATTTTATGTTGCTTGCTGAGCATTTCTTTCGCTCATACTTGTTTATCAATCTAATCTTTCAGCTAAGCCAGAGCAGGCTTGAGATCCAGGTTTGATCAGAAGTCGAGTGCTTGTAGATAGTTGGGTGTGTTTTCCAGGTAGACTGTTTTGGGATGCTTGAATAAGTCTAGAGGTTTGTAATAAAATTTGAATAATTTGTAAAACTAATTAGACTTATGGTTTGTAATAACATTTGGTTTGTATTAGTGCCTTTTCCATACTATAACCTGTGATCGATTCAGTTGCATGTAAGGGGTCATATTTATTATATTATTCCGCTGTGATTATTTTATTATAGTTTATTGGCTAGTGACCCCCAAATCTAGACCCCGGGTTTGGAGGGCGTCACACTCAGTGCCATTATCTCTCTGACATGATCAGTTAGAGTAGATGCAGTTTCATTCTTCTTGTGCAAGAAATACACCCAAGTGTATCTTGTGAACTCATCCACTATAACCATAGCATATTTCTTCTTTGCAATAGACATGACATTGACTGGACCAAATAGATCAACATGCAATAAGTGATAAGGCTCAAGAATTGAGGATTTATTTTTGCTCTTGAATGAAGATTTTCTTTGTTTTGCCTTTTGATATGAGTCACAAAGACCATCAGGAGCAAATATTAATTTTGGCAGTCCTCTCACAAGATCTTTCTTTACTAGCTCATTTATGTTATTGAAAGAGAGTCTTTTGTGCCAATTCCAGCTTTCTTCAATTGATGCTCTGCTTAACAGACAGATTGCAAAACCATCAGAATTTGTTGAAAGTCTGGCTTCATATATATTACCACATCTGTAACCTTTCAGAACCACTTTGCCTGTAGAATTACTTACAACTTCACAGTGTTCTTCAAAGAAATCCACATGATAACCTCTGTCACGGATTTGACTCACACTTAGCAGATTGTGTTTAAGTCCTGAGACAAGAGCTACTGTTTCAATTATGACATTCCCAAGATTGATATTGCCATATCACAGAGTCTTTCCCATGTTGCCATCTCTATAAGAAACTCTTGGGCCAGCTTTCTCCACAAAGTCTGATAGCAGGGCTTTATTTCCATTCATATGTCCTAAACATCCATTGTCCAGAACCAGGATATTTTTCCTGTTGCCCTGCAATCACAAAGACCACTATTGATTAGTTTTAAGGACCCATGCTTGCTTGGATCCTTTGGTCTTGTTAAGTTTGTTACCATTTGCAGCGGATTTAGTTTCAGAGTTTATGCTAACATGCTTTTTATCAGACTTTATATCAGACTTTGCATCAGAATTTACACTAGAAGGAATTACACTAATTTTCTTTAAAGAAGGTTTTATTTCATAATAATCATAGTACAAACTATGATATTCCTTACAAGTATAAATAAAATGCCATAAACTACCATAATGAAAACAAGGATTTTGTGGTTTAAACCTAACAGACTGACTCATAACTCCTGATCTAGGAGGTAAAGTGTTTATATCTTTATTTTTCTTGCAAAAAGAAGCAAGATGGTTAGAGTTTCCACAATTATAGCATTTCTTTCTAGGAGCATTAGGAACAGGCATATAATTATTACTTTTATTCACACCTTCCTTTCCATTCCTATTTTTCCTAGCTTCTTTTACCTTGTTCACATTTTTAATCTCTTTCAGCTTATACTTAAGCTGCTTCTTTGTCATTAAGCCAATATTTACCAAAGCTGGTTTATCCTGTTTTAATTTGTCAGAAGTTGACTTTTCTTTGACTTCTGTTTTAGAGTCTTTCATCTCTTCAGAATCAGACACACTAGTGTTTGCAACAAATTTAACAGGATTTACCTTTAGCTTTTTAGTCTGTTTGATAGAAATTGGCTTAATTGGCAAATTCCCTTTCTCACTTTTACCATCTTTATAACCTAACCCCTCTTTCCAGTTTCCACTACTTAGAATATTCTGAGTTGTTCTGCCTAAGTTAGTCCAAGTCCTGATGATTTATCTTTCTTTTTCTAATTCAGTTTTTAGATAATCATTATGTTTAAGCAATTCATTCTTAACATACACAGCATTATCTCTCTATGTCTGAATAGTGTTCATCTTGACTAACTCTTCTTCAAGATAGCTAATTTTGTTTTTGTACTTTAGATTTTCAGATTTTAAGCTTTCATTCTCTAAAGTCTAATCTCTATAGCTAATAAAAATGTTTTTCAGAAATAATCTCAACTCAGTAATATCTTCTGTATCAAAAGCAAGAGTTGATAGAGGTACCTTTAGTTCAGCAGCATCAGAATTGCTATCAGCATTTGCCATTAAGGCATAGTTCACCTCTTCTTCAGATTCTGAAGTGTCTGCTGTAACAACCCAAATTCGGGGTCAAGATTTGGTGTCACTAAACAATTATTACATAAAATAAAGAAATAAATAAATAACCCCTTGAATTCGGATCGTTTACAGGTTATGGTATGAAACAAGAATCTAACCCTCTACAACTCACCACAACAAGAATACAAATGTAAATACCTTTGAACTAATGCTCTGGCCACATTCTTCTAACACCTTCAACCTCTCGCAGTGAAAATTTCTCTAACTTCTGTTGTCTATCAAAGCTATTTACTGTTATCCTTATCTATTTCTGGCAGAAATAAGAATTTACAAAGAAAGAGTGAGCCAAAAATGCCCATCAAGTATATATTTTGAGTTTCAAACATTAATATCAAAGAAAACTTCCGGACAAAATCTTAAAACAATTTTAAACCATTATATTCACTTGAGTGAGTTGAGCAAATAAACGTTGGTTGTCACAAGCCTTTAACTAAAATCCAAAAATGACAAGCGATTCCCCGATTCATCTCCTGAATCAGGGTTTTGTTCGGTTTTGGGAATCATAAAATCATTCGAGAGAGAATGCCGTTAATGGCGATCAACAACAAATTAGACTGGACACTAGTTCGCATCTATATTCTGTTGATCAGTCAGAATATAATGCAGATCTATATCTCAATATATAGATCCAGTCGGGTCCCCAGGCACTACGGCCCATCTCGAGTCACCAGTCATAACTCGGTCCTCAGGATTAAGTAAAACTCAATCCCCAAAATATCACTATCCAGCCCGTAGAGTGTTTTGATGTCAAATCATTTTGAATTCAAAACATCCCAATTCAGGGTTCGCAAATAACACGAAAGAATGGGTATTTGCTCAAGAGAGCAATCGAATTACAGGAGCAAGAATAAAAGAACATGCATAATATGAGTAATTGCAGCGAAATGTAAAACATTTAACTATTCTGAACTTAGAATATGAACGAATAAATATTTGCAGAAAATCAGGAATACTTGCAGTATTTAAAAGGAAAATCTAGAATACTTGCCTCGAAAAGCTTTAACCACTATTATCGGTTGTCTTTCGAATTGCCTTGAACGTTTGGCCTTATCGTCAAACCATTATTCTATTCTGGGTACAATCTTATCCTTCATGTCCTTCGATTGAACTTCGTTGATCTCAATGTCTAATCACTAGATCATTCTTAGTTCGATGTCGATACTCGGGTTTTCCGTCTAGGACCTACAGGATTAAAATACCATAATTTAGATAATCATCTCGCTCAACATCACATCCCTATCACTTCTACCCATACGGTTTCACAATCCAACTCATATTTATATGTATTATTGAAATACACATAGCAATTATGGCTTGCATCTTCGAAACTCGGTTCGGTATTTATTTTCGGAAAATACATATATTCGTCATTTTGAAAAACAGGGCAATCGATTATTTGTAAATCATTTTGTCTCAATCGCACTTAAGTTCATATAATATAACTATATATGATTATTCGACGTCTTCGATAATTATAGGTTACGTTCCCGTAATTTCGGAATTAATTTCTTGAAAATCGGGCAGCGTCTCCTTTGTTTATCGGCCTACCCGTCGAAATCAAATCGACGTCAAACGCAATTAACAACAATCACAACCACAACAACCAATCCCAATTTGCAATCCCAATCACCGACACAGATTCAATTATTAATTATTGTTATCCATATTTTATTTTTCTTTTCGTTTCGAAATTAATGTTACAACTAATTTTATTTATTTATAATTTAGGACTCAGAATTAATTCATCACGGTCCACTATTGACTCGTTAAAAGTCATCGTCAACGGCGGCAAAATTTATTGGTGCCCGAAAATTCAGGTTTCCAAATAAATTCCACCGATTAATTTTAATCATTTCCCATACGAATTTTATTTTCACGAATCTTAATCAAATATATATTTTCTGCAAAAATTAAGATTTAATCAGTAAATTAAAATAAGCATCTGTAAATTAAAATAAGAATTCGAACAAACACAGCACAGGACACGCGCTTCACACGCCCACAACACCGACGAGCATACAGCCGGAAAGACAACCGGTGGCACAGGTAATTAATCCAAACAGCACAACATCGACTAACAACCACACATGTACATATATACACATACCCAAACATATGCATACATATATATATATAGGAACTACCAAGGACGAATCTGGCAATTACCCAGATACCAGAACAACCGCGAAACCACAGGAGGCCAACGGAGAAGAGAAGGCAGGGGAAAGACAGAGGGAGAGATAGGAACGGGAGAGAAGAGAGGGAGTAGAGAGATAAGAAAAAGAGATTAGAGAGAGATGGATTGAGAGAGTTCGAGAGACACGCGAGAAAGAGAGAGACAGGAGAGGAGGAGAGGTTGTAAATTGAGAGGAAGAACCGGGTTATACCCGATTAGTATCTGCCCCTTTTTAATTTTATTATTTGCCACATAAACCTCGCAACAACATTTTATCTGACCCGCAATTTGGTTTTTAATAAGCAATTCCCGAGTAATTAAAACTCGAATATTAATAATATATTTACAAAATATCATAAATAATTAAAAGTTAATAAAAATAGGATTTTCAAAATTTTAAATAATTTTTGAAACACAATTTATACCTGTTTTTAATGAATAAACGAAACAACGCACAGGTGAAATTTATCCCAAAAAAATTATCAAAATAATTTTAAAAATCTCGAAATATTCCAAACTTGATAAAATAAAATTTTCATGATTTTTGAAACATTCTGGAATTAGATATTGATTTTACAATTTAATAAAGTCAGAAAGTCATTTAAAATTAAATAATTAATAAAATATTGATTTCTAAATTTTATAAACCTCTAAAAATAATAAATAAAATTATAAAACAATAAAAATAATTTTAGAAACAATTTTAGCATTTTTAGGAATAAATATTCAATAAAATCACTTTAAAATGAATTAAATGCATACAACTCGATAATTAATTATAAAAGTAATCTTCGCGTCCAACTAATCAAACACAATTAACAATATAGCAACACAAGGCTGACAGAACCATCACATATCTTATTTATTTAATAATTTGATAATTACATTTACACATCAGATCCGAAAATAGGTTACTTAGCCGCTAAGTAACTGAAAAGACGATACGATTCTAATACCAAATTTGGATAATTATTAAAACAGAGCTTTCTATAAAATAATTTATACGAAAATAAGATATTAATGTCTCGTCTTTTGAGAATATGGATTCTTATCGATATATAAAATGATTTGCATATCGAAAATTTCTCACCTGGACTCGTACATGTCAAACCGTACCCCGGATCAAAAAAGTCAAAACACGGAAAGTGTTCAAAATTATCAGATTAGGTTAGGAAGGAGTTTTCGGAAGAGTTTCGAGTTGTAAAAACGCAAAAACGGTTGAAGTGGAACGATTTCTGATTCTAAAAAGTAATTTTATAATTAGATAAAATAATCATTATTAATTCTATAAATCCTTATAAAATCATATGATAATCCAAAAATTACCAGAAAAATACCAAAAATTATCTAGATTTAATTCTGGATAATTAGAAATTAAAATATCTCAATTTTATCAGAAATAAACATCCAAATATTATTATCCATCATCAAATAATTCACCAAAATTCACATAAAAATCACATAATAATTATTTATTGAGAAAAATAATTACATAATATTTCCCAGACGTTACATCTGCCCAGTTTTTCTTCTTTGTGATAAGTGTCTGGCCTTTATCACATGTTCCTTTCTTGCAATCAGGAGAGATGTGGCCTCTTTCACCACAATTGTAGCATTTGACATTTGAGTTGTCTCATCTGTCAGACTTTCCTCCTTTGCCTTCAGTCTTTCTGAACCCTTTCTTGTCAGAACTTCCACCTTTCCTGGAAAACTTCTTACCCTTTCTGAATTTCTTGTAGGCTATGTTTGTGATACCCTTCACCATAAGAGCACACAGTTGCATCATCTCTGCATCAACATCCACTTCAGATAAATTTTCAGGTTTTGAATCATCATCATCAGAATCTGATGACTCTGAATCAGACTGTATGATGAGAGCCTTTCCTTTTGCCTTCCTAGAGACAGTTGGCTTTTCTTCAGTCTTTAAAGCAACTGTCTTAGACTTCCCTTCATGCCTCTTCTTTCTTTGCTTCATCTCAAGTTCATGAGTCTTGAGCATCCCATAGATTTCATCAAGAGACATATCAGCAAGTTCATAGTTGTCTCTTATTGTAGTAGCTTTCAAATCCCACTTTTCAGGATGAGCTAGTAGGAATTTCATATTTAAATCTTCTGGATCATATTCCTTATCCACTAGTGACAGATCATTCAACAGTTTTGTGAATCTGTCATATGTATCAGTTAGTGACTCATCAGATTTTGAGTCAAAGTGCTCATACTCCTATGTGAGTATTGTCTTCCTGTACTTTTTGATGACATTGGTTCCTTGACATCTCACTTCCAATGCATCCCAGATTTCTATTGCAGTCTTGCATCCAATCACCCTGTTTGACATGACATTGTCAAGTGCACTATGAAGCAAGTGTCTTACTTTTGCATCCTTGCCTAGTGAAGAGATGTCTTCAGTGGTGAGTTCTCTCTTTTCTTTGGTAATCATCTTTTGTGGCTCATTCTCAACTGCAACATAAAGCTTTGTGGGCTTGTGTGGACCATCATAAATTATGTCTAAATATTTTGGATCTGTAGCTTCCAGAAACATGGTCATCTTCACACTCCATACAGGGTACTCAGACACCCTGAGCATAAGAACCCTGATGGTTTCATATCTACTGGTGTTTTGAATGGGTTGAACCTTTGCAGGTTCTTGAGGGTCTTGTGTTTTTGATTGATCAGACATGATTGATTGTTTGTTTGGATCTTAACTATTTGTAAGCTTAACAGATTGGCTCTGATACCACTTGTTAGGCCTCAATGATACTATAGAAGGGGGGTTGAATATATTATTTACAATCAATTCGATTATAAACACAAGTATGCAATAGAAAACAATTGTATTATATATATCAAACTCTGTTACAGTAGGTTTAATCTACTCTCTCAGTGATGTATGATATCACTAAGAGCTACTAGGGTTACAATGAATAATATTCTCGTGAATGATAACACATATAGTGTAAACCCTAATATGTGTTTATATACTACACAGTTACAAGATATCCCCTAATTGATATGATATGTTCTGTTTCCTAAAATATATCAATCAGAGATTATCTACTGTAGTCATTTAGCTGTACAACTCTCCAAGCATATCTTCTTTTATTTAATCCAGATCCTCTCCTGTAAATCAGCCGCTTTTCATCCCTGAAGCGTATCCGCACTTAAGTTCTGATGTAAGTCCTGATGGCTTAAGTTCTGATAACTTCCTGTCTTCAGTAAGTTCTGATTTCCAGTTAAGTTCTGATAGTAAGTTCTGAAACTAAACAAATAAGATTAGACATGACATCACAAATATATCTAACAATCTATTAGACTAAAACATGTTGTTTGCAGAAATGTGCTACAGTACTTATTTGTTACATAAGCTACACTCTCGATGGATGTCAAATTGTCATCCGTCGGGACTATAAAGTTCATCCGTTGGGACTATATTAGATCATTCGTCGAGAGCTACAAAATTCACTAAGTCAAATCTACTAAGGTGTTTTGTTTAACTTATCATCAAGTTCACAACATATTTCTAACATTTATTTTATCAAAGATGGGTCCCACAAGAAAACATCTGACGTTTACCCTTTCGTAAGTAATTAACATACGACGATATGTCCCGTCGTAAGTTCATAACATACGATAATATATTCTGTCATAAGTTGATTTATTATTTTATTGAGAACGTGGGCCCCTGCTTACTAACTTGCGACGGAATTATATTTTGTGAGGAAAAAATGAACTTACTATTCAAGCAAAAATGATAAAAAAAATCAAGATCGTTAAAAGCTCGGCTCGAACTCGTTCGTTAAAATCTCGAAAAAAAATCTATATTTCTTGAATATTTTATATATATTAACATCGCTAACTTTAGATAGATATAGAGAGACACATAGAGATGGGGATACGAGGCACTTAATTAAGCAGAGTAAAAGCCTACTCATGCTCCGTCTCTTTGTTTTGAACCCAATTTGTTCTCACCACATGTCCCACGCACCACACAACTTTGTTCATACTAAGCAATTTCAAGATCTAATTGTGGGTATATTGCTTTTGTATATAATATGTGCATACAAATTGAGTAAATGACACTTTGCACCCTTAAAAATATTCACTTTTTCAGTTTGATCTTAAACTTTCAATTTTGGCAGAATGCAACCCTTAATTTTAAATTTCACTTCATATTGCACCCTTTTTAATAATTTGTCCAAAATAACTGTTATTGTCAGGGGTAAAGTCAGAAGTTTTTTAAAGTTTATATAATGACGATATGCACCCCATAATTTCAATATTTTGAAGATATGCACCATATATAGTTTTATAGTCTATACTTTATTTTAAATTTTCATAACTTTTGAAATATATAAAAATATATATTATAAAATTAAATTAAAAAAATATATAACAGACAGACTGGCTAGGGTCGAGTGTGATTTTTTTTAAAAAATAAACCGAAATCCAAAATTAATGTTATAAAAATGATCCAAATCAAAACCAAATGCTATAAAATTAACGAAATCTTGAACCCAAACATAAACATAAATTCGATGCTTTTTAGTAGATTATTACACTACAACAAATTTAGGCATTTATTAATTATTTATGACGAAACCTAAAATTGTCGCAAGTTTAGTATTTTATTAATAAAATCATGCACGACACGACTAGACAAAAATGAAAAATATTTGAAGTTGCGACGATTTAAACATTTTCTCGTAAATTAATTATTTTTATTAAAATTTTAACTTGAAATTAAATAAAAAAATATTTTGTCTAAATTTACGACGAAATATTTATGACGAAATATTCTTTTCTGTCGGAAGTTACTAATTTACGACGTATAATTGCGTTGTAAATTTATGTTTTATTTTATCAAAGGTGGGTTACACAAGAAAACATCCGACGTTTACCCCATCATAAGTAACTAACATACGACGATATGTCCCGTCGTAAGTTCATAACATACGATAATATATCCCGTCGTAAGTTAATTTATTATTTTATTGAGAACGTGGCCTCTGCTTAATAACTTGCGACGAAATTATATTTTATGACGAGAAAATGAACTTACTATTCAAGTAAAAACGATAAAAAAAAATCAAGATCGTTAAAAGCTCCGCTCGAACTCGTTCGGCTCGAACTCGTTCGTTAAAAGCTCGAAAAAAATCTATATTTCCTGAATATTTTATATATATTAACATCGCTAACTTTAGATTGATATAGAAAGATACATAGAGATGAGGATACGAAGAACTTGATTAAGCGGAGTAAAAGCCTACTCAGACTTCGTCTATTTGTTTTGAACCCTATTTGTTTTCACCACGTCCCACGCACCACACAACTTTGTTCATACTAAGCAATTTCAAGATCTAATTGTGGGTATATTGCTTTTGTATATAATGTGTGCATAGAAATTGAGTAAATGACATTTTGCACCCCTTAATAACATTCACTTTTTCGGTTTGATCTTAAACTTTCAATTTTGGCAGAATGCATCACTTAATTTTAAATTTCACTTTATATTGCACCATTTTTTATATTTTTTTGTCCAAAACAACCATTATTGTCAGGGGTAAAGTCAAAAGTTTTTTAAAGTTTATATAATGACGATATTCACCCCATAATTTTAATTTTTTGAAGATATGTGCCCTATATAGTTTTATAGTCTATACTTTATTTTAAATTTTCATAACTTTTGAAATATAAAAAAATACATATTATAAAATTAAATTTAAAGAACATGTAACAGACAAACTGGCTAGGGTCGAGTGTGATTTTTTTTAAAAAATAAACCGAAACCTAAAATTAATGTTTAAAACGATCCAAATCAAAACCAAATGCTATAAAATTAACGAAATCTTGAACCCAAACATAAACATAAAATTCGATGGTTTATAGTAGATTATTACACTACAATAAATTTAGGCATTTATTAATTATTATGACGAAACCCAAAATTATCGCAAGTTTATTATTTTATTAATAAAATCCTGCATGACACGATTATACAAAAATGAAAAATATTTGAAGTTGCGATGATTTGAACATTTTGTCATAAGTTAATGGTTTTTAATAAAATTTTACCTTGAAATTAAATAAAAAAAATATTTTTTCAAAATTTACGACGAAATATTTATGACGAAATATTCTTTTCTATCGGAAGTTACTAATTTAAGACGTATAGTTGCTTGTAAATTTATGTTTTATTTTATCAAAGGTGGGTCCCACAAGAAAACATCCAATGTTTACCCCGTCATAAGTAACTAACATACGACGATATGTTCCGTTGTAAGTTCATAAGATACGACAATATATTCCGTCGTAAGTTGATTTATTATTTTATTGAGAATGTGGGACCCTGCTTACTAACTTGCGATGAAATTATATTTTGTGCCAAAAAATGAACTTACTATTCAAACAAAAATGATAAAAAAATTCAAGATCGTTAAAAGCTCGGCTCGAACTCGTTTATTAAAAGCTAGAAAAAAATCTATATTTCCTGAATATATATATTAACATCGCTAACTTTAGATAGATATAGAAAGATATATAGAGATGGGGATACGAGGCACTTGATTAAGCGGAGTAAAAGTCTACTCATGCTTCGTCTCTTTGTTTTGAACCCTATTTGTTCTCACCAAATGTCCCACGCACCACACCACTTTGTTCAAACTAAGAAATTTCAAGATCTAATCGTGGGTATATAGTTTTTGTATATAATGTGTGTATAGAAATTGAGTAAATGACACTTTGCACCCCTTAAAAATATTCATTTTTTCGGTTTGATCTTAAACTTTCAATTTTGGCACAATGCATCATTTAATTTTAAATTTCACTTCTTATTGCACCTTTTTTAATATTTTTTGTCCAAAATAACCATTATTGTCAGGGGTAAAATCAGAAAATATTTAAAGTTTATATAATGACGATATGCACCCCATAATTTTAATATTTTGAAAATATGCACCCTATATAGTTTTATAGTTTATACTTTATTTTAAATTTTCATAACTTTTGAAATATATAAAAATATATTATAAAATTAGATTAAAAAACATATAATAGACAAACTGGTTAGGGTCGAGTGTATTTTTTTTTAAAAAAAAATAAACCGAAACCCAAAATTAATGTTATAAAAATGATCCAAATCAAAACCAAATGCTATAAAATTAACAAAATCTTGAACCCAAACATAAACATAAAATTCGATGGTTTTTAGTAGATTATTACACTACATCAAATTTAGGCATTTATTAATTATTTATGACGAAACCCAACACTGTCGCAAGTTTAGTATTTTATTAATAAAATCCTACACTACCCGATTAAACAAAAATGAA
The DNA here is from genome assembly GCF_009905375.1 of Apium graveolens. NCBI lineage: Eukaryota > Viridiplantae > Streptophyta > Magnoliopsida > Apiales > Apiaceae > Apium > Apium graveolens. Next base: position 72,957,781 of record NC_133651.1, on the reverse strand, counting down.
AAACATTTGAAGTTGCAACAATTTGAACAATTTATCGTAAGTTAATTATTTTTATTAAAATTTTAAGTTGAAATTAAATAAAAAAAATATTTTGTCTATATTTACGACGAAATATTTATGACGAAATATTCATTTATGTCGGAAGTTACTAATTTACGACGTATAGTTGCGTTTTAGATTTATGTTTTATTTTATCAAAGGTGGGTCCCACAAGAAAACATCAGACAATTACCCCGTCATAAGTAACTAACATACGACGATATGTCTAGTCGTAAGTTGATAACATACGACAATATATTCCGTTGTAAGTTGATTTATTATTTTATTGAGAACGTGGGCCCTTGCTTACTAACTTGCGACGGAATTATATTTTGTGACGAAAAAATGAAATTATTATTCAAGCAAAAATGATAAAAAAAATCAAGATCGTTAAAAGCTCGGCTCGAACTCGTTCATTAAAAACTCGAAAAAAATCTATATTTCCTGAATATTTTATATATATTAACATCGCTAACATTAGATAGATATAGAAAGATACATAGAGATGGGGATACAAGGCACTTGATTAAGCGGAGTAAAAGCCTACTCAGGCTCTGTCTCTTTGTTTTGAACCCTATTTATTCTCACCACATGTCCCACATACCACACCACTTTGTTCATACTAAGCGATTTCAAGATCTAATTATGGGTATATTGCTTTTGTATATAATTTGTGTATAGAAATTGAGTAAATGACACTTTGCACCCCTTATAAATATTCACTTTTTCGGTTTGATCTTAAACTTTCAATTTTGGCAGAATGCATCCCTTAATTTTAAATTTCACTTCATATTACACCCTTTTTAATAATTTGTCCAAAATAACCGTTATTGTCAGGGGTAAAGTCAGAAGTTTTTTAAAGTTTATATAATGACGATATGCACCCATAATTTTAATATTTTGAAGATATGCACCCTATATAGTTTTATAGTTTATACTTTATTTTAAATTTTCATAACTTTTGAAATATATAAAAATATATATTATAAAATTAAATTAAAAAAAACATATAACAGACAAACTGGCTAGGGTCGAGTGTGATTTTTTCAAAAATAATAAACTGAAACCCAAAATTAATGTTATAAAAATGATCCAAATAAAAACCAAATGCTATAAAATTAACGAAATCTTGAACCCAAACATAAACATAAAATTCGATAGTTTTTTTTAGATTATTACACTAAAACAAATTTAGGCATTTATTAATTATTATGACGAAATCCAAAACTGTCGCAAGTTTAGTATTTTATTAATAAAATCATGCACGGCACAATTAAACAAAAATGAAAAACATATGAAGTTGCGACGATTTAAATATTTTGTCGTAAGTTAATTGTTTTTATTAAAATTTTAACTTGAAATTAAATAAAAAAATATTTTGTCTAAATTTATGACGAAATATTCTTTTCTGTCGGAAGTTACTAATTTACGACATATAGTTGCGTTGTAAATTTATGTTTTATTTTATCAAAGGTGGGTTCCACAAGAAAACATCCGACGTTTACCCCGTCGTAAGTAACTAACATACGATGATATGTCTCGTCGTAAGTTCATAACATATGATAATATATTCCGTCGTAAGTTGATTTATTATTTTATTGAGAACGTGGGCCCTTGCTTATTAACTTGCGACGAAATTATATTTTTTGATGAAAAAATGAACTTACTATTCAAGCAAAAATGATATAAAAAATCATCGTAAATGCGTCAATTACGAGGATTTCATTTCTAAAAAACGTCATAAATGGCCTGATTTGTTGTAGTGTTATATTATGAAATCCAAACAAAACCGAATAAAGTAGAAAATTTTGGTTTGTGTAGTTTAGTTCAATGGATTCCGAGAAAAAGAATGTCCAATAACATTGCATGCATTTTATGAGTTTTTAATTTTGCACATATTTCGTAGCTAATTAATTTTAAAAATAAATATAAGAACATGAATCAAATAAAATATTTAATAACACTAAAAAAATTGAAAATTAGGAAACTTATAGTTTTAATAGAGATTTATTATAAAAATATTAAAACAAAAATAAGAAATTATAAATTATAAAGATTGTGCCAAAAAGTGATATCAAAATCTAGATACATATATTTGATAAAATATATATCTTTTGATATTGTTATTTAAAAATGTATATATTTTCAATTATCTGCATAGTATTTAAATTAAATTAATTTGGATAAAAGACTAATTTGTTATTTCGATTCAGATTTAATAGAGAATATCTATATTTTAATTATTTTTAAGTGAATGAATATTATCTAATATTATCATACAAATTTATATATTTTTTGAAATGAGTCGAAGTTAAAATCGGGGTGTAATCTGCTACAATATTATAAATACGTGGTGCACATTGTAATAATATAAATATATAAAAAAATATTCTGATTTTACCCTTGAAAATTGTAAAAAAGGTGCAATATGAAAAGAAATTTAAAATTGAGGGATGCATTCTGCCAAAAATAAAAGTTTAAGATCAAACCAAAAAAGTGAATATCTATAAAGGGTGCAAAGTGCAATTTACTCATATAGTCATTTGGGCGGTTCCGAGAGAGATGAGAAGTGGTGAATTAAGGAGGATAATTTATGGATACTTGTTGGGCATGGATTAGTTGGGCTTAGCCAAGCATTTTTATTTTTGAATTGATTTTTTTAACGAGTTGTTCGGCTCGGCTCGGTTCAACTCGGCTCGTGTTTGTTCGTGAACAAACTCGTGTTCGGCTCGTTAGTTAACGAGCTCGAGCTCGAACATAATTTTTTGTTCGATGAGAAAGTTTGGCTCGGTTCGTCAGGAAAAAAACAAAGCTCGGCTCGTTTACGTTAAAACCTAGCTCGGTTCATGAACAACCCTAAAAAAATTAAAAAAATATTACAGTACTCAAAAATATTTATTGAACTATATCTGAGCTGTAACGACTGGGACTTTCGTGAGATGTTTATATGAATAAAATATAGTTTTGAGAAATAATTGTGTACTATGTGGATTTATGTGGGTGTAAAATATTAAGTTATATAATTTTGTGGTTTATGTGAATTTCTGTTAAATAGTGTTAAGGAAAGTCTCGTTCCATTTTGATGAGTCAGTTAAAAGGGTTAAGTTTTGATTATCGGACCGTCAGGTAGAACGGGACCCGTTATTTAAAGGTTGGATTGAAAGAAAAGATTTAATAGTGAGGATCATAATAAGTTATGATAAATATGGAGTTCTCTAAATGTTTATGATGTATGGATGTGTATTGTGAGAAGTTACATCGATATTTGAATTATCGAGTAATTGTTATTCGCATAATTAGTAAATAAAAAGGGAATTATGTGTTAAGGTGTATAAATACGAATTGTGGTGACCAATATTATGTAAATATATAATATTTGATACATGCGTAAATCTGTGATTCGAAAGTTTTTAAATGTTTTTAGAAGAAACTATTTGGTAAAACAAGGATTTATTGGTCCTTATATATTTTAATGAAAATTTTAAAATGTGATTAAGGTGCAAGATTTATTTTATTATCTCTAAATAGTCCAAGGGACTTTTTAAAAATGATAGTTGGATTTATTTTAATATTCAGATATTTTAAAATGATTTTTCAAAATCTATTTCTATTATTTGGGATTTATTTGTAAAATCCATAATAAATAATCTATTCGCTCAAAAAAATATTTTAAAATATGGTTGAAGAGCTAATATTATGTTTTATTTTATAAGAATAAAAGTTCAGTTATTTGCAAGTGGTGTGGAGATAAAGTGCATTATTCTATTTGATTTTTGTAAATAAAAATAGAAAAAGGAAAGGAAGATTTTTTAAATGACTAAACTACCCTTAAAATCATATATATATATATATACACACTTCTCCCCCTCCTTCTTCCTTCTTCCTCACCCCCGTTTTCACTCTCTCTCACTCGAACATCTCTCTCTCTCTACTCTCGATATTTTTTTCTCTCTCTCTCTCTAATCTCTCTCGTTTCTTGATCTTTCTTTGATCCGAGACCATGAATGAGTTCCATTTTTCTTCTAGTTAATGATATGAGCTTGCATGTGGTTGATTTTTCGAATCTTTTGAAACCCACCTTCGGGTTTTTGTTCGGTTTGGATTATAATAGATTTACACTTGATTTTTGTTGATGATACTATGATTATGTGAGTGATTGTTGAATGGAAGCAAGCTATTGGTGGAGTTGGAAACCCCGAAACGGGGGACCACCGTGCTTTTCCGCCGTCGACGGTGAACCTCCGGTGAGCCGACGGGGACAATGATATTACATGAGTTTGAGAATTTTACAAACTCTTTGTTTTAAATTTGTCTCCTTGCATGCATGTCAATTTTTGGTTCGAAAAACCCGTGTAAAGCTTCGGTTTTTAAAGAGATTAGTTCGAATTATTTATTGATCATTAGTTTTTGGTTTGGATTGAGTTCGATTCATGATTCTTGATCATGCATGTTGATTTTGATGGTTGCATGTTATTTTACTTGAAAAACCGAATGAAACTTTCGGTTGAAAGTAGATTGGTTCAATTTATTTGATGAATTGATTGATATAAATGTTGTTTGCTAGTTTTTGATTCGAATTTGGGTTAGGTTTTAATTTAAGAGTATGCATGTTATTTTTAGATGGTTGCATGTTAGTTTAGTAAAGATTAAAGGATTAATCTATGTTTATTTTGGTTATGAGTCTAAGTTGTGTTAGTATTGGTTGTTAAAGTGTGGATTTGTTCATAAGGTAGAAACAAATTGCATGTAATGGATTTTGGGCTTGGTGTCTTAAATTGTCATCATATAAATAAGATGACATGTAATACGTTTTTAAGTATAAACGATTAAAGATTAGTCGTCGAGTTTTATGATTGTGATTGTGTTATAAGGAAATACGTAATTACGAATACAACATGCCCGATTGGCGAGAAGGAAGTATATAGATAAGTATAAGAGGTCTAATCAATAGGGCTTAATAAGATTTGGTGTCAGATTATGAGACTATGTGTTTACTTGCTATATGTAAAGTATTGTGATAGTCGGTGATATAAAGAGTATAAGGGTATATCTTATTATGTGCTACGTGTTATGAATGTGTATATGAGATAAATGTTTATTGTGATTGGGGTAGAAGTTAGACGTTCTGAGAAATGTCGAGAACCGATCAAGTTTCTAATTAGGGTTTTGGTTTGAATTGTAGTTTTGAAAAGCGAAGGCATTCAGGCTAGGAGTGGAAAAGAGGTCCTAGGTGGAAGTAGCTCGTATACCGTGAAACATGAAAGCTATCTGAGGCAAGTAACTCTGCCTTTTATTGTGAATTGATTATATAGAGGTTATTGATGTTATGCACTGATAGAGTAAAAGATCTTCGTAAACTTATTATTCATTCTTGTGATAACCCTTTATTGTTCCTTGTGATAAACTCGTTATTAAGCCTTGTGATATACCCTAATAGTAACCCTTGCTTCAAGTACTTATATCCTATCCTTGTATTTTGTTAACTTATGATCCTTTGACCCTAAAAAAAGTCTTAATGAATCTTTCATATGTTATACCTTGTTAACCTAGATTCCTTTGATAACCCTTTGTGCCTTGTTCATGCATCCTTATTTGGATTTATCCTGATCACGACCTTGGTATACCCTGTTTATCATTTGATCATTATCCTTAACTTACGATCCTTGTTTACTTTCGATTTGTTCACTTTCCTTGAATTCTTGAATGGAACATAAGAATGATTTTCGACTTGAATGAGTCCAAATGATTTCATATACTTGATAATGTTAAAATGAACTTAGTCAAATCTTCTATACTTCCAACATAAAGGTTTTCCAAATGAATTCCTGATGGATTGGATAGAGATGTAAGAGGTTGGTGTGACTAGTCCAGTCAAATAAGAGGCTAGCAGGGCTGGTCCAATATAAAAGCTAAAATAATATCATAAGTATCTTAATGACCAGATGGAGGTTAGTACGGGCTGATCACCCATATTATATTTAAAATATGGATATTCCAATCAAGGGTTCTTTAATATTTTATAAAAGATAAAAATGTATGCCTTGTTAAAGCAGTATATTTTCTTTTAATCCAAAATGAAACAGATTGAATTGTATCTCTTTTAAAGTTATGAAATTGATCGAGAACCCTATCACTTTACTTTGTTATTGATACTCGAAACTTGAATGATTGCTTCCTTTAAAATGAGAAACTCTTTGAGAACCCCGTTATTGATTTTGATGAATGTCGGCTGTCTTCCAACTATGAATCTTGGAAGCCTGAAAACCTCTTCCAACACCTTTTCCTAGCCATTAATAGAATACTGTAACCTGGAGTTTCGAAAGTAGAATGCATTTATTTTGATATTTAGAATTGTTAAATAGTTACTTGCTGAGCTTTTTTGCTCATTTATTTGCTTTGATCTAACAATGACAGTTAAGCAAGAAGATGACCAGACTTAGGCGCACCGCTCGCAAGAGCGTTCCTGGCGGTCCCAGTCGTGTTGTGGGATTTCAGATGCCATAACAGGTAGATGCTGTGTGAGCAAGTGATAATAAGTTGGTGGGAAATGTATTAGCTAAATCAGATACTTTTGGGTTATCTGTCGATTCCAAGTCGGAATCGAATAATTTGAATTTATTTATATTTTGGGTTGTAATAATATTATTATGTTTGGTAGTTGTAATCTTTTCTCATACTTTATCCTATTTAGATCTAGTTAGTTTCGGGGTTTATTATATTAGTTTATTGGTGTTGTGGGTCTTCACTCCTAACCCCAAATTTGAGAGCGTCACATGAGCCCTGCAGGAAGACGGCTCAAATCAAGTACAATATATACACTTCTCGAGGTTGATTTCACGATGTTTTATTAATTTCGGGCAACCTTATCTTGATTTCTCTTTGTTTGATCAGATGCTTATTTAATTTGGAGTAAGATTCAATTTGATCAAATATTTGTCCATATCACTAACAAGTGTTACTTATCTTGTTTCTTCCCCTCTTTCTCACAGGAAATCTATAGCCTCAATTAATCAATTTTCAAACTGAATGAATAAGTGACTAGAGTTTTTTTGCCTTTCTAGTTACCGCTTACTGCGTACAACAAGTCAACACCTACTACCAAACGTCCATCTTTCTTTCTTTATAAAAAAGTATTTTGTTTAAAGTTATAAAAAATAAAATTTTAATTTAAAATTTAATCAATATATATAGAAACATAATTTTAATTTTATAAGTTCTTAATTTTGATAAATTTTCAGTTAAATTTTAAACTACTGGGGTCAAAATTAAATATAGTCCTACAATTATTTTTTTATGAGTGGGGTCAAATTATAATTTAATACTACAATTTTACAAAAAAACTATAATTTATATATAAATTTATATATATATATATCCCGTGGATTCATCTGCTCCACTCGTTCTACACCCCCTACGCCCATGAACACATCATTGGTGTTTCAAACCCGATCAAAGATGCTTAACCCTAACAATATTTGAACATCCGTTCTCTAGCAAAACTTTATAAATCTACGTCTTAGACATTCCTCACTTTCATCAAATACAATATAACTATATATATATATATATATATATATATATATAACTATATATATATATATATAGGCATCACAATGACAAGTCTTATCGTACTTGTTATAAGAACATTCCATGTACAAGTCTTCATTTTGTGACGTTCAATCTTTCAATTTTGTGACCAAGACCTACCATATTTAATAATCATCTATATATAATTATTATCTAATTCAATTATGATAATAATTATCTAGTCATGCAAAATCCAATTATATCTTGTATCAAAAAGTATATAATCATGGGTTTTTATCCGCAAATACTTCAAGAGTGGTGAGTTTGTTATATTTTAATGTTAATGATTAAAATATAAGGTAACCTGACCTCTGACACGTTTTATTGTACAGAAGTTTCTTGGTTAAAAAAAATCAAAAAATAGCCCAATTTTAACTTCTTGCAGCAAAGTCAATTAAAATGAAAAGAATATGCCATGGTGGAAATAGCCCAATTTATTGGTCTTTAAGCTGGCCCAACTAGTGCTGGCAATTACATAAGGGGCCCAAAATTATTACCACACTTTGACAGACTTAAAACAAAAGTTTTAGCCCACAAAACTATAGGCCCACTAAATTGACTTAAAATCGAAAAATGAACTACTGTCTCGTATACTGTATACTTGCTGAAGTTTTTAATGTCATTTTTTCTACAAATTAATTCTACCAATGATCTCTTTCGTCAAAAAAAAAAAAAAAAAATCTACCAATGATCTCATTTACGGGACCGTTTAAAATTTCTTAAAATATAATTTAAAATTAAAAATTGAAAATTGACATATATATGATATGTATATTCGGGCTTAGAGTTTTTAAAAATCATAATAGAATGCTTCGCAACAAAAAAGTCATAATAGAAAAATTTTCTATTGAGACCACTAAAAATCCCATTTTTTAAATATAAGATTATGCTAAATAATAATTATATAACTATTTGATTTACCCTATGTTCATATATTAAGTTAGTGTATATAAATCATTATTTAGATAAAAAATAACACAATTTTATCAAAATTAAATATTAAACACTCAAACTTATTTATTTGATTTGTACGATTTTTAAAATTTTTTTGTGATATTTTTGTATTTATTGAAAATAAAAGATTAAGCAAAACTCTTGAAATATTCGTGAATAATATTAAGTTATCACTGATCAAAAGTTCGTGAATAATATTTATGAGATATTGGTCAACATAATTCTTGAAATACATTCCTAAGTGTAAGTTGTTCGTAAATATGTTTGCGAATAATAATTTTATTAATAAATTAATATATAAACAAAATTTTGATTCGATAAAAATTCGAGTCCAATAATTTTTTAACGATACAAAATCTAAACACTTAAAATTTTGATTCGATTCAGCTAATTTATAGTTTTACGTCTTGCATTTATAATATAAACAATTGATTAAAATATATTATTATAAATCTTTTTCACTTCAATCATCTTACATCTAAAACAAATCTTTGAAAGAAAAATGGACTCATAATAATAACCAAACTTTCTATTCAATTTTTCGTTAAAACAAATCTTGAAACACATTAGAGAAAACACACAAATTTTCATTTCTTTATGCCGCCCCATAGATACACAAAACATTCCATGATTATCCCCTGTGGAGTTTAATTTCAAGTCGCAACTAGACAACAATCGCTAGGTGTGTGCGGGTCGGTTCGATTCAGTTTTTACCAAAAATTGTTACTAAACCGTATATATCGATTCGGTTCGTTTTCTACTTATTAACCGTAATCGAACCGTTTGGAACGGTTTTTTCGGTTCGGTTTACCGTTTATCGGTTTCGATTTTTATCGATTTTTATTTTAACTAAAAACTATTTTAAAAATTTAATAATAATAATTTTGAAAATACCATAACTTAAAAGATAAAATAAAAAATAATACACTTTCTATTATCACAAAGTTATATGTGAGTTTATATTGAAATTTCAAGTTAAAAACTACACACATACACTGATTACTGTTACAATGTCACAGACTCGATGTATATAGAAGTAATACAGAGGGCATTAGAAGTAAAACTAAAGAACTTAAACATGCAGGGCATTAGAATTAATTTAAAACTTTTGCTAAACAGTAAAAGTATTGAACATCCTCCGCTCTCCACCGCATAACTAATTATATTAGGTCTTATATATATTAAATTATGTATTATATATAATTACATTATTTATTATTTAATTATATAATATTATATAAGTGGTTCGGTTTTTCGGTTCGATTATAGGGATAAAAGCATAACCGTTACCAAACCGTTCCATCGGTTCGATTCGATTACGGTTTTTTTCGTTTTTTGTCGGTTTCAATTTTTATTGGTGCGGTTTTTCCGTTTGGTCGATTTTTCGGTTTTTTTTCTCACCCCTGACAACCACCCCTAACTCTTACTACACGTGTGTGTACTCACACATATACATACACTTGCCTATACGTAAATCCACCCCCCACCCACTTCACACCCCTTAAACCTCCCCAAAAAACACCCCCTCTCGCCGCCGCAAAAATGCAAGCCACCACTCTCACCACCACACCCTACCTCCCAACCCCACCAAAACCCCACCCCAAATTCTCCATCCGCTGCATCACCACCCAATCTCCACCCCCACAAACCACCACTGACCCATCTCTCAAGCTCAACAAGTACAGCTCAAGAATCACTGAACCCAAATCACAAGGTGCTTCTCAGGCTGTTTTATATGGCGTGGGATTATCTGAGAGTGATATGAAGAAACCCCAGATTGGTATTTCTTCAGTTTGGTATGAGGGGAATACATGTAATATGCATTTGTTGAGTTTAGCTGAGGCTGTTAAAGAGGGTGTTGTGGAGGCTGGAATGGTGGGGTTTAGGTTTAATACTATTGGTGTTAGTGATGCTATTTCTATGGGGACTAGAGGGATGTGTTATAGTTTGCAGTCCAGGGATTTGATTGCTGATAGTATTGAGACTGTTATGGCTGCTCAATGGTATGATGGCAATATTTCCATTCCCGGCTGCGATAAGAATGTGAGTGTTAATGTTTGTTCTTTGATTGCTTTCTGGGGGTAGGGTTTTTGATAAAAATGTGGAAATTGGATACGGTCCGTGGAGTATGATTTTTTTTTTAATAATCTTGATTGTTTTAGGAGATCTATTATCGTGCCACATTTAGTCGTTGAGATATCCCCTGCTCTAAATTTCATTTGGTTGATAGTAGGTTATATGTATGGTTTAATAATTGTGAGGTATAGGATTAGTTTATAGGGTTAAGTGTGACAAAATGTGCATAACTATGCAGTTAAGGGAGAATGATCTTTGCAAACAAACAGCATAAAGTTTGATTCGGTGATTGTGATTGTATGGTAATGAAATTCGTGTGTATGTTCATGTACATGAATATCTGATGTTTTATGCAAAAGGTCATTATTGCTAGCTTGAGATTGTGTTTCTCTAGGAAAATGTTTGTGTTTATAGTTTGTCTAATATAGTCAATTCTAGGCTTTCATCTTTTCTTGAAACAGTGACATTTAATTAGCTGCTTTTAGAAAAATGTAATTTGAATTAAATATGTTCACAAAACATTTATTACGGAGGCTAAATGTCACAATCTGATAGTCTGCACTTCCGCATGTGGTTACTATAATTCCTGATGTTTGTTTTCTTTCTTTTAACAATCTTTTCATAAAGAACTCTCCGGGATTGCTGCTTCCACTTTACAGACTAGCTTTTGAGATGAACTAATTTTCATAATGAATAAATATATTTTCAGATGCCAGGTACTATTATGGCAATGGGACGGTTGAACCGGCCGAGTATCATGGTCTACGGTGGAACTATCAAGGTTTGCTATTGGTTACTTTATCCACTAAAGAGTTATTCTAGGTTATATCATTTTCATTACAAACTCTTTTGGTTATTGAATGAGGAATTAAAGCCAAGATTCATTCATACTTTTCATATGTACATATCAAATGTGATACGGAGAAGTTATGTGGCCTTAGTGCGGGAGTCAGAAAAATACATTTTCCTTTAATGAGGAGGCTTCAAATATAAGTCATATTATCAAAATTGACCTTGTTCATGAAGCAACAATGATGAACTTAAATGTAGTTTCATACACTATGAAAGACCATATTAAACCTCTTCTGTAATGGTTTCTGTCCTATTTGCCCATTTTCTTGCAATGTACTTGCCAAAAATTTCGTCACTCCTAGGTCCAAGATGCATAATATATGCAGTTAAGATGGTTGCCCTCCTCAGCAAAGTGAATGCAATTGATAACCTGCGGCTGATATTCTGTGAGTCGATGATCCTCGTTCTTTTCAATGAGAGGAGCATTTAATATACAATTGTGCATGATCATAAGATAAAGAGTGTTATATAAGACTTAAATTTGTTCTTAAGTTGATTTTCATATGTTCAATAATTATGCAAACTTCTTTGTCATGTAGATAAATAAATTATAAATGTAGATGCATTCTGCTAACACATTTTTTTGGTCCCAGTAATAGTTTTTATTGATTTTCTTGCAGCCTGGTCATTTTCAAGGTCATGTCTTCGACATAGTGTCTGCATTCCAGGTTTTCATCTGTTGCTCGTATTGAGTATCCCTATGTCTCTTCCTTGCTTTGTGAATTCTAAGATTACCTGGGTCTGAAAAAGAGTGTAAATGATTTTTATTTTTAGAAATAACGGATCATAATGTTGCACATGATAAAGAAATGTTAAGAAATTTTATATCAGTTCCCTCCTGAAGTTATAATAAGTGGGTACAGTTTTGAAATGAGCTAGGATTTTTTTAAAAAAAATTATTTTATGCCTCTTATAATATAGCTGTTTTCAACTTTTTATTATCTTTAGGTTTATGGAGAGTATGTGAGTGGCTCTATAAGTGATGAACATAGGATGGATGTAGTAAGAAATTCATGCCCGGGAGCCGGAGCCTGTGGTGGAATGTATACAGCAAATACCATGGCATCAGCTATTGAGGCAATGGGAATGTCTCTTCCATACAGGTAAATATTCTCCTTTTCTGATTGTTTGAACATTTCTATTCCCATGTCTAAGCCTTTCCTCTGTTTTCCTCAAGCTCTTCTACACCTGCTGAAGATCCATTAAAGTTAGATGAGTGCCGCCTGGCTGGAAAATATATTCTTGATTTGATAAAAATGGACTTGAAACCACGGGATATTATTACTCCTAAATCACTGAGAAATGCTATGGTGATAGTCATGGCCCTTGGAGGGTCCACTAATGCTGTTCTTCATTTAATTGCTATAGCAAGGTGAAGGCATTTTAACAATATTTCTCGTGAGAGTTGAGACAAATTGTGTCATGTGGATAGCTCATATATATAACTTTTTGGCAGGTCTGTTGGTTTACATTTAACACTGGATGATTTTCAAAAGGTCAGTGATGCTGTTCCGTTTCTTGCAGATCTTAAGCCTAGTGGCAAATATGTCATGGAAGATGTACATAAGGTGTGTGATCAGGATGAAATATTTCTTTTTCTCATTACAACACTTGCAATGGTTATAGATCAATGCATCCTTTATAACTCTTACTCTTGAAAGGTATATATTGTCATATTGTCTGCATATATTAATGTAGAAGTACTTGTATAGATTGGAGGAACACCTGCGGTTATCCGATACCTTTTAGAGCTTGGGCTTCTGGATGGGGATTGTATGACTGGTATGTTCCAGCCAATATTGAATACTAAAAGTTTTTTGTTCAGTTCTATTGTCTTGCCACTAAACTGAAGATATATTTTTTGTTTGCTTCTTAGTGACTGGGAAATCAATGGCTGAAAATGCAAAGTTATTTCCTTCTTTAGCTGAAGGCCAGGTATGCTAATATTTCACTTTATCCATGTGAATTTGAACTTTGCAAATTCATAATAAAAAAGATATCTTTTTTTCCTGATTAGAAAGTTATTAGACCAATCACGGACCCCATTAAGGAAACTGGTCACATTCAAGTGTTGTACGGAAATCTTGCACCTGAGGGTTCTGTAGCAAAAATAACTGGAAAGGAAGGGTTGTACTTTTCTGGTACAGTGTTCTACTGCGTTCAGCATAATGAAGTATCTTAAGTTTCTTTCTGAGCATCATCTTAATTGTGATGTTCCTTGTTATTATTTAACACAAGTAGGCTACAGTTAAATGAGCATTTGTTGACATTGGTTACCAGGTCCTGCTCTTGTATTTGAAGGAGAGGAATCTATGATTGCAGCTATTACAGAAAATCCTACAAGCTTTAAGGTACTGTGGACCTCTTTTTCCTTTTTGTTTATCTTTTTGGTTTCAGGCTTTAGCCATAATTCAGTCTGTCATGACCATTGTCTAAGAGTCGACTTTTTAACCACTTAATGTACTGGATAAGTATACTGTGCTCAGCAAAATGAAGTATTTTAAGTTTCTTTCTGAGCATCATCTTAATCGTGATGTAACATACTGGATAAGTATTTCTAGTACTTCTCTGCTACAGTGTTCTACTTTGCTCAGCATAAGATGGTAATAAGCTCTAGTAACACACTGTAACCACACCTGCGTGAACTTGCATTGACACGAGGGTTGATTAAAAAAAATTGTTGAGCAATATATACACTCAATCTCTCCTCTCCTTTATTTTTAAACAATTCTTGCTGGGATCTTCACTCGGGATAAATAATCATAATCCAACATACATCAAGCCGATTCAGTAACCAGTTCCAGGCACATATAAATTATTTTCTTTTTGTATAAACAGTCAATATTGTATTGTAGCCTACAGGTTTAGTGTAAAAGTAATTGCTTAGTTGACAGCGAATGCTTTGCATTTTTCTTGGTAAATAACATACATGGAAGCTTTTAATACCTAGATTAATTGTGTTTATATTTTTCTCAGGGTAAAGTAGTTGTAATTAGAGGAGAGGGACCTAAGGGGGGACCTGGTATGCCTGAAATGCTGACGCCTACCAGTGCAATAATGGGAGCTGGACTAGGAAAGGTATATGTAATTTTTTTTGCACAGCTTTGCATTTCCTGAAAACCATGTCTTCATGGGAAATGAGATGATAATGTATAGCTCTATGCCAAACATTTATGAACTGTACCACAACAGTGGTATTTTTATTGAGGAATTACTTTGTTTAAAACATATAACCTCCTTTGTTGCAGGAAGTTGCTCTGTTGACCGATGGAAGGTTTTCTGGAGGTTCACATGGATATGTTGTTGGCCACATATGCCCTGAAGCACAGGTAAATTTAGTTTTTCTTGTTCTCCACAATATATTTTGATACTTTCTGATATCATGAAATTGTTTATATTATCCCCAGAAACCTTTTGCTGTTGGAGTTTTGCTGTTGGAGTTACATTATATTAAAATGTATAAATTGTTGAAGTGCATGAATTAGAGATGTCTGCTGGCTCTGTGATCAAAAAATATTCTTCTAAATTCTAACTAAAAAATTCGTATGCACAGAACTTTATGACGTCGTATTGTTCTTATTATGGGAAAGCTTAGAAACCAAACCATCTCAACCAAGCCGTTTTTGGCAGTCTGGTTCCTTTTTAAACCAGGCTTGAAACTGACTTTGTTGGGTAGGTCTCGGTTGAACCAACTTTTTTGCTTAAACTGACCAAGCTGAACACTATAAACAAATATACAAGTTCTATTCACATACATTCATGATATGTATTCAGAACGATATTTAGTACATACATTGTGTAGGCCAAAAGACATATCAATACTTATACTCACATTGGACTCCTATGTACAAGCATAGCCTATCTGCAGAATGTAAAATTCAATGCCGATTGACATTTTCATTAACATATGCAAAAAATTAACTTCCAACAATTTTGAAGAATTATAAATGTGATACTGCTGTCGTAAATCATAATGCTATGCAAAAATTTACAGGAAGGTGGTCCCATTGGTCTCGTTGAAAATGGTGATATCATTACTATTGATATAAGCAAGAGAAGGATGGATGTTCAATTGACTGATGCTGAGATGGAGGAGCGGAGAAAAAGATGGATCCGCCCTGCATACAAGGCTGAGCGAGGTGTTCTTTATAAGGTTGGTGGGCATCTTTAACTTTAAAAAACCAATTTTAATTTCTTCAAGTGATTTCCGAAAGTATCATATTTATATTTTCTTTTTGGCTTCTGCAGTACATAAAAAACGTGCAATCGGCTTCAAATGGATGTGTGACTGATGAGTAAAAATAGCAAAGCACGATTGAAATGTTATAGAGCAATTAATCCTGTTTTCCTACAAAACACAAACATCTATCAGGGCTGTCGGTACTCGTACGGGTTACTCTTTTTCTTCTCGGCATAGATCTTAAAAATGTATGTGTTTTTCAGGTTGTCACATTTGAGCCTTAGTCAATGTTGTAAAATAAGTTTTTCCGACGCTTTACATTTGTGAAAACTAGGGATCGGCTAAATTGTATTGTATGGGAGAATAACCTTTTTATTTAGAAACTATAGTGATCAAATTGATCATTTAGGCCTCTAATTTCTATGATTTTTTGATATGCAACTTCTATGTGTTTTCCTGTGGAAAGTTGACCCCGGCTTTCTTGTGGTATGTAAACGTCGATGCCTGTGCCTTCACATATCACCTCAGATAATTTGGAGAAGACTTTAAAACAAGATTGCATATACTGCTAACAATTGCAGTTCTTGTAGTGCCATCACTTCTTCATATCTATCATCAAGTTCAAGTTATTTTTATTAAGAGTTTAAGCTCATCAAAATAAATTGGTACAGGTAACATCCATTGATTGACGATTGACTTGTCTTACACTTGGAGAGTTAGAACTGCTATATTAACAGTTCAAACACCTTTCAGTTATGGCATTAACGGGTTCCAACTTCCAAGATGTGTTTGCAAAACTGGTTTATGGTTTGACCTGCAAGCCATGCATGCCTCCTTTAATATACGTATGCTACATACCTAAATGACTAAATCTTAAGGTTTTGATCTTATATTCTCCAGCTTCTTGACACCATGGACTGTTAATGCCATAACCATTTGTACTGTAACTACAGCTGAATCTGTTCTTCTCATTAATCTATTATACATTTGAGTCGCACAAAACAGCCATGCCGCTTGTTTATTTAACAGATGGAAAGAGTAAAAAGGAAAAAGAAAGTCATACCATTGGGTAGACACTGCATTCATTAAAAATAAGTCATAAATTTTCACAGGGACATTACTGACAGAAATTCGTAGCACCTACAAAAATTTATGCTCCCATGATTTCCAGGAGATTAAAATTTAAAACATAATGCACTCTTCAATAAATTGGAACAAAACCTAATTACAGTTCATTTAAGAGCTTATCAACTTCAACCTTTTATGGTCCGAAACTGAATCCCGGATTCCTTTCCCTGTCACTGAATATGGTGCGGAAGCTGATTGGAGAGTGGGGGATTTGTCAATGTATGCATACCGTTCATTGCCATTCCAGTGCAAGATGATCCGATTCGTGCTGGCATGTGACCAGCTATCCCCTGTTAAACATGATTTAGAAATGATTTTATTATTACTACTTAATTTTCAGTTTCATAAATGAACTGTATACATTAAGTAACAAGTGCAAAGAACAATCTAGACACTATTGTCATGATATCAGGAAGGTAGAGAAGAGGAAGACTGCAAAAAGACTTAAGAGTTTGTTAATGTTTTTACCCAGCGCCAGAGTTAAGTGGACTGAACCCTCCGAGTACTTGGTGGTTACTTGATTTAAGAGGACAACCTGCTCTTTATTAGAATTAAGTATACAAGAAAGAGAGCATATGAGTTAAACTGCAAGTATGAATATGAAATTATAGGTTACTGTCACCATGAGAATTTGTATATTTATAAAAAAAAATATTCTAAGCTGCAGGACCAGTATATGTCCACTCATATTGATGACTTTAAATATTTAATGAAGTTGACAACAATTATATAAATGGTTCTAATAGATGTAATACTGCGTAAATGCAGCTACAGTCACCAGATTCTTCAAGATTGAACCTTCAAATTATTTAGGTGTAAATAGGCTACTTTATCACTATACTTTACTAACTTTCAGTTGGGTCACTGGCTAAAAAAGCTTACAATCACATCGTATAACTATAATTAGCTTGCAAATGCAATCACATTAACCTTCAAATACTTGCACCACTGATTAAAATGCGCTGACTTTTGAAGGACTGTTAAATTGTGCAACATCAGGAACGTAGGCACCAGGTCAGCATCCACATCAGAACATAATTCAAGAACCTAATTCATCATTGAACGATGTGACAACTTTTAATTACTACCTCCGTCCCGTTCGATTCTATACGTTTACTATTTGCACGTATTTCGAGGCTTCTATAAAAGTATAGTTTGATAATGTTTTTTTCAAATTTTTTTTTTTGAATAAAAGTTTTAAACATGAAACTTTTATTCAGAAAAAAAAATTAAAAAAAATATTGTGGAGTTATGTTTTAAATGAGCATTGAAAAGCGTGCTGAAAAGTAACGTATAGAATTCAATGGGACAGAGGGAGTAGTTAACCGAGTAGTTGATAAAATACATTAAAAAGTAGATGAATTTAATTTTTTTTAAAAAGACTACAATTCTAAAATTTTTATCAGATTGTAATCATTCAATATATATTGATAAAAATATGCTTGGTACAAGTTATTAGTATCGGGAAAAAAATGGATTGAAGACTGGTATTTTAAAAATTTGTTCGACGTGCCATGTCAGCATCCACATCATTATTCACTTAGGCTTTTTTACAGGACTAACGGTGCAAACAATATAAAAGTTCTATATAATTCAAGTTTTTGACTGAGCTCTTTTCAGCTAGTGACTCAACTGAAAGTTAGCATATAGTGCAATAATGAATTAGCTCATTTGCGACGCTAAAACGGTGCACCAAACAGGTACCCAATACATCTGGAAAGTGGATATTGAAGAGATCATAATCCAGATACAAGAAATACGTTCAAATTATTCTATCACATTAGGCTTGATTCTGGGCTGATGTTAAACAAACTCTTTGAATTTCTTCGATTTGGTAGAGTTATGGGCCCAGCAGTAGATCAACAATTGTAAAACCTATTAATAATATGCATCTAAAAACGCAAAAGTTGGCTTCTTACCGCTAATTTGAACTCATTGGCAAGGTTCATCAACTTTAGGGCCAGCCCGCTGAGAATTCGAGTTCTAAGGGCCATATTCTCAAAATCTTGACGGAAGTGGAAAGTGATACTATCCACAATAACAATCTTAACCTGAGAAATCGGTAAGTGTGCATGAGAATATGCATAATTTACAATCTAAATATCCTTATCCTAGCAAAACAGGCATTTTTGCTTTTTTTTAAAAGAATGATGACAGCTGATTGATACTATCCAGCTATATTATTTCAAGGTAAGCAGATAAAAGAGGCAATAATATACCTACAGATGCATGGCAGTATGGGTGATTTTCATTTACGATTTTTTTTTAAAAGCATGTGATTCTGGTCAAATCTAGGAACAAGTTCTTTTTTTGTGATATTATCATCCAGTACCTGGAATTTTTGCACTTACAACTAGGGGTGGCAATATGGACTGAAACCCGTTTACCCAACCCAAACCGATCCATCTTTTAGGGTCTTGGATCAATTTAAAATCACATATTAAATATGGATTTGGATTGGGTCAAAGAACACATATTTTTGGTCTGGTTAGGGTCTAAAACTGTGATTACCCATATTTTATGAAACTTCAATCCATTCACTTGAAATGACTCAAAATTGGGCATTTCACTGATTCACGTGGGCTGCTATAGGAGGCCGAATTGATGATGGCTGAGTTGACCCGGTAACTCGATAAAAAATTAGTTTATATTCTATGTGTAGGCTTTTTTTGGTTGGGCGTTCTATAACTTAGTTGTATGTATATGCGTATGTACACATACTTATATATTCGTGTGTATCTGAAGCTTGTAACGACTGACAGCCCAAACTAATTTGCTTTGTGAAATATGTGGGCTCCATCTATAAAAAAATAATCTAATAGTAATATTTTCACGAAGTCTCGGTGATGTAGAAGATGGTACAAAGTACAAACTTTTTGTATATAGCATTGTGGAGTTATTATTTTAGCCTTTAGTTTCATATTACATCATATATAAATTTGAAATAATATACTTTGTTATTCTATAAAAAATTGTGAGAAAAATAGTTTACCCAAATTTTGACCCGGAACCATTATAACCCAAACCAAATTTAACCCATTTTTTAATTAAACATGGGTCAAATATAATTTTGGGTCACAACCCAACTTAAATCCATATTTAGTGATCCAAAACCGACCCAAACCCATTTTTTGCCACCCCTACTTACAACAACATACCAATAAAGTGTACTTATTTGGGTAAAATTTACGTCATAAACCTAGTCTTTTGCTATGACTCAAATGAATATTTTGATTTTCTCTAGTAATTGAAACAAAAGCACCCTTCATTAAAGTGCCTCACTTATTTAGCAAAAAAAATGCCTCACACTTGGACACTCAATGACTAGTTTTTGGTGCCTACGAGCAGCAATTGTAGCCATCCAGCCTATAAGCTAATATCATCTCCTAGTTGAGATCAATATATCACTGAGGAACACAGTTTAGCAGAGTAGTGACGTGTAAGTCTTGTATAAGGGACAAGCTAGTACACATTTAAACACGCTGATGGACACACCAGAACAGTGAACATTCGAAACTGTCAGAAATGCACACTAAAAATGAGAAATCACTAAAATTATTTAACTGATACTAAATGTAGTTGAGGCTGCATTGGAAATGTACTCTCTTTTTTCCAGTTTAACTTACGCAGACCAAATAATTCTACTCTTGGCCTTTTACAGCTTGAAAACTAAACCATCTGGTAAACATGAGTGTGGGGAACAGCTCAAACCCTAAATATTAAAATTACAATATGTTAGATATATACCAGTGAATCACTCACAATTGTCTTATATTTACATCATCTTAATTCCTAGAAACTTAAACTCTTTGTAGGCAAACAAAAAATGTGCTTGGACCTATGCAGTACCTCTGCATGTTTTATGGCATTACATTTGAGATTTATATATCATACTCTGTCCTTGTAATTTCAATTCTAACACGTCATAGAAGCCAACACATTATCCATCAGTTCCTTTTTTTTCTATGCACAATGTTGTAATACCATAATTATGCTTCCTATCTTGAGATTAGTCAATCTTGAGTTCAGTTGACTACCTAACTATCCCTCAACAAAGAATATTAGCTAAGCATTCTCAAGTTCTGACAAGTAACGGACTTAACTTGATCTTTAATTAGTCTCTTATTAACCTCCTTGATCATTGCCATTCTGATTTTGCTAGATGGCAAGTCTTTGACCACTACAAGGCCACTTGCAAACAGACTTTCAAGTCATGTAGATGTATCAAGGATTAGTTGCCCCTAAATAAAAAACCATAACTTAAATTATGTTTCAAGACAAAATATAAGCAACTTACTTCATTGTGCTCTTTGACGAATTTACCGAGATAATTTATCAAGGCAATTTGCTCAGTATAACTGCATACACGAAAGTAGTAAATATTCTCCAGAAGATCTTTGGGCTGTCTTTTTGGTTGGTTAGCATTACAGCCCCTCCGGGGTAACTCATCGTGATCTGACAGGCATGCTTCTGCAATTTGCAAAGCACGCTCCACCATGAAGCTTCCCTCTGTATCTGAGTATCACAAAGCCAATCAAAATACTGGATATGATGAAGAAAATATTTATTACAGGAGAATTAGTTAATAAATCTCAACAAAACTTACCTATGTATATTGCCTTGGCTGCAAGGCCACCATGCTCATGTGATATTTGGACATTAATTGCAAGTTGAATCCTATAAAAGTCTTAACATTAACTACAGTGAAGTTTTATATCAAGAGAGACCAAAAAGAATGATAATAATTCATACCCCAGTTGGGTTTTACCAATTCCTGGCACTCCGCCTATTAGGATCATGAATACAATATTAGCATGAGTTCATCATAAAGGCACAATAAAAAAATGTATAAATTAAATGTGTGCGGTTCTATATTGGTTTAACAAAGGATTGTGCTAACCAATTTCAGTAACCTCTTTGCAATTAATTCCTCCACCTAGGATATTATCCAAAGCTGCACAGGATGTGGTTATGCACTTAAGACCTTCATCTTCCTTCAGCATGTCCCACGCTGTTTGTCCACCTATATGGAAGTCGGAAGATCAATGCAAGTAGAAAACAATTCAACATGTACTTCAAATCTCAGCCAAAGTTGATATGGAATATAAACAGTTTAATCGAGTCATGCATTCATGTGAAACTTGTGCTTATTGGTTTCGCTATTTCTTCCTGTTCGAAAAAGCACAGTTAATTAAGAGGCAATGACAAGTACTTCAGATTTCAAACATCATCAGATTTGATATTAGGTATTCTTAAACACCATACTGTGGTGATGATACTAAGAAGCTTCAGTGAAATACACAGTCAAAAAGGGTACTGGATTAATATCAACAGATGTAGAAATTTTGGCAGATAAGAATCAGTTCCAAAAGTAATAAACATTCCTTCAAGATAGGTAATGAGCTTTTAATTTGGTTGAAGACTACTTACAGGCTACAGCAATAACAAAATGCTTTGCCTGCAACTAAAAGTCTATAACCACTCTCAGTGGTATGACAAAATACAACCACCATTATATCTAAAACAAATCAATCCATTCAACTTTGATTGCAAAGAGCGGTTATACAAAAGAACAGATTAAATACCTTGAACAACAGCTTCGGTTCCCTTTGTGTTGTCCGATTTACCATTATGTGATGCAAGCTTTATAATTTCATCTGCTTCTTTTTCAGGAATCTTTAAACCTAATACAACAAACATCAAGACCAATTTTAGACATTGCACTAACACAAACAAGCCACGCAGAGAAATGTTCTTGAGTTTATCATTTTTATAACAGCTCCCTTTAATTGTTACACAGGAGACATTGCGGTTCTATATTGGTTTTGCGGCATTTTTTTCAGGAAAATAGTTCATGGGTATCCTGTGTAATAAATTATTTTTACACGAGGAGAAAATTTTCTTTAAAAAATGTTATATTCTATGAAGAATGGCTTCTCTTTTCCATGTTCTAAAAATTTTCTCACCATTCCTCGTAATTTCAATTAGTAAAAATAGAAGAAAATAAAATTTTCCCAGGCCCGAAATTGTTTCCTCAAAAGAAAAATTTTCAAATCAAGTAGCCACCGCCACATTGTCATCATAAAGATTTTATGCATCATTCCAATTAAATTCCCGCGTCATTCCAACATAAAAAGGAAGCCCAAATTTTAAGTTTTGACATTCTCAATCTCAGCTCACTGTTAATGCAGTTCAAAGTGATAGTATGAATTATCTGGAGATTGGTAAGATCATAGCTGATTGCAAACATCTTCTCACTAGTTTACAAAGAACTGCACTTGTTTTTATCCGGAAAAATGCTAATAAGGTGGCTCATGAAATAGCTAAAATCCCTAGCTTAGTGAATTCCCGTAACTTATTCACGTCTCCTCCTACGGGCTTGTTGGAGGCTCTTTCATGTGATGTTTTGAATTAATGAATGACATCGGTTATTTCAAAAAAAACAAACAAAAATAATGACCCATTTAAAATCTAATCAACTCTTATAAGTCACAGGTAACGTTTGCAGCAATGCTCAAGTAAGGAATAACATCAAACAGTTGGTGGGCATATGAAACCCCACACATTTAAAACAAAAGTAAGGTAATTTAAGCAATGAAGCAAACAGTGTTTTACTGTGTGTGTGTGAACCTGTGAGGAGATGGGAGTGAGAGAGAGTGGAGAGAGAAGAGAGAGAAGTGTAGCCAGCTGAAATGAGCTTCCCTCTGCTCGAAGCTGATATTGCTAGTCTCGACACCTCCATTTCATCCCCCTACACCTTTAACGCTATTTTTTTTTTCTTTTCCACACAGCTTTACGCTAATTTATTGATCGTCTTGAAATATCGCACAAATTTAAAAACGAAAATCGCTAAATACGGCACCATTTGTATCATTCAAATTTAATTCATATTTATATATCAAGTCCGAAAATACAAAATATATTAAACAATGCATATATTGTATCTATAAGGAAAAATAATTTTTTTTTGTCACTTAACTGATTTTCTTTTTAGATTCTTACCACTAAACTGTAAGTTAACTTATTTAAGACACTAACGTTATAGGTAGATTTGAATATCAACATTCTGTTATTTTTTTAAAAATTTCCATTAAATCAAGACGCCAGCGTAGATGCTACTCATACTGACGTGATATATTCTATTATATATACATATAACCCGATTGTTATATGTCACTAACGGACATGTCATTCAAAATCATTTCAAATTGGGGAAACATAATAAAATTAGGGTTCTAAAATATCCTCTTCAATTTGAATTCAATGGCTTCCATTGTGTCTTCTTCTTCAATTGGTTCTCAAGTTCGAAAGGTTGAAGTTATACGATGCTATTGTGGAGTTGAAGCACCGATATGGATATCCTCTAAATGAAAAACGAAGAGGATAAAATTTTATGGGTGTCCGTATTACAAAGACAAGAACAAGTACTGCAATTTTTTTTTTGTGGTATAATCAGGGTGCATTGGAGATAAAGGATGAAGTGAAGCAATCCATTGAAGACATTGAAATTGATAAGGTTGCATTGCAAAGAAGAATTCAACATTTGGAGGTTAAACTAGAGTGTTCCAAGACTGAAATTTGTTGCTTAAAATTATAGTTGAAATCAAAAGATCAAATTGTTATGTGGAACACAATCACAATTATTGTTCTGTTTAGCATGTTGGCCTATGCAGTAGTTACGTTGATAGGAATGATTTGATATAATGTTGAATGGACTGTTTTTTATCTTAATAAAATGGCAAGTTCATGGTATACAAGTTGTTACGTGTTGTTTTGTGAACTAAAGAAATGTAAAGAAGAATTACTTATACCAAGTAGTCATTATGATATCAAAAGCAATACCACAAATACATAAAAAAAGACCAGTACTGGAACCTGATTACATATTGTAACTAAAATTTAGAAATTTGATAGTTGGTCAAAACAATTCATAATAAGAAATTTAAGTCTGGTAATCCAAACTATTTTCATTATTTCTTCTTCAGTTCACTCCCGGGGAATACTTGTTTGCCACTTTTTTTTTAAAAGAGAATGAAGGTTGAATGTTGCAGGCTGACTGGAACTATGCCTCTGTACCTCCTCCATTGTTTCAGTTAGATTGTTTGGTTGTGAACTGTCACTCTAACAGTGGTTGTTGAAGAAGATAAATATGCATGTCCATCATCACCAATCAATACTCCAATACCAGCTGGAGTACTCTTAGTCTTAACTTGAGTAGATGAGACCTTGGGAGTTCTTCCTCTTTTTTTTTTTGCACTATCTTTGTTGGAGCCTGTTTGCTAGATGGATTAGTGTTGCTTGAAATTATAGGCCTGCCTCTTTTATTTTGGTTTGTCCAGTCCCTGCTATAGACTACATAAAAATTTGAAATTATAGCATATATTGAAAGTTACAAACATGAATTAACAAAGACTGGGCTACTCAATCAGCATACATGTGATGTTTTTTTCCTCATATTTTGTTTGTTATTCAAAGAATGTGATTTTGCAGCCTCAGCTTGGGCTTTTTTGGCTTCATCAGCCTTCCTGTGATTTTCAACAACCTCAGCTTCATCTGCTTTACAAGTTGCCTTATTGTGGCCAATCATCAAACATCTACTACATTTCATTGTATTGCCTTTTTTGACATCTTACAACCAGCATCAACCTCATCAGCTTCCCTCCTCTGATGTTTTTTTGGCCTTCCAGGCATTCCTCTTGCCTTTGGAGGCAAAAGTTTATTTTGTTTTGCTATTGGCCATTCCTTACTACCTTTCATATGACACATAAGATTTTTTTATGACTTCAAGTATGTTGTCTTCTTAAAACAGTCATCTATAAAATTTTCTGGTAAAGCATTGATGCTCATAATGGCTTGACAACCATGAATACATGGTATCCCAGTCAAGTCCCATTTTCTACAACTACAAGTCTTGTTTTCATATCCACCTCAAACTCGTTACCTTCTATATTTTTAACCTCACACTTATCCCCACCATCCCAAGTAGAACTACACATCTTTAACCCCTCAATGTTATAATTTAGCTTTCTGATAATTCTAGGGCATAATTCAATATCTAATTTAGCCATGTAGTCTCTCTTTAAATGTTTCATTTATATACATTGTACTATAATATGGTCCAGCATACTAATTATTGGTTTATACCTATCTTCCAATATCCATGAGTTAAAACACTCAGAAATATTATTATCAACAACATCACAATAGGTCTATTTCTTAAAATAAGTTCTACTCTAATATTTAGGATTAGTTCTCAAAGATCATCATAGGCAAAAGGTGATATAGACTTGATCTCCAAAATGCATTCTTCAGTGCATTTCCAAGATGATTTTTCTTCCAATTTGCATGTATGTGTCTTGCACAACATCTATGCTCTGCGGCTGGCAAGTATTCATCAATAGCATTTTTCAAACCCTGTTTTATTAATAGTAATCAGGAACTACTATAATAACTAACACTGAGTTTGAAACAAGATTAAGATTAAAATCATTTACCTTTTGTTGATCTGTAATGATTGTGTATGAATATCCATCAGCAAGATTAAGATCATCTTTCAATAATTGGATAAACAAGACCCAAGATTCTGTACACTCTACTTCAACCACAACCCATGCTATAGGAAACATCTGGTTATTAACATATCTTCCTATAACTGTCAGTAATTCACCCTTTACATATCTTTTTACGAAACAAACATCTAGCCCAATCACTTTTCTGCAGCCATTTAAAAAACCATTTTTCAATGTAGCAAAACAGATCTAAAGTCTCTGAAATGTTGGATTTTCACTTTTTTTGGATTTTTCTCCTTTAATGAACAATGAACTTGTAACGTCTGAGAAAATTACGTCTGTATTATATCATATTTATAATAAATTATGTGTGTTAATGTGTCATTTATGCATAATTAACTGTCAAACCCTAATTGCTATGTGTTACGTGCATTCTATGTCGTCCAGGTATTTTCAGGATATTTTCAAATATTTTTATTTTGCATTTATAGCTTTATCACAAAAGTTATACGACCCGAATCATGATTTTAAAGCAGATATTTCAAATAAAATAATGAGTCTTATTTTTCATCAAACGGCTTTTACCATTGCATTATTATGAACATCTAGGTATTTAACAAATTTTCTCATTTTGCGAAAAATGACTTTTCCGGGCCCTATTGGGTGTTAAAAACCCCACAAAAATCATATATTTACTTTTATAAAATTTTAGGACTTTCATTTATACCATTTCTTTATATTTTTGCATTATTCACAATTTTTGGGAAATTTTGGCATATATATTGTATATATAAAATACTTATAAATTAAATTTTAATACTCAAAAATTATAAAATTAGGGGCTTATTAATTTTAAAAGATGTGGAATTAGGGCCATAATTTTAATTAGAAGTATTAATTTCACTACTATAAATAACCTAATTTTTATTTAATTAATTATAATTAATCATTAAAAATTAGAAAAATTCCCAATTTTCTCTGAAATTAGGGTTCTTGAGTTCGAGAATCAAACTGTGATTTTGATCGATTCTGGTTAGCAAAAGGGGTCGTGTTTGTGCTCAATCTTCATAGTTTTTCAAGCTCTGTTCAATTTTATCATCAACACGAATCAAAAAGGTATGAAACTCAAACTCGAATCTGGGTTTCATGAACAGATTTGGGGTTTTGATTTCTGGAAATTTTTGGATGTTCTTGATGGTGGATATATGTTTATATGCGTTAGTACAAGTTATATTCATCATCAATTTCATGTCTTATGTACGGGTTTAATCAATTCGAATTTTAGGGTTCATACCCGTTTTGATTTGGATATTTTTGATTTACTGATATTTGGATTATGAAACTGATATGGTTAGTTTTGTCTTGATGAGTAGTAAATTTTGAGTATTTTTACATGATTTTTACAGTTCAGGATAGTTAGGACGAGCTTGATGGGTTTGACCCGTTTGTAATTCGGGTTGAATGATTTCATGAACCATACGACGATTTTTGGTTCTGTTTGATGTTGTGAATAGATTCTTCATGTCCTAAGCTTTATTTTGATGTATAGAACATAAAGTTTTAAGTTTAGGTTAGTAAAATCGTAGTTTGGCCGAAATTAAGTCGGTTTCGCCGGAGATGGTGATGCAGGGGTGGTTCTGGTCAGTTACGGCCGGAATCGTGTTGCTGCAATGATTTGGAATAGATCCTAGCTCAGGAAAGAATCAAACGAAGTTGATTTTGGCCTGAAATTGGCTCGCCGGAATTTGCTCCGGTGGCCGGTTTTTGGAAATAATCCGGTTATGTTCTTCATGACCCGGATTGTGACCCGGTTCACCTGTTTGGTTAACTCGGTTTTGATCTGATTTGTCAGATGCCTGGATTCTCACAAATGTTTCTGGAAAAATAATTTTTATTTTTATTTTTATTAATTATAAAAATCAGTTTTATTTATTTTATAAATTGATTAATTATTTATTTAATTAATTGATATATATTATAAATAATTCTGAAATATTTTCTAAAAATCAGATTTAATTATTTTCTCAATTATTTATTATTTACTTATTATTTATTAATTAATTAAAAAATGATTAATTATTTTGATAATTAATCAAACAATTTTCGATAAATCATAATAAATTCATTTTAATTCTAGAAATTATAAAAAATTATTTTTAGTTCTGATTTTCCTTAAATAATTATTTAAAAATTATTTTAAGGTTTAATAATTAGTAATAATTATTTATATTAAATAATAAATTGATTTATCTGTGTTTAATTAAGATTAATTAGACCGTTAGTCCGATTCGAGCGAAACGAAAGTCCTTTGACTCAGAAAAAAGAATTATTTTCATTAAAAATAATATTAAAACCTAATTTCTTCTAGAAATTAGTTGACCTTGTTATTTATTTGATTATAAGCTGAATCGCGTGCCAAGACGAGTCCGATAAATCCCGAAAAATAGGAAACGAGTCCGATAATGAACAGTTAAGCGATGAGCGAGTCGATTTTGATTCTAAAAATTATTTTACTATAAAAATGATTATGTGGCTTATATGCTTATGTGTATTATGTGGTTAATCGAGTCTTACTTGTTAATATATAATATACGAGTCAATCATAAGCGCATGTGTAGACAATAAGAACGATGTGAAATCGGTTCAAGAAGCAATTGAAGTACGAATTGACTAAATCAGTCTATTTCTCTAACAGAAGCTAAGCCAGCAAGGCAGGTTGAGCCGGTGATAGACAAAGGTGACATACTTGAAGTGAGTCGCGCAGAAGGCAAGTTTTTTCCCTATTCTAATTTCAGAATAGTGATAATCCTCGGATTCATATCACACTTGCACTTTTTTGATTCTTGTTCATAAACACTGATACACACTTGTTATTCTCTTGTTTATATTTCATTTTGATTCTTGATTTCTCATTTTCCTTTGAATTCCTTTTTCATATTCCAATTGCTACACATACACATTGGTATATTCCGGTAATTAGAATATATCAAAGCATACCGATTGTTCCGGTTGCTACTCCATGGACCGGATAGTGATATTTTGGGCATTAAATTTTACTTAATCCTAAGGACCGGGACATAACCGGATCCTTGAGATGGGCCGTAGTGTCTGGGTGCCCGACTGGATCTATATAGTGGGATATAGATCTGCACTGTATCCTGGCTGATCAACAGGGTATAGATGCGAGCTTGTGTCCGGTTTAGTTCATTTGCATTCGCCAGCAGTGGCCTTCTTTCTATTCTCGTGGGATTATATCTTTGCAGATATACCCAGATTACCGATTCATTTAAACTGCTTTAACACTGCTTATATTTTGCGGACTTGTTGAGCAATTTTTGGCTCACCCCTTTTTGTTGTTATTCACCTTATTATTTTCAGTTAAGAAGGAATATGAAACCCATCAGGACTCGAGTGGTAAAGAAGCGGGTCAAGCCTCAGGATCCTCTCATACCCAAGGTGTTGATCCCAATTCAGGAAGAAAGCTTTGAGTTGCTCGAACATGTGGAGTGTAGATAGTTAGTAGGTGTGTTTGAATAAAAGATGAAATTAGTTTAAAACTGGTTAGACAATGGTTTGTAATAAAGAAAGTTTGTAAGATTTTGAATTTGGTTTGTAATAAAGTAGTTAGTGGTTCTTGTTTTCATACTTCAACCTGAAAAGATCCTGGTTAGTGTTAAAGGGGTTTAGATACATTTTTTTATTATTTGATATTCAGATTATACAGGTTTGGTGATTAGCTAGTAACCCCCAGATTTATACCCCGCGTTTGGAGGGCGTTACAAGTTTGGCATCATAGCTGTAGGTTTGGTCCCTGAAAACAAGAACATTAGGGTTAAAATAAGATAGGGAGATATATTGGATATGAATAGTCAACTAGGAAGAGTAGTGTTAGGATTTAGATAAGATTAGGATAAGAAGGTATTAGTTCTAGGAATGATTTAGTGACCTTTCTTCTTTCTTTGGTATATTATCAGATGGCATCATTAGGATATTCAGGTTCATCCGAGAGGACTGTGACATGACCAGTTGCACCAGTTGTTCCACCAGTGTCTGAGTTTATATTTTCACCTCTTCCACCTTCTCCATCATTGCCTCAGGAGCTAGCACCACCAGTACCAGGGATAGTTCATGATCCAGCAGAGTTGTTTGATCCGTTAGAGTTCTTCGAGCCGATGCTTCCACCTCCATTTCCAGTAGAGCATCAGTTCATACCAAGGATTGAGCCAGAGCTTCCACACCACCAGTGTTACCTCCTATTCCAGTACAGGCTCCAAAGCCAGAGATATTCCAGATGGTTCCAGTCGAGGGTATGGGAGCATGAGGTAGAGTTACAGTTGGGAGTCCCACAACAGGGTGTTGCAGGGATACCGAAGGTTCAGTCACAAGAGTCAGTAGGACATGTTGCACAACCACACATGGTACCGTATTATGACTACAGTATGATGAGGGATGACGCCGAGTATTGGAGAGCCCAGTGTAGGGAGATTATGCACTTGTTTGATCAGAGAGACCAAGAAACGTTAGCCGCGCTACAGCCAGATTATATGATGAGACAGAGGTTACAGTCTACCTTGATGAGTGCTACATGGGAGTTAGATGCTTTGACACATGACGGGC
The DNA here is from genome assembly GCF_009905375.1 of Apium graveolens. Taxonomy (NCBI): domain Eukaryota; kingdom Viridiplantae; phylum Streptophyta; class Magnoliopsida; order Apiales; family Apiaceae; genus Apium; species Apium graveolens. The sequence goes on along the minus strand of NC_133651.1, from coordinate 72,926,839 downwards.
CGCATTACAGTCTACCTTGATGAGTGCTACATGGGAGTTAGATGCTTTGACACATGACGGGCCGCCTTCTTTTGCGGAGTTTTATAGGATTTTCCATTTAGCACAAACGTTGGTTCAGGTACTCCGAGACGAGTTGAGGCGTATACCGCCGGGGTTCTGAGGTTTTGACTATAGGGGACTGACATAGCGGAGATGATATATGTACATAGATGCAGCCTAGTATGGTATAGTGAGTAGAGTATGTGTATAGCAGTTAGCCTGACTTGTAGTAGTAACCATGACAGCAGGACGAGACTTTTTGTATACCAAGCAGTCACACCTGGAGCTGGTGTTAGATATATAAAATGAACTTTTCAAATTTTCTTTTATTTAAGTTTCAGTCTTTACAATTTTATAGCATTTATCTTTACTTTAATGTTTTACAGCTTTTCGTATTTTAAATTCTGGGAAAAAAAGAGAAAGAGAAGAACAAACATTTCATTTAAGTGTTTATATTTCCTGCCTTTATATTAAAGTAAACTGTTTATATTTCCTGTTTTTATATTAAGCAAACTGTTTTTCTTTTTCCGAACTATTATCCAAATTTTATTAATACAGGATAAATTGTTTTCTTACTTACTGTCAATTGTTTAATAAACTGTTAAAAAGATATCACTTGTTTTATTATTAGCAAATGGCACCCAAGAGAAAGACTAGGACTGAGACTTCTAACAGCAACTCCGAAGAACAAACCAATGATACCATGACCCAAATGTTCCATCTGATGTAATAACAGATGGTAATGATGCAACAACAAATGCAGCAACAGCAGCAGCAGATTCAACAACAAATATTACAATAGCCACCGCGTCCTAAGCCCTAGATACCACCAGCTATACCTATTGTTACTTTCAAGCAGTTTCAGTCGGTTAAACCTCCATAATTTGAGGGAACAACAGATCCTATTAAGGCTACCACTTGGTTGAAAGAAATAGAGAAAGCATTTGTGCTAGTAAAGGTAGGTGAAGACCAGAAGACTGATTTTGCTAGTTACTTATTGAAAGGGGAAGTAAATTATTGGTGGAAATCTAAGAAGGCTTTAGAAGGTGAAGATGTTATTGCATGGGATAGGTTTAAAGAGCTGTTCTTAGAAAAACAATTTTCTCTCTATGTGAAGAATCAAATGCAGATTAAGTTCTTGGAACTGAAGCAGGGAAGTATGTCCGTGATGGATTATGAAGCCAAATTTATTGAGTTGGTTAGATTTGTTCCAGAACAAGTTGATACTGAAGAAAAACGAGTTCAAAGGTTTCAAGAAGGATTACGACCGTGGATCCGTGGACAAGTTGCAGTTTTTGAATTAATGACGTATGCCGCCGTAGTCCAAAAAGTCCTGATTATTGAGGGAGAAAGCGAAAGATCTCAGAAGGAAAGAGGACAGGGAAGTTTCCAAAGCCGCTCCAGCAGGAATCCGGGATTTCAAACCCGGACAAATTTAAATTTTAAAAAAATAGGACAAGGTATCCAGAAAATAGGTAATCGTTTCCAAGCCCCCAGCCAGCAGGGATTTGTTAGAGTCCCAGTGCCGTACTGCAAGATTTGTGGACGAAAACATACTGGTGTTTGTATCAAAGCGGATGTGACATGTTTCAAATGTAAGTAGAAAGGGCACTATTCTAACGAATGTCCAACGGGAAAATAGCAGAATTTACTTGCTTCCAATATGGAAAGAAAAGGCATATCGCTAGGAATTGCAAAGGACCAACAATGGCAGCTAGTATTCCGAAAGTGTTGTCATTACCTCCTCCATCGCCGCTTAATCAACCCAGAGCAAGGACTTTCAACATGACAATGAAAGAAGCAGTGTAGAGTCCTAGTGTAATTGCATGTACGCTTTTGGTGAATTCCGTAAATTAAAAAGTATTGATTGATTCTGGAGCTACCCGTTCATTTATTTCTGAAGAATTCCTTGATAAGTTACATTGTGAAATTGAATGGTTGAGCGAGACGTTAATTATAAAATTAGTGAATGACGACCAAGTCCCAGTAGATCGAGTATGTCCAGCGTGCGATATCGAAATAGCCGAACATCATTTCTCCGTAAACTTGATTCCTTTTAAGTTAGGAGAATTTGACGTCATTTTTGAATAGATTGGTTAGCTTGTCATAATGCTCAGATCGATTGTGCGAACAAGAAAGTAAAATTGCGAACTGCAGAAAATGCAACGATAATGTTCAAAGGCAAAAAACAGTGGAAGAAATTTCTGACAGTAATGCAGACCAACCGATTGCTTTGACAGGGATGTGAGATGTATATAGCCTACATGTTAGATACCGAGAAAGGAAGTCCCAAAATAGAAGACATTCCAGTTGTATGTGAATTTCCTGACGTCTTTCCAGACGAGCTTCCAGGATTATCGCCAGATCGAGAAATTGAATTCACGATTGACTTAGCGTCAGGTACAGAACCAGTTTCGAAAGCTCCGTATCGAATGACACCAGTCGAGATGAAAGAATTATTAATGTAATTACAAGATCTTCTAGACCGAGGCATCATAAGACCCAGTGTATCCCCGTGGGTGCACCGGTATTGTTCGTGAAAAAGAAAGATGACAGCATGCGATTATGCATTGACTATCGGGAGTTGAATAAGCTCACTATCAAGAATAAGTATCCTTTACTGAGAATCGACGATTTGTTCGATTAGCTAAAAGGAGCCGCATGGTTTTCAAAGATAAATTTAAGATCAGGTTATCATCAATTAAGGATTAAAGCTGAAGATATCCCCAAGAATTCATTCCATACTAGATATGGACATTATGAGTTTCTAGTAATGGCATTCGGTTTGACCAACGCGCCAACAACATTCATGGATCTGATGAACAGAGTATTCAAGAGGTACTTGGATAACTTCGTGATTGTATTTAGCGATGACATATTGATTTACTCAAAGACAGAAGAAGAGCATGCTGAGCACTTAAAGATTGCTTTGGAAATTCTAAGGAAAGAGCAACTGTACGCGAAATTCTTGAAATGCAAATTTTGGTTGAAGGTAGTACAATTTCTAGGGCACATCATCAGTAGAGAAGGCATTCAAGTTGATCCAGCGAAGATTGAAGCTGTGTTGAATTGGGAAAGGCCTAAGACACCAACAGACATTCAAAGTTTTTTGGAATTGGCAGGATATTATAGAAGATTTGTTAAAGATTTTGCGAAAATAACAACACCACTGACCAAGCTAACTCGAAAAAGTGAAAAGTTCGTACGGGATGACAAATGTGAAGAAAGTTTCCAAGAGCTGAAGAATCGGTTAGTAACCGCACCGGTACTCATATTGCCAGACAAGCATGGAAATTTTGTCATTTATAGCGACGCTTCATACCGCGGATTAGGATGTGTACTAATGCAACATGGTAACGTCATTGCATATGTTTCGAGACAACTAAAACCTCATGAATAGAAATATCCTACGCATGATCTGGAATTAGCAGTGATTGTATTTGCATTGAAACTTTGGAGACACTATCTCTACGGTGAGAAATGTGAAATCTACACAGATCATAAAAGTTTGAAGTAGATCTTTACGCAGAAGGAACTGAACATGAGACAACGCCGATGGCTAGGATTGATTAAAGATTACGATGTCACGATCAGTTATCATCCAGGAAAAGCGAACATTGTGGCAGATGCGCTTAGCCGAAAAGAAAGGTTAAACTTGTTAACATCATGTGAAGAATTGGCCAATGAATTTGATAAGTTAGAAATTGAAATTCATGTTCCTAATAAATCTACTGAAGCTATCTACGCGATGACTTTTCAACCAGATTTGCTGGAAAAGATTCGGCGATGTCAAGAAGAAGTGATGGGTCAAGATGACGACTTAACAGGAGAAGAAATTACAACCCAGAAAGATAACGAAGGAATCCTATGCTTTGCATCAAGAATCTGGATCCCTAATGTGGCGGAGCTGAAGGAAAAAATATTGCGAGATGCGCACAGCTCGAAATATTCCATACATCCGGGAAGTACAAAAATGTACCGCGATCTAAAGGAAAACTTTTGGTGGCCAAATATGAAGAAGGGGATAGCAGATTGGGTAAGTAAATGCTACATATGCCAGTGAGTTAAAGCAGAACATCAACGTCTGAGTGGATTACTGCAACCATTAGATATTCCGGAATGGAAATAGGAACATCTAGCGATGGACTTTGTAGTAGGACTTCCGAGAACTAAAGAAAATCATGATGCGATATGGGTAATCATTGACAGACTAACAAAGTCGGCACATTTTCTACCGATTAATGAAAGATTTTCGCTCGACAAGCTAGTGCACTTGTATCTCAAGGAAATTGTGATGCGACATGGAGTTCCAATATCTATCATGTCTGATCGAGATCCCCGTTTCAATTCAAGATTTTGGAGACAATTTCAAGAATGTCTTGGAACTAAATTAAATATGAGTGCCGCTTATCATCCGCAAACCGATGAGCAGAGTGAAAGAACTATCCAAACAATCAAGGACATGCTACGAATTTGTGCGATTGATTTCGAAGGCAGTTGGGATGAGCATTTACCTTTGGTTGAATTTACTTACAACAACAACTATCATGCAAGCATTGGAATGCCACCGTATGAAGCGTTATATGGAAGAAAATGCAGATCACCAGTATATTGGGATGAAGTTGGAGAACGCAAGGTTTTGGGTCCAGAATTAATTTAACAGACTAAAGAAAAGATAGAACTTATTCGAAAGCGATTAGATGCAACACAAAATAGACAACGCAAATATGAAGATCAAGCTAGGAAGGATATGGACTACCAGGAAGGAGAACACGTGTTACTCAAAATATCACCATGGAAATGATTGACCAGATTTTGCAACAAGGGTAAATTGAAGCCACGATACGTTGGACCATTTGAAATTTTGAAGAAAGTGGGAAAAGTTGCATACGAATTAGCTTTACCGCCTCATATGCAATATATTCACAATGTGTTTCACGTGTCAATGCTTAAGCAATATAATCCCGATTCTAGGCATGTAATAGAGTATGAACCGGTAGATATCCAACCTGATTTGTCTTTTGTAAAGCAGCCGGTAAGAATTTTAGATCGGCAAGACAAAGTGTTGAGAAATAAGTCTGTATCTCTAGTGCGAATTTTGTGGAGAAAGCCTATGGTTGAGGAATCAACCTGGGAACTTGAGAGTGAGATGTTAGAGAAATATCCTCATTTGTTTTCTTAGCGAGATTCTGAGGAAAGAATCCTGTTAAGGGGGGAAGGATGTAACGTCTGGGAAAATTACGTCTATAGTATATAATATTTATAAACATTATGTGTGTTAATGTGTCATTTATGTATAATTAACTGTCAAACCCCAATTGCTATATGTAACGTGCATTCTGTGTCGTCCAGGTATTTTCAGGATATTTTCAGATATCTTTATTTTGCATTTATAGCTTTCATCTCAAAAGTTATACGATCTGAATCATGATTTTAAAGCAGATATTTCAAATAAAATAATGGGCCTTATTTTTCATCAAACGACTTTTACCATTGCATTATTCTGAACATCTAGGTATTTTACAAATTTTCTCGTTTTACGAAAAATGACTTTTCCGGGCCCCATTGGGTGTTAAAAACCCAAAAAAAATCATATTTTTATTTTTATAAAATTATAAGACTTTCATTTATACCATTTCTTTGTATTTTTGCATTATTCACAATTTTTGGGAAATTTTGCCATATATAATGTACATATAAAATACTTATAAATTAAATTTTAATACTCAAAAATTATAAAATTAGGGGCTTATTAATTTTATAAGATGTGGAATTAGGGTCTTAATTTTAATTAGAAGTATTAATTTCATTACTATAAATAGCCTAATTTTTATTTAATTAATTATAAATAATCATTAAAAATCATAAAAATTCCCAATTTTCTCTGAAATTAGGGTTCTTGAGTACGAGAATCAAACTGTGATTTTGATCGATTATGGTAACCAAAAGGGGTCGTGTTTGTGCTCAATCTTCATAGTTTTTCAAGCTCTGTTCAATTTTATCATCAACACGAATAAAAAAGGTATAAAACTCAAACTCGATTTTGGGTTTCATGAACAGATTTGGGGTTTTGATTTCTGGAAATTTTTGGATGTTCTTGATAGTTGATAAATGCTTATATGTGTTAGTATAAGTTATATTCATCATCATTTTCATGTCTTATGTACGGGTTTGATCAATTCGAATTTTAGGGTTCATACTCGTTTTGATTTGGGTATTTTTGATTTACTGATATTTGGATTATGAAACTGATATGGTTAGTTTTGTCTTGTTGAGTAGTAAATTTTGAGTATTTTTACATGATTTTACAGTTCAGGATAGTTAGGACGAGCTCGATGGGTTTGACCTGTTTGTAATTCGGGTTGAATGATTTCATGAACTATACGACGATTTTTGGTTCTGTTTGATGTTCTGAATAGATTCTTCATGTCCTAAGCTTCATTTTGATGTATGGAACATAGAGTTTTAAGTTCAGGTTAGTAAAATCGTAGTTTGGCCGGATTTTAAGTTGGTTTCGCCGGAGATGGTGATGCAGGGGTGGTTCTGGTCAGCTACGGCCGAAATCGTGATGCTGCAATGATTTGGAATAGATCCTAGCTGAGGAACGAATCAAACGAAGTTGATTTTGGCCTGAAATTGGCTCACCGGAATTTGCTCCGGTGGCCGGTTTCTGGAAATAATCCGGTCATGTTCTTCATGACCCGGTTGACCCGTTTGGTTAACCCGGTTTTGATCTGATTTGTTAGATGCCTGGATTCTGACAAATGTTTCTGGAAAAATGATTTTTATTTTTATTTTTATTAATTATAAAAATCAGTTTTATTTATTTTATAAATTAATTAATTAATTAATTATTTAATTAATTAATTTATATTATAGATAATTCTGAAATATTTTCTAAAAATCAGATTTAATTATTTTCTCAATTATTATTTATTTATTTATTAATTAATTAAAAAATGATTAATTATTTTGATAATTAATCAAATAATTTTTGATAAATCGTAATAAATTCATTTTAATTTCCAAAAATTATAGAAAAATCATTTTTAGTTCTTATTTTTCTTAAATAATTATTTAAAAATTATTTTAAGGTTTAATAATTAGTAATAATTATTTACATTAAATAATAAATTGATTTATCTCTGTTTAATTGATATTAATTAGACCTTTAGTCCGATTCGAGCGAAACGAAAGCCCTTTGACTCAGAAAAAGGAATTATTTTCATTAAAAATAATATTAAAACCTAATTTCTTCTAGAAATTAGTTTACCTTGTTATTTATTTGATTATAAGCCGAATCGCGTGCCAAGACGAGTCCGATAAATCCCGAAAAATAGGAAAAGAGTCTGATAATGATCAGTTAAGCGATATTCCTCGGATTCATATCACACTTGCACTCTTTTGATTCTTGTTCATAAAAACTGATACACACTTGTTATTCTCTTGTTTATATTTCATTTTGATTCTTGATTTCTCCTTTTCCTTTAAATTTCTTATTCATATTCCAATTGCTACGGATACATATTGGTATATTCTGGTGATTAGAATATATCAAAGCATACCGATTGTTCCGGTTGCTACTCCATGGACTGGATAGTGATATTTTGGGGATTAAGTTTTACTTAATCCTAAGGAATGGGATATAACCGGATCCTTGAGATGGGCCGTAGTTCTTGGGTGCTCTACTGGATCTATATAGTGGGATATAGATCTGCACAGTATTCTGGCTGATCAGCAGGGTATAGATGCGAACTTTTGTCCAGTTTAGTTCATTTACATTCGCCAGCAGTGGCTTTCTTTCTATTCTCGCGGGATTATATCTTTGCAGATATACCCAGATTACCGATTCATTTAAACTGCTTTAACACTGCTTATATTTTGCGGACTTGTTGAGCAATTTTTGGCTCACCCCTTTTTGTTGTTATTAACCTTATTATTTTCAGTTAAGAAGGAATATGAAACCCATCAGGACTTGAGTGGTAAAGAAGCGGGTCAAGCCTCGGGATCCTCTCATACCCAAGGTGTTGATCCCAATCCAGAAGAAAGCTTTGAGTTGCCCGAACAGGTGGAGTGTAGATAGTTAGTAGGTGTGTATATAATATCTTGTTTTCAAACTTCAACCTAAAAAGATCATGGTTGGGGTTTAGATACATTTCTTTATTATTTGTTATTCAGATTGTACATGTTTGGTGATTAGCTAGTAACCCCTGACTTAAACCCCGGGTCTGGAGGGCGTTATAGAACTTCCAGGATTTGTTCTCAATACTTCAGCTCCATAGTCTCACAATCTAGCATAATTGTTAGTCCCAAAGTATTGTAGAAGGGGGGGTTGAATACGATAGCTATAATCTTTTTTGATTCGTTTCAAATTCTTCGTTAAAAGTACGGAATCAAAATAACACAAAACAATTCGAGGAATATATTATTTTATTAACATAAATTCAGCAACATAACAGTATGTTTATAAGAGTAATAAATGTGAAGCTTTAATGGAGCTCTCGTAAGCTTTCTGTGTTTGCTAAAGAAGATAACTAACTGAATGAATACATTCAATTGCTGCTTTGTAGTCTTTCAAATTCAATGGACAGGTGGCCTATTTTTGTCCACACATTTCATTAAACTTTGCTGCATTTGAAATCAATGAACAACACTTCTATGGCGACTGAGCTCTGTGGCAACCAGTATCCCCTGTGCCTTTCTCTGTGGCGACTAAGCTCTGTGGCGACAGAGTTCCTTTGTTCCTTGTAATAACCCCAAAAATTTTGGACTTTTTGTAACCCTTATGAATAGTGATTTTGCTGATTATGCTGAATAAGAAAACTTTTCATGCCACACTATGTAGGGGTTCTTTTATTGTTATTCTGAGATCATATTAGTACTCTATATGGTATATAAGTGTATGTAAAGATCGTCGGAATCCAAATTCGAACACTTTGATTTCTCCCGAAAATCCACCAGATACCGAAAGAATTGAGTATAAGGTAACAGGATAAAAAAGATTTAAATTCAAGGATTATAAGAGAGGATCATAAAAGGAATATAATGTATTGAGAAAGGTTAAGGGAACCCAAGTAATAAGATCCCGGGTATGATCCCTCAAACGATAAACGAAAACAAAAGTTAAGCGAACCGTTTAACAGATCAGCGATCATTAGCCAAGTAATTAGGAGTTAATCAAAGAGGTTAGTGGATGATGATGACATCACACCAACAAGAATAAGACAAGTGTGGGAAGATGACATGAGCATGGTGACTTAAGCATGACAAAAATGAGGGATTTATTGGTTAATTGTGAACCATTCATTCTTTACCATGGTAAAAATTCTAATTAATTGTCAAAGCCAAAAGGGAATCAACCAACAAATAACATAACACCAAAATCAAAAGCAACCAAAACAAACAAATTTTTCTTCTTCCCCCATCTATTGCTCTCGGCTTTTGGAAGAAAAACAAGGAGGAGTTTTTCAAAAACCCAAGCTACACACCTTCAAAAATTATAAGGTTTGTTTCTTTAGCTTCCATAATTCATAACTTAGTTATGCTATAAGTTTGGATCCAAGAATCCAAGGTTTACCTAGTTAATCAATTCCTAAAAGTTTAGGGTGAATAGTAACTTTCAAGAACAAATTTTTGATTTTTGATTTTATTTGTAAGGACAAGGTAGATTAAGCATAGATCAAGGCTTCCATGGGCATTCCAAGGATCTTTCTTTGATTAAAAGCTTCAAGGAAGGTATAACCTCTTAACCTAGCCTTATTATTGAATTTTAAGAGCTTGTTATGAGTAGTATAGTTCATGAGAAGTATGATTATTGTATATTTAGAGTTGGGTTGGTTTTGTAATGTTTTTGATGTAGTAAAACTTTATTATTGGTTAATGAACTTAAGTAAAGCTTTTAATTCATGATTGAGAGTGGTATAAATTGGAAATCTTGAGATGTTGGGGCTGTTGAAGTAAAGTATGGATGGAGTTTGGTTGTAGTAATGATTGTGGGTTGATTGTGGATTGATGTGGAGTGGTATAAATTTGGTAATCGCGTAAACATAGCCGTCGTAATGCTCGAATTACCTTAGACTGCTTTTGTTCTTAACATCAGGACCCGTGAAATCACTGTTAGGTTTTGACCATTGCCATGATTAGATAGTTGATGTTACGAGCTTCATTTTGATATGTGGTTCGCTTGAATCCGATGTACGGTTTAAGAGAAACGACCGTTTTAAGTAACGGCGTTTCGCGAACGAACCATTACCCGTTGCCTTACTTTGAAACCTTGGTTAAGGCCCTTAAATGACTAACTGGAGTATGAAACAATTATGTAAAGTGGATTAGGCAGTTGGTAGAGTACTCGCAAAATAATTGCCTTAAAATTCTTAATGGTTAATTTATTAAAAATGGTGGAGCCGAGGGTACTCGAACGACTTATGTGATTCGTTAAGCGTAGAAATGACCATAAGCGAACGTTAGGGTTCAATTGATTAAAGTCTAGTTTCTTAAGCGACCAGGGTTTAATTCCGACTTATGTTGTTGTTCATAGGTTATCTGACCCACTCTAAGCTTAAGTCTATCCGGGAACACTCAGGCAAGTTTTCTACCCGTTATACTGTTGTTGTGATGTATATATGTATATGCATTATCTTGTGATAGATGCATGATTGTTATTAGCAAAATCTTGCGATATATTGGAGCATGCTGATATGGTTTATATGCATGCCTGTTTCATAATATTGATATCTAATTGTTGATTCAATGCTTATAATTGCATAATACCTATGCTAGAGATAAGCAGTAGTTGCGTATACCCTTAGTATAGGGGACCCAAAGGCGAACATTTTCTAAAACCGGGAGTCGATGTTCCCGAGTATATTATATATATTTTTATATATATATATATAGATATAGTTTTGAAAACTATTAATCAAATAAGGTTTATTCGATAACTTTATTTTTATTAATGAATATTACTTTGAATATTCATTCGAGGACTTATGACTCGATTTATTTTATTTAAGGAATATTATCTTGAATATTCATTTGAGGACTTATGACTCTGTTTATTCTATTTAATGAATATTATTTTGAATATTCATTCGAGGACTTATGACTCCGCTTATTTACTAAATAATATTCCTTATTTTATTAAAGAATAATGTTTCGATAATCAAACTTATTTTCGATTATTCAAATAAAGATCGTACTTTCGTATAAGTATATCTTTGGTTATTTAATATTCATTTCAAGTATGAGTTTTAAAACTTCTACTTCAATTATTTTTATAGAGATTATCCTTTATGGGAATATTATTTAAATAATAATATTCAGATATTCTCTAATAGATCGGGACAGATTTATTTCATTAAATCAACATTACTCCAAATATTCTTAAAAATGTTATCGAGTCTTCAAAATGATTTTTAAAAGTTAGAGCGAATCCCAAAACTCATTTTTATATTTAAGATCCTCCTTTCGAAGGGGATTTAAATACTCGCTCAAAACCTGAGGGATCCGGCTCTGTGGTGTATTTTATATTCGCAACAAGGTTGCTGTTTTGATAAATGAATTGATTACTTACCCAACGTTCGGGAAGTAAGTCTATCTAATTGAGTCGGCATAAGCGACAGGCCAGGGTACGGTCTATCAAAGTGTAAGTGGCTGGGTGGCAGCCCATCAACGCGTAAGAGGCCGGGTGGCGGTCCAGCACAAGGTCCTAATGAGGCCAGGGTGATGACCAGTGGGGGATTCATCCATCTACTAGTAGAAAAGGTTACTTATTGGTATCTTTGCTTGATCAGTAAGATATCGAGTTTATGCCAAAATTCTTTTCTTTCCAAAATTCATTGGATATTGCAACTCTGTTCATACTTTACATGACAGAGCTTTTCAGGAAATGTATGAGATATATATGGATATATATATATATATATATATATATATATATATATATATATATATATATATATATATATATATCGGGACTTAATGAAGTATCTCGTAACTTCATTTCATTCAATAATATTTCAAAGATCGAATTTATGCAAGTCTTATCTTGTAGTCTCATCTATGTGATGAACTTTTGAAACTGGTTATAACTTGAACGATGGTAGTTCAAGTAGTATTTGGAAAAGATATAAGTATATTGGGGTATCTTGTAACTTCATCTTTTCAACTTATATCTGGTTAATGATTATCTTATGCATGACAAAGATTTTCAGAAAAATGTTGAGACAAGGTTAGATATATAAGATCACTTTGCAACGATATTTTTATACAGTTATAAACTGGAACTCTGTGTATATTATACATGGTAGAGGATTTCAAAGATTTTGAAAAGGCTGAATATTTTGTGACTTGGTCGCGTTAAGATAACAAACTTGGTTCATTTCTTCTTGACCAAGACTTCCATGAGTACTATGGGAATGCTCATATATTGTTAATTATTATACATATTATTTTGGTGGGCTTGTTTCTCACCCTTGCTTTTTTCTTTCACCACACAACAACAGATAGTCAAGATGAACAGGACCAAGCTCCCAATTCGTGAGCGGATATGAAATGTTCCGCAGTTTCCTGTAGGCGTTGATGTCATTGTAGCTGAGGAAGGAACTACCAATAGGTTAGGCTTTCAACTTTTGATGTACCAGACTTATGTATACTTATGAATTGTAATAATGGCAAAGAATATGTAAATTTATTCAGAAACCTTTTTGAGGTGTAATGGCTTATAATTGTGGAATAAAATGACTTGTGTTATTTTTGGATATTCATCTCTGAGACTATAACTTGTGGTGTGTGTGTATATTGTGGGGTCACAATACGCAGTAGTTGGTTGATTATTAAGATTAAGTATTATTAAGGGAAATGGAACTCGTGACAACCCGGATCCCCGACCCCGGATTTGGGGGTGTTATAGAAATGGTATCAGAGCTAAGCGTTATAAACCTCAGAGATGATGTGACGTTAAAATAATAAGTTCACTAAGATAATAAGAACTCTTTCCAAGTTCATAGTCGGACTACCTAGCGTAGTACTGACAATTAAAACCCTTATGGGAACCCTTATAAATATCGTGATAGAAGCGTAGTTCGTTATCGTATATGGTAGCGGGACTCCGAACCCTGAGGTTGAGGAGCAACAGCGCGATGATGTTTTACTACATATTGGGGATCAGATTGTGGATCCGATAGAGCGTCCTAACGAGGGACTAGATGATGTTCATATTAAGGATGTAACAATTAAGGATGTTATCCCAGAAAGGATTGTTGTTGAGAAGGATCTCGTGAAGGATCCTAACAAGACTGAAGAGATGATCGCTAAGGAATAAATGACCATGGTCAGGGAGACTACCAGAGGTAGGATTGGCCGGTTACTACCGGAGGTTCGTTCAAGTTTGCAAAGATAGTAGCCCCTTTAACGCGGCTTACTCGTAAGACTGAGAAGTTTGAATGGACAGAGAAATGTGAGAACAACTTTCAAGAACTGAAGTAAAGATTGGTGACGAACCCTATGTTGGCATTTCCGGATGGAAAAAGGAGATTTTGTGATTTGTATTGACGCTTCACATAAAGAATTAGGGTGCTTCTTATACTGCACAACAAGGTAATCGCGTCAAGACAATTAAGAGAATATAAAATTCGATATCCCCACCCATGAGCTTGGGCTCGTGGCAATAGTTTTGCCCTAAAGATTGGAGGCACTACTTGTATGGAGAGAAGTGCGAGATTTACACAAGCCATAAGTGCTCTAATGCACTTTCACGTAGAAAGAGCTCAACATGCGCCAGAGAAGGTGGTTGGAGCTAATCAAGGATTACGATTATGAGATTCTTTATCATCCAGGGAAAGCCAAAATTGTGGCTAATGCCCTTAGTATAAAAGAGAGACTCAAGATGAAAATGTCTTTGGGAGAGTTGATAAGAGATTTTGAGAAAATGGAAATAGAAGTGAAGGTAACCGGAGTCGGTACCGAAAAGCTGTTTGAGATTGCAATACAGCCCGAATTATTGGAGAAGATCATATTGTGCCAAGAAAAAGTGATGAATAGAGGGAGATAACCAATGATCGGAGAAGAGATTAATACCTAGAAAGATGATGAGGGAATAATGAGGTATCCCTATAGAATTTGGGTTCCAAATGTTCAAGAGCTTAAGGACTGGATCTTAGATGAAAGTCATAGTTCGAGGAATAAGAGTTAGGGCAAACCCTGAATGTGATAGTCAGGGAGGTTGACATTAAGAAAGAAGGAGCCCATAACATAATGAAGCGGAAAACAAGGATTTTAACGTATAAGATAACCCCAAGTATGGGAGAAGGATGAAACATTTCATACTAAGGAAATAGAAAGTAGAGTAAGGAAAGGAGACCCGAGACGGTACTCCTTTACGGAAATTCATGGACCTGTCTAAAAAGAACTTAGACTATTATCCCCAACCACCACCCTGAGGAGACAGTGTGGTGGGAAATTCTTTCAGGACCTTTAAGTCGCTAAGCTCTCAGAGTTCCAAGGAACAAGGAACCCAGTAGAGGCGAGAGCCTGGCTAAAGGAAATATAGGAATCATTTGAGATTCTAAATGATGGACGAATCACAAAAGACTGTTTTTGTCACTTACCCTCCTAAGAGAGAGGCCACCCGCTGGTGAAAGACCAAGAAAGGCACAGAGCCAGAGGTTAGAATAAACTGATTAAAGTTCAATCAATTGTTTTCGGGAAAGTAATTCCCAAGGTTATGGAGATAGTGTAAAAGCTTTAGATCCAGAACAAAGGCGGATGAGTATAATGAATTATGAAGCTAAGTTGTAAAAGTTGTCAAGATTCGTTTTGATGACAAGAATCCATGAACGATGTGATGTTTGAAGTCAATGAGTAGTGGTTTCATGAAATGATTGTAATATAAAAGAAAATAAAAAAGAAACTGAAGTGAAAAGGAAAAGGAAAATAAAGACAATAGTGTTTGAGGAATGATAAGGGAGTTGGGTATGAGGAAACCCTAAAGACTCGTAGCAATAGAAATAGAAAAGTATGTAATCGTCAGGATGAGGGTGATTCACTATGAGTTAAAGTTGATGGTTGAAGGCATGGGAGATACATATATTTTATCCCCTATAAGTTGGGAGGATTCGAGGAAATCTTGAGATAGTTCGAAGGATAAATAATGAGACGCGGATAGACTGAGGAGACAAGAAAGTAAGAAATTAGGAAAATTGGATGAAGGAAGTGACCTTCAAGAATGTGAAGTGTAAGACCGGTGGCATGATACCCAGAAAGGGAGACGCCAGGTATGAAAGACATCCCAACATTGAGATGACTGTTGAGATAAACAACAAAAGTAAATGAGGAATTATTAAGAAGAAGTTCACGTTGAACACGACCAATATCTTCCAGAACATCCCTGTTGTCATTACCAAATTAGGAAAGAAAAGCGGGTAACCATTGTTATCTTTTGAAGGCCATATGGGTTGACCTCGGTTTGAATAAGGATGCTATTGTGAAATTGGTATAGACTATCTGGGTGGGAATGATTGAATAAGATAATCTATCAAGGATATATGACTTGATTTATCCATGGAAGGATGCAAGTACCTTTTTAAAGGTGGAATTAAGGATATAACTTCGATAACTTGAGATGAACCATAGGGGAATGCATGAAGGTTGGCATTTCACCCTTAATAGGGACAATATGAGTTTTGACAGTATGAATTGGAAAGGATTAAGGTAACAACAACCTTTGAGGATCAGTGAAGAAATTTTTCAGAAATGTATAAACAATGGATTCTAGTATTAGTAAATGATATTTTGATATGCCCTGTATCTAGGGAATACAGGAGGAACGATTTAAGGATAACCTTAGAGGTTTTATAAGGAGAAAGGTAATATTCGAAGTTCTAAAGAATAGAATTTTGATAAAGGAAAAATGGGGTAAATTATAATAATTCCAGGTGGGCACGTGTTAAACCATAAGAAGTATAGATTGAACCAATGAAGGTCAGAACTGTTAAAGCAAGAAGGGCCCAAGATAAAAGACGTCCTAAGTACGATCGAGAGTCAGCCATGATAATGTTTACATTTAAAGACTAAGGCAGTGACTTATGGAAAAATGGTGATTTTTTTTTATCATAAGGACTTAAGAAAAGCATTTTCACATAAGCAGTGATTTGAAATGAGGTAGAAAGTTTAGTGAAGGTGGTTAAAATGACATTGATTGTAAGGAAAGATTAATATCAGGAAAGGCCAAAGAGGTGGCCGGCACTTTAAGTATATGAAGACAATTATCGGCGCTCGTGCCAGAGGAATACAGTGATAATGGTTAAAGCCGTGAAGATTGTATTATGGTTTGAAAGATTGACATTCCTTCTGATGATTGTACGATACTCAGCCGTGATAGTAGTTTGGTAAAGATTTAATTTATGAAATCGCCGTGAGCGGGCTATCTATCTTATAAGGTCATATCTTGAGATAAGCCAGGACCATGTTACGAAAGGACTAAATGAACCTTTAAGCTTCATGTCTCCTAATAAAGACATATGGTTAATAATGGTATTAACCTGCTATCTTTGCTTTTATTGAAACTCTTCTGCAATTTTATCTGCTTCATGTCATATGTACGCCAAGTTCAGGAGTGTTCTTCATGAATTATGAATGGTGATTATGTTAACTCCTTAGAAGAATTTGATACGACAATATTGGACTCCGTATGATTAGATATTAAGATTCTGAGGAAAGTGAATGACTACAGTAGGTCAGCGATGGACCATAGTAATGCAGCAATGATTCTGCGAGTAATGAGTCGATTACAATCGTAAGAGTTGTATTAGAATGGATGTTGAGATTGAGTACCACTAATCCAGTCATGGTGATGTATAAGTTATCGTTGATAGACTAATTAAGTCGATTATCTACCTATTGAATATTTATTCCTTCTTATGAATAGAGAGCCGTATTACTATACAAGGAAGGTGAAAGGAATATGTCCTAAGTCCAATCATGTATGAGGTTTTAGGAATAACTTTTATGTAATCTATTTTGATTTCATTGATATTAATAAAAGACTTGTTTTGTTTTTATTACGGGCTTTATCTATTTAAGTGTTTAAATAAGATGTACCATAGTTTAGAGTAAAGCTTTTTATGGATTATGATGTGATCATAATAGTGAGACCTAAAAGATGATAACTCTAAACTTAAATAGTTCCTGGTCGTAGGATTACTAACTGGTAATTAATAATTCGCAAAGATCGGTACATACTATGCTTGCTTCATTATGAAGGATGTCTGTTCTCATAGACATTTGTGTGGTGACACTATAGCTAGTATGTAGGTGCTTATTATAGAATAAGTTCACTGAACATGACTCGCCCAGCTGAACAACTGATGGAGACACTCACGTGTCAGCAGTTGTTCACATAGTGATAGTTGTGCAAGTATCCTTAGACTTGAGGTCATCATAGTCATCTTGTGTACACTGAACTATGCTTTGGTTTAGTTCTTAGTCTCCAGGGACAATTATTAGGGCTCTTCTGGGTATAGGAATTTGTACACGAAGATAGTGTATGATCAATAAAGGATCTACCCCTTCCAGTGAAGGAAGCGAATGTTCAAGGCTGATCCACTTATGCTAGTTCAGGAATCTCTGGCCAGAGTGAATGAAATTAGAAAGGAGTTTCTAATTTGCATAGAACTACGCATAGTAAATGGTAAGCAAGTGATTGAATTAGATAGGCTTGACACGAGATCCATGCCTTGTATTTAATCGGGACATTGTAGGATAGAAGGAGTTTATTGTACGGTAACTATTCACTGAATAGGTTCTTGGTATTCTAAGCAGTGAATTCATATTATCCGGATAGTCGCGATATGCTGAGAAGTATCCCTCACGATGTAGAATAAATGTGATTAATTAATTAATCATATTTAATAAATTAGATAATTTATATAAATAATGATAAAATAGTTTTATTATTATTTATTTCTACTACCGGCTTAATATTGAACCTAAAGGGTCACACCATAAAAAGAGAATGATTTAATGGTGGAGGAATTAATTAATAATGGCTAATAATTATTTATTTGTGAAATAAATAATTAATTGGCAAATTTAATAATTGATTAAATGAGATTTAATTGATTATAAATTAATTAAGAAAAGTTCTTAATATTATTAATTAAGGATTTAATTTTTGGAAATTAAATCAAGAGAGAGAATTATTTCTAAAGTGTTTAGAAAAAGGATTAATAATTAAAAGGTGTTTTAATTATTAATGAGAATAATAAATGGGATAATAATAATATTATTTATGGGAAAATTTCAGCTGAAAATTTTGCCGATAAATACACTATTATAGACCCTATTTTTATTCGAACCCGTGAACCCCAAAACCCAAAAAGTTTGGAAAACCCAATTCTCTCCACCTCCTTCCTCCTCCTTAACATCGTTTTCTTGGTGGATACCGCTGGAGTGCTTCACACTTGAGGAGCAACTGTTAAGGATCTCTGATCGTTGTCTCCGAATTATTTTAAAGGTTAGATTCGATCACTCGAATTTTTATTCACGATTTATATGCTTTTATTTGGATTTTATATGTGTAAAAGTGTTTTGCCATGCTCCCGCTGCGTTTAAAATCCATCAATGGTATCAGAGCATAGGTTGTATGCATATAGATCTGTGGTAAAAATTTTAGAATTTTATGTGCTTGTATGAATTAATTATGAATTTTACAAGTTATATCATGGATTAATTTTGTCTGATGAGAAATCGTTTCTCAGAATAATTTTGAATGTTGATCTGTGTTCTACAAGTGTTGTAGATCGTCTGAGTATTTTTTTCATAATTTTATGATGTATAGATTTTTTATTATGAATTTTTGAAGTTCTTGTAATTAAATTCGTAATAAAATAAGTATAAATATATGTATATATAGTATATATATATATGTTTGTATTGTTTGTATCGGCTGCTACATCTGTTGTGCACGGAAAGAAAAGTGACAGAGCACAGTACGGCGACACGGAATTCGAGGAGAGAGAAGACGGCGACGTTCGAAAATAGGGGAGGACCGCGCGTCGACCACGCGCGCGTGGAGCTCACTCGCTAGCGTGCCACGCGCGGCGCGTGGAAGACACGCGCTGGAGACGTCATGCTGACATCATCAGATGACGTCATGCTGACGTCAGCATAGGGGTTCGGGCGCGTGGGGCGCGTCTGCGCGTGGGGCGCGTGGAGGAAAGTCAGATACGCGCTGTCAGGCGCGTGTGCGTGTGGCCGCGCGTGGGGGACTTTCTTTCAGCACGTGGGGGTGCGTGCCAGCTCAGAATTGGGCGATTTTGGTGCCGTTGGATTCGTCTTTTCGAGACGCTTCTAATGGTATATTATATGATATTTTATGAAATTGTTTCGAACTGTTTATAGCTAACAGAAGTGTTTTAAAGCTGTTTTTGATCGTTTGAATTGCTTTTAAATGCTTCATGTGATATATAGAGATGTATAATGCTTAGACTAATGTGCTAGATGATGTAACATGCCTACCTTGATGTTTATTCATGTTTATATATGTGATATATGCTTAGTTTATCATGCGATGATAGATTTAGGTGAACTTAAATGAACATAAGGCGTTTGTTAGACAACCTAGTATAGTGAAATTGTTTCATAACCTTAAGAATAATATTATGAATACAATCATGAGATTCTTGTGTTTGTGAAACACGTAATTGAATATGAATTTTCGATATGAGAGAAAGGATGATTCTGTCAACAACATATTTTTATCTGTAAGAAAGGGTTATTAAGTGACGCCTCTTGACAATGCTCCACCCGATCTGGGAATCATCTGATTATTGATTTGAAATATTTAATTTAAAAGGAAGAATCTCTTTATAATATAATTATGATTGTAATGTAATATAATCCCTCTAAAATTAAATAATATCAAGTAGTAATTGGCCAATGACACAACGGGCTTGTGTCATCATAGCCTTCCAACATGATAGAAAAGTAGTTCTTATTTTTGAATCATTGTCGGTTCATGCTACAGCCGAGGGCTTTGATTTCGAAATAAGAAATACTTGTCTATTACATAGAGATGTGTACATTGAATAAGAATCTAAAGGTCGGTATGTGCTACAACCGTGGGCCTTTGGGGACTGATTCAACTGTACGGAATGTTGGGTTTGACTTGACTTAGAATATTGAGTTTGTCGTGCCACAACCGAGACTCATTATTCAAGAGGCTAAAGTTTGATTAGGGAATAACATAAGATGTAATTGACAAGAGTTGTCTGCCTATTGAACATTACATGGCGGTTCGTGCTGCAGCCGGGGTTGTGTAATGGAATGTAGGATCCCTATTCCCACTAGCATTATGAATGCTTAATTTTTCACGTAGGGGGTTGAATAAATTAGATAAACTAGTGGGAGCCACTTATGAATAAAGACCCGATTCATATAGTGTTTTGAAATGAAATCGATTATTTGCTAAGTGTTGTTATGTGTTTATCATTTACAGATTTACTTTGTACGTTATGTCTTCTGCACTATCACTCAGGAGCATACTGGATGCTCACAAATTGACTGGTCCTAATTATGCTGACTGGCTTCGAAACTTGAGAATTGTTCTCAGGATTGAGAAGCTGGAATACGTGATTGACTCACCTAAGCCTACTGAACCTGCTAGTGATGCACATAATGATGAACATGTTGGTGCAAGCATAGAATTCTAGTAACGATGATGTCTAGAATGAAATCCCAGATTCGATTTTCGCTGTCGAGGGAGTTTCAACGGTGATTGTTTATAAGCTCGAGCGAGAGCATGGGTCCATAGGACGATGGACGGAATAGTAAATATTCAGGCACATGAATTGCGATGTTATAATACTTGATGTTGATATATATACACATATGTTTTGTTCTCCTATGACAAACCTCTATAGTTCAGAGGTAGATTCCAAGCCAGATATTTGTGGCAGTATTTTTCATATACAATTCTCTTCAATTCATCCTTTTCTCTCCTTTTCATTTCATGTAAGCTGAGAAGAACAACCCTTCCAGAAGGGGATGTATTGCCGAATGACTATCTATCTGTGTGATAGAATCCTAGTAGGATACCACATGTTGTTTAATTGCTTGTCAAGTACTAAAGGCTGGCCACCTTCTGTACTAACTATGTGATATAACAAGTGTTCATGATCATAGTGATCTCTCAATAAATTCTTTTACTTCTATATGATGGATCAAGCTTTCAAAGATAAAAGCAGCTAGAAAGGAGTAGTATCAGTGCAGTGGTATTCCGAATCTAACACGTTCGTGATACTAAGATTGATGTGGTTATTAAAAGGTTATAGAATGCTAACGAGCAAAAGTATAACCAGTATAATATTAGGAACGAAAGATAGTAATGATTACGAACTGGAAAAGAATTGGTATTGAGAAGCAAAAGCTATAATGCTAGAAGCTATGATGAGAGTCTGTGCAATAGACTTGAAAAAATTCGGAATGGTCACTTAGCAGGGATTGAGTTTTCTTACGGTAATAGATCGTATGTCAGTATCGAGATATCGCCTTATGAGATCCTTGAGGGAACACAATGCCGATCTCCCTTATGTTAGGATGATGTTGCAGAGCGCGAGATGCTCGGACCAGCAGTGGTCCAAAGGACCAGGGAGATAAGAGATCTAAGAAGAGGACGGCTGGTAGTAGCCCAAGATGGACATAAGAAGTATGTTGATTTGACACGAAAGGACAAAGAATAGGAAGTAGGTGACCTAGTGCTGTTATAGGTATTCCCTTGGAAAGGATGGATGAGGTTCGGAAAGAAAGGAAAGCTAAGCCCACGAATTGTTGGACCCTTGGATATATTAAGACGTATTGGGAAGTTAGCATATGAGCTAGCCCTACCCCCGAACATGTAGCAAGTTCATAACGTGTTCCACCTATCAATGTTAAGGAAGTGTAATTCGTATGCCAGACAAATAGGGGCATATGAGCGCATAGACATGTAACCAGACGTAACCTGTATGGAGCAACCAGGAAGGATTATAGATTGAAAAGGAACAAGTGCTTAGGAGAAAGGTTATCGTACTAGTCAGGGTTTTGTGGCAGAACCACAATGTGGGAAAATTGACATGAGAGTTAGAAGGCACAATGCTAGAAAAGTACCCCCATTTGTTTTCTATCCCGGGACGGAATCCTTTTAAGGAGGGGAGACTGTAATAACCCCAAAAATTTTGGACTTTTTGTAACCCTTATGAATAGTGATTTTGCTGATTATGCTGGATAAGAAAACTTTTCATGCCACACTATGTAGGGGTTCTTTTATTGTTATTCTGAGATCTTATTAGTACTCTATATGGTATATAAGTGTATGTAAAGATCGTCGGAATCCAAATTCGAACACTTTGATTTCTCCCGAAAATCCACCAGATATCGAAAGAATTGAGTATAAGGTAACATGATAAAAAGGATTTAAATTCAAGGATTATAAGAGAGGATCATAAAAGGAATATAATGTATTGAGAAAGGTTAAGGGAACCCAAGTAATAAGATCCCGGGTATGATCCCTCAAACGATAAACGAAAACGAAAGTTAAGCGAACCGTATAACAGATCAGCGATCATTAGCCAAGTAATTAGGAGTTAATCAAAGAGGTTAGTGGATGATGATGTCATCACACCAACAAGAAGAAGACAAGTGTGGGAAGATGACATGAGCATGGTGACTTAAGCATGACAAAAAGGAGGGATTGGTTGGTTGATTGTGAACCATTCATTCTTTACCATGGTAAAAATTCTAATTAATTGTCAAAGCCAAAAGGGAATCAACCAACAAATAACATAACACCAAAATCAAAAGTAACCAAAACAAACACATTTTTTTTCTTCCCCCATCTATTGCTCTCGGCTTTTGGAAGAAAAACAAGGAGGAGTTTTTCAAAAACCCAAGCTGCACACCTTCAAAAATTATAAGGTTTATTTTTTAGCTTCCATAATTCATAACTTAGTTATGCTATAAGTTTGGATCCAAGAATCCAAGGTTTACCTATTTAATCAATTCCTAAAAGTTTAGGGTGAATAGTAACTTTCAAGAATAAATTTTTGATTCTTGATTTTATTTGTAAGGACAAGGTAGCTTAAGCATAGATCAAGGCTTCCATGGGCATTCCAAGGATCTTTCTTTTGTTAAAAGCTTCAAGGAAGGTATAACCTCTTAATCTAGCCTTATTATTGAATGTTAAGATCTTGTTATGAGTAGTATAGTTTATTAGAATCATGATTATTGTATATTTAGAGTTGGGTTACTTTTGTAATGTTTTTGAAGTAGTAAAACTTGATTATTGGTTAATGAACTTAAGTATAACTTTTAATTCATGATTGAGAGTGGTATAAATTGGAAATCTTGAGATGTTGGGGCTGTTAAATTAAAGTATGGATGGAGTTTGGTTGTAGTAATGATTGTGGGTTGATTGTGGATAGATTTGGAGTGGTATAAATTTGGTAATCGCGTAAACATAACCGTCGTAATGCCCGATTTACCTTAGACTACTTTTGTTCTTAACATCAGGAGCCGTGAACTCACTGTTAGGTTTTGACCATTGCCATAATTAGATAATTCATATTACGAGCTTCGTTTTGATATGTGGTTCGCTTGAATCCGATGTACGGTTTAGGAGAATTGACCATTTTAAGTAACGGCGTTTCGCGAACGAACCATTACCCCTCGCCTTACTTTGAAATCTTGGTTAAGGCCCTTAAATGACTAATTGGAGTATGAAACAATTATTTAAAGTGGATTAGGCAGTTGGTAGAGTACTCGTGAAAGAATTGCCTTAAAATTCTTAATGGTTAATTTATTAAAAATGGTGGAGCCGAGGGTACTTGAACGACTTATGTGATTCGTTAAGCGTAGAAATGACCATAAGCGAACGTTAGGGTTCAATTGGTTAAAGTCTAGTTTCTTAAGCGACCGGGGTTTAATTCCGACTTATGTTGTTGTTCATAGGTTATCAGACCCACTCTAAGCTTAAGTCTATCCGGGAACACTCAGGCAAGTTTTCTACCCGTTATACTGTTGTTGTGATGTATATATGTATATTCATTATCCTGTGATAGATGCATGATTGTTATTAGCAAAATCTTGCGATATATTGGAGCATGCTGATATGGTTTATATGCATGCCTGTTTCATAATATTGATATCTAATTGTTGATTCCAATGCTTATAATTGCATAATACCTATGCTAGAGATAAGCAGTAGTTGCGTATACCCTTAGTATAGGGGACCCAAAGGCGAACATTTTCTAAAACCGGGAGTCGATGTTCCCGAGTATATTATATATATTTTTTTATATATATATATAGATATAGTTTTGAAAACTATTAATCAAATAAGGTTTATTCGATAACTTTATTTTTATTAATGAATATTACTTTGAATATTCATTCGAGGACTTATGACTCGATTTATTTTATTTAAGGAATATTATCTTGAATATTCATTTGAGGACTTATGACTCTGTTTATTCTATTTAATGAATATTATTTTGAATATTCATTCGAGGACTTATGACTCCGCTTATTTACTAAATAATATTCCTTATTTTATTAAAGAATAATGTTTCGATAATCAAACTTATTTTCGATTATTCAAATAAAGATCGTACTTTCGTATAAGTATATCTTTGGTTATTTAATATTCATTTCAAGTATGAGTTTTAAAACTTCTACTTCAATTATTTTTATAGAGATTATCCTTTATGGGAATATTATTTAAATAATAATATTCAGATATTCTCTAATAGATCGGGACAGATTTATTTCATTAAATCAACATTACTCCAAACATTCTTAAAAATTTTATCGAGTCTTCAAAATGATTTTTAAAAGTTAGAGCGGATCCCAAAACTCATTTTTATATTTAAGATCCTCCTTTCGAAGGGGATTTAAATACTCGCTCAAAACCTGAGGGATCCGGCTCTGTGGTGTATTTTATATTCGCAACAAGGTTGCTGTTTTGATAAATGAATTGATTACTTACCCAACGTTCGGGAAGTAAGTCCATCTAATTGAGTCGGCACAAGCGACAGGCCGGGGTACGGCCTATCAAAGTGTAAGTGGCTGGGTGGCAGCCCATCAACGCGTAAGAGGCCAGGTGGCGGTCCAGCACAAGGTCCTAATGAGGCCAGGGTGATGACCGGTGGGGGATTCATCCATCTACTAGTAGAAAAGGTTACTTATTGGTATCTTTGCCTGATCAGCAAGATATCGGGTTTATGCCAACAAAATTTTCTTTCCAAAATTCATTGGATATTGCAACTCTGTTCATACTTTACATGACAGAGGTTTTCAGGAAATGTATGAGATATATATGGATATATATATATCAGGACTTAATGAAGTATCTCGTAACTTCATTTCATTCAATAATATTTCAAAGATCGAATCTATGCAAGTCTTATCTTGTAGTCTCATCTATGTGATGAACTTTTGAAACTGGTTATAACTTGAACGGTGGTAGTTCAAGTAGTATTTGGAAAAGATATAAGTATATTGGGGTATCTTGTAACTTCATCTTTTCAACTTATATCTGGTTAATGATTATCTTATGCATGACAAAGATTTTCAGAAAAATGTTGAGACAAGGTTAGATATATAAGATCACCTTGCAACGATATTTTTATACAGTTATAAACTGGAACTCTGTGTATATTATACATGGTAGAGGATTTCAAAGATTGTGAAAAGTATATATATGTATATATATACTGAATATTTTACGACTTGGTCACGTTAAAATAACAAACTTGGTTTATTTCTTCTTGACCAAGACTTCCATGAGTACTATGGGAATGCTCATATATCGTTAATTATTATACATATTATTTTGGTGGGCTTGTTGCTCACCCTTGCTTTCTTCTTTCATCACACAACAACAGATAGACAAGATGAACATGACCAAGCTCCCAATTCGTGAGCGGATAGGAAACGTTCTGCAGTTTCCTGTGGGCGTTGATGCCGTTGTAGCTGAGGAAGGAACTACCAAAAGGCTAGGCTTTCAACTTTTGATGTACCAGACTTATGTATACTTATGAATTGTAATAATGGCAAAGAATATATAAATTTATTCAGAAACCTTTTTGAGGTGTAATGGCTTATAATTGTGGAATAAAATGACTTGTGTTATTTTTGGATATTCATCTCTGTGACTATAACTTGTGGTGTGTGTGTGTATATTGTGGGGTCACAATACGCAGTAGTTGGTTGATTATTAAGATTAAGTATTATTAAGGGAAATGGAACTCGTGACAACCCAGATCCCCGACCCCGGATTTGGGGGTGTTACATTCCTTTTTCTATGGCGACTAAACTCTGTGGCGACAGAGTTTCCTTGTGCCTTTCTCTGTGGCGACTAAACTCTGTGGCGACAGTTTTCTATGGCGACTGATAGACACTTAGTCTATTTCTGTGGTGACTAGGACTCCTATGGCGACCAGATAGACACTTAGTCTATTTTTATGGCGAGTAGGCTTTCTATGGCGACCATAGTGGAAGACTGTTTGACTTGGAATATTTTTGCTCTTGTCAAACAATTCTTCAATGTATCAACATTTCCTTCTATAATTGAATCAAAATACTTTCTTGAACACTGATGTTTGGTACACTGGTCTGGTTCATAAACCGCTAGCATTGAGAGGATCCTAATTCAATTTTTCTTGTTTTTTTGAGTTGATACAGATTGGTGTTTATCCATTGCTTCTTTCACTGAATCCTTGATCTGTAACACTTTAAATCAATACATGTAACTGATGCTTAAAGTCCCTTGATGTTTTATTCTTCATGGCTACTTGAACATGATAATGAACTTCTTCCCATGACCTGTTGGAGAACTTAAGGAGTCAATCATATCATTTGGTTCTTTGTGTTTATCCTGTCTTCATATGTAGGGTTCCTGTGCTTTAAAGTTTAATACTGTTTATCTGTTTCTGTTTTCATGTTGAGTTATAAATCCTCGATTACATGTTACATTACATTATGCTTTACAATCTCCCCCTATTTGATTGTTAGAGTTCGACAAGCAAATCCCTAAGGATAACTCAACTGATAATAAGAAAAAGTACAATCTCTAAATAGATAAAGATATTAAATACATTCTGGATTACATATTCAATTCCAGATATCTTAATAGCCTGAACATATATTCTATGTCTTCTTTGTTCTTGTTCTCTTCTGCTTCGTGCTTCCTTCTCCTTCCTGAGGCTAATCAGATTTTCTCTTAGAGGCTTTTTTCTTGGGGTCTGAAGGTTTTGGAGGAGACTCTTTCAGCTCATTCAATCTAGCTTGCACGTAATCACGAGCTTCTATTTCAAGTGCATTGACTGGAGGTGGATTATTCAGTTCATGAAGCATTATCTCAAGATATTTAACTTTGGTGCATTTAGGAACAATATCAAACAATAGTAATGATTTTCTGGACATTACGAAGACTGTTATCCTTTTAGGATGTCCTCGTACTCTCTTGGTGTCATTGATTGACTCTTCTTCCAATACCTCATCAAGTATCCTTATGATTTGGATCAATGCAATTTTATCATCCTTACATGTGGAGAGCTTGACGTTCATTAAGGCTTGATAAATTGATTCTGATGAGCTTGTTCTGAAATCATTGATCTTGATCTTTGCTTGATTAATCTAAAATACTAGTTCCCCTTCACTGTTAGTGCTGATGGTAGGTTTACTATCTTTTAGAAGATTCATTTCTGGTTCTCCATTAATTAATACTATCTCATGATAAGCTCTTCCAAGTTTCCTCATGTTCTTCTCTGTATCCCTCATCATTTTGTCATTGAGTCTGTAAGCATATAGAACTTCAGCAGCTTTAAGGCCTGCTTCTGATCTTTTAACTCCTGGTGCCTCCAGTTTTGCTCTTTTACTCCTGAGTTGACTTTGAAGGAAAGTGAGTTGTAGATATCGAATGGATCTCAGATGTTGGTCAGACATAGTGATATTTTGCAACCTTCCATCCGCAACTACTTTGATCATGAATGGATACAAAAAGGCTTGAGGAGATACATTCATCATCATTCTCCAAAGTTTGTCTCTGAAATATTCATTCTCATTCGATTTCAACCATGGGATTTTTGAGGCTAAAATAAACAGTTCAACAATGTTCAACTTCTTCAGTACACTTGTAGACACTTTCATCCATCTCTGTGATTGATAGTGATCTTCCATCCATTCTTCAGAATCTTCACAATAGTTCCAGTAATTACTTTGCTGAACTGATCATAGAACTCATGGATGTTTTCATATGTCTTTCTGTAATGCTCCATAGTTCTCAATAGATTAGAGTTACCAGGGTCTGAATAGTGATATATTTCTGGTTTGTCCATTTTTTTCTTTATTTCTTCCCACTTGCTTTCTTTCCTGTTAGCTCGAAGATATGCTTCTCTCTCTTCTATGTTCCTCCTTCTTTGAATGGATCTTTGAATTCTTGCTTTTGATCTTTCCATTTCTTCTTGAATCTCTATATAAGGGCGATTTATTTTCTATGGAAGTCCATAGAACAGACAGTCGTCTGAGAAAGCATCTTCATCTTCAAACTCTTCATCCTCAGAGATAATCTTTCTTTCTTCTGTAGCCACTTCCTCGAATGTTGGCTCACACCCCAACCAAACATCACTTTCATCTATTTCACCTTCTTCTAGTTCATCTTCAGAGAATAAGGGTTTTGGAGCATATATCTAAGACAACATATTTCTCTGAGTTGTAATGATTTGGCACAGATGTCTTCATTGCTCCCCCTGAGATGTTGCACTCTCCTTAGAAAATCTTTCCTTGAGGAGCACCCTTTCATCAATTCTCTCTTCTCGTTCTTCCTCCATCTCATCTCCAAATTCATCATAAGTACCAGTAGTCTGAAAGGCATCTTGATAAGTACTAGTAGTCTGAAAGGCATCTTGAAGTAGATTAACAGCAACGTCTACTTTTTCTTGTTCTACTACCCTTTTCTCCCCCTCAGTTGGGTTATCCTTCAGAGCTGGTGTTGATTGAGCATGTAAGGTTAAAATAGGGATCTCAAGAGAAGCAGGCAGTTTCTTACTAACTGAGGCCATTGGCCCAGTACTGGCAAGAGCTGCTTTAGATGACATCAGGATAAGCGCTTGCTTGCTAACTGAGAGCTTTGGCTCAGTTTTGGAAATTGCTTTTCCTTTTCCTGTATGAGAGAGAGATCGCTCAACAAATTCCCGTAAGCTAGCGAATGCTGCTTGTTGATTTTCAAGTTGATCGGAAAGACTGGCGATCTGATGATCCCTGAGAGATAGTTTTGTATAAAAATATTGATCTTTAAGAGCCAGCTATTTTTTGAGATAGCTGTCTTTGAAAGCCAGCTGCTCTTCAAGATAGGATTTAGTGATATAGTTTGAGAGATCTATAGGTGTAGTTTGGATGGTAGGTGTCTCACAGACTTCTTGCAGTGTATCGCTCAGCACTCTAGCACTCGGTTTAGGGTCATGTGTGTCACTCGTTCTCACATGTTCACTCCGCTCAAAGCTCTGAGTTCCAAGTGTACCTGCAGAAGATACTGAAGCTATCCTTAAGGAGGTCAGCAGTGGTGCAATGGGAGTTCGCAATTCCTGATCCTTGTCTGAGATAAGTTTCCTGTCATCAGGAGATGACACATCCAGAGTTAGAATCTCTGGGAGGAGCACTAGGGCCATCATATTTGGCATCTGATCCCCAGCTTCCCCTTGTATCTGTGAAGATACATTCCCCTTAGGCTCACTAGTCAAATCTAGTTCATCGCCAATGGGTTGTCGATCCGCGCCTGTGTCAGATCCACTATCCGCAGATGCATCCAAGTTTATTAGTCCTGGGAAGGTAAGTGCTGTTCTAGGTTTGGCAACGATTATAGCACTCTCTCCTAAAACCTGTGAAGGAAGTTGATCCATTGAAGGACCTTTAACATGATATTCCAATCATAAAATGGTTGAATGCCCTGTTTCCGTCAATACTTCCTCACTAAATAGAACTCTTCTAATCGACTTGTTTAATGCTTCAAGAGCTTGGATATTGGATAAAGTGTTTGACTCATTACAGGATGCCGTGGCCGATGGGAAAATTTCAATATATCTACCTTGTTGAGAAGTTAGATCTAGTAACTGTGTAGTTTCCTTTCCAGCCAGAGAATCCTTTTGAGAAGATACCTGGAGGTTTACAGTTGTCTCAGGAAATACACTACTTTGCTTTAAAGGACACAGGGATGCGGGTTCTCTTAAAGTACCTTCCTAATTTACTGCATCTAGTGTAGTTTATCCCTCTATTTGTATGGGGTCCTTATACTCCAGGGTTTGGGCTAGGAGAGTTGAAGGTGTTTGATTGGGCTCTAGAGGGTGGTTATGAATTTGTGGCATGCCAAATTCAATCCCTCTCCTATCTACTTATTTAATAAGTAGTTGTGTGTGCTGAGGATCAAGATGTAATTGATCTATACTAATGAAATCAAAGCATGCTTCAAAAGTATTACTCATAGTAGAAGTACCCATACCTGAGAAAGCTGGTCTGTAGACAGATGTATTAGAGTGAGTAGACTCAGCAGCTTGAGGAGGTGGACTAGCAGCTTCAGGTTGAGGTCGTGGAGAATTTTCAGGTTCAGCTTCTTATTCTGGTTCAACTTCAGCCTCTGCTTGATCACCATGCTCAGGATCAGGTTGATCTGCTTCTGCACTCATATTTTCTTCAGGTTCATGAGCAATGTTTTTCTGTGGTTCATGTTCAGCTTGATGTTCATCTTCAGCTTCTTCTTCTTTATATTGAGCATTGATAGTAGCAAAGACATCTATCATATGGTCTGTTAAGAAAGCAACGTTTGTATTTGAATAGTTCCCTTTCTTGTGCAATTTAGTCACTATCAGTGGAGACAAGATATGAGGATCTTCCAAGATGTCACTATGAGTTGATGCCTTTTGTGCTTCTAATAGTTTTCCATTGAACACAATCTGAAGAAACCTTGCGTATAAGATAAAGTTTTGATGATGAGATTGGTTCTCCAAAATGTTCTTCATGAATAACCGCCCAAAGTTGAAGCGAAGATTATTTGCGACAGCAACCCCAACAACTTGATTGAAAATAGTCAGTCCGTGGAATCCAGCAGTCTTGGGAGCCAAGCAGTGAGACAATATATTGAAGAACAGATTCCATTCCTTTGGAAGATGAATTTTGTTGAAGTGCTTTGGAAAGTCGTCATTCCCCGTCAATGTGCTCCTTATTGCTCTGAAAAAGCTGAGTAATTCCCAGTCTTCTGGAATGTCATCAAAATTATCACGAGGTAGCTGAAGATGTTCATTTAAATCATCCTCTATGATTCTGATTGTATCATCACCAATTACAAAGGAAAAGGCCAATTGTTCATCATCAGAAGAATTTGTAGCTGTTGTATGCACATGCCTGAGAAGCTTAACATTCAATTTCAAATTAGTAGATAATGCGAAGCGCACAATGGAATGTTCATTTAGAAAACAGATCCATGTCTTAAAATGTACCATTTTAACTGAATCACGTTCAATAATAGAAATAAAATTTGTTTTTAGAATATGAATATTATTCGCCATTTAAATAAAAATGAGAATAAAATTTGGATTTAAAACAAATTTATTTGTGCCCTTCGAATTATGAGATAAAATAAATTGACCACACTTAAAAAACACACTTTTTAAGAGATTAACCAAATAAGGCCTAAAAATTAAATTAAGAATAAATCAAGTAACCGTTTTTCCAAACAAAGCCTTAAACAAGCAACAACTAAGTAATTCGATCTTCAAAAATAGTCGGTGAAAGTTGTTGATTCTGGACTCAAAATGATCCTTGTGTTATGGGCTTTCAAAATATACAAAAATTAAAAAATTTGGCAGAGTTCTGTTACTGATTTGATCAGCACAAAATTTCTTCCCTCCTGCGATTCTTGTTATTGTGTGTATATAATGGAAAAGAAGTGAATTGTGTGTATATATACTTGCAACACAACCAGCAAAAAATGAAAGCACTAAGTGCTATGTGGCGACAGCTTCCTGTGGCGACCACGGAGCATTGTAATGTCTCTGTGGCGACCACAGAGAAGTGTTGGTGCTTGGGATCCTTCTGTGGCGACACAGAGGGATTACACTTAGAAAAGTTCTAAGTAGATCCTCTGTGGCGACAGAAGAGAGTTGTACTTAGAATAATTCTGAGTATAAACTCTTTGTGGCGACGCAAACGAGTTTTACTTAGAAAATTTCTAAGTCTTTCTCTCTGTGGCGGCACAGATGAGTTGTACTTAGAAAATTTCTAAGGCTTTCTCTCTGTGGCGACACAGATGAGTTATACTTAGAAAAATTCTAAGTCTAAAAATCCTGTTGCGACCCAACAACCTCTGAGCTGCTGAAATTTATTTTAAACATCTTTTAAAATAATTTCATTGAAAAGAATGTTTAAAACAAATAAATAATAAATCATAATTATATTTCACTACTTATACAAATATTATCATTCTATTAATAACACTATATTTTTGCGAAAAATGATTATGCTGCAATATTTTAAAATTAATTTCAATGAACCCCTTTAAATATTAATTATTTAAAGTCCACTGAAATTAAATTAAATAGCTTTATCAATATGAATGTGCTCAAACATACATATATATATATATATATATTGTATGCAAGCACATAAATGATTGAATTATGAGAAACAATTAATGGCATGTAAATTCAGATGTTCTTTAGATATTGAAATTAAATAACAAATGAATTTAACCAGGATAAATTGCAGTTATTGACTTCTAAAGTTAATTGGAAAGATTTAACATCCCAAGCTCACTAACCAACTTAGAGAAAGTGTTTTCATCAAGTGGTTTGGTGAAGATATCTGCAATTTGATCCTCTGTGGGTACAAAGTGTAACTCCACAGTGCCATTTGTGACATGCTCTCTGATAAAGTAATACCTGATATCAATGTGCTTTGTTCTCGAGTGCTGAACTAGATTGTTTGAGATTGCTATTGTACTTGTATTGTCACAGAATATTGGGATCTTTGATACCAACAGACCATAATCCCGAAGTTAGTTCCTCATCCACAAGATTTGAGCACAACAGCTTCCAGCAGCTATGTATTTAGCTTCAACAGTTGATGTGGATACTGAGTGTTGCTTCTTGCTATGCCAGGTTACCAATCTTCTCCCAAGAAACTGACAGCTTCCTGATGTACTTTTCCGGTCAATCTTAGAACCTGCAAAATCTGAATCTGTATAGCCAACTAGGTCAAAACCTGTACCTTTAGCGTACCAAATTCCAAAATTTTGAGTTCCCTTAAGGTACCTAAATATTCTTTTAACAACTATAAGATGAGACTCTTTTGGTTCAGCTTGAAATCTAGCACATAAGCATGTTGCAAAAATAATATCTGGTCTACTTGTTATGAGATAAAGTAATGATCCTATCATACCTCTGTAGCTTGTGATGTCAACTTTCTTACCAGTTTTGTCCTGATCAAGCTTGGAGGCTGTTGGCATGGTGGTCTTTGCTGGAGTTGAATCTTCCAGATTATACTTCTTGAGAAGCTCTCTAATATACTTGGATTGACAAATGAATATACCATCTTTCCTTTGACTCACTTGTAATCCAAGAAAGTAGTTCAACTCTCCCATCATGCTCATCTCGTACTTACTCTGCATTAGCTTAGAGAATCTCTTGCAAAGATCATCATTAGTAGAACCAAATATAATATCGTCAACATATACTTGAACTAATATCATATCAGATTTGTGTAATTTTTGAAACATAGTTTTATCTATGACACCTCTAGTAAAACCATTTTCAAGTAAAAACTCAAAGAGAGTGTCATACCATGTCCTTGGAGCTTGCTTAAGACCATAGAGAGCTTTGAATAGAAAGTATACAAAATCAGCCAGATTTGGATCTTCAAAACCTGGAGGCTGTTCCACATATACTTCTTCTAGCTCCCCATTCAGGAATGCACTCTTCACGTCCATTTGATAAACTTTGAATTCTGAATGTGCTGCGAATGCTAGAAACATCCTGATTGCCTCAAGTCTAGCCACTGGTGCATAGGTTTCATCATAATCTATACCCTCTTCTTGAGAGTAACCTTTAGCTACCAGTCCGGCCTTGTTTCTCGTTACAATGCCATCTTCATCTAGCTTATTCCTGAATACCCATTTAGTGTCTATCACTGACTTTTCCTTTGGTCGGGGTACCAGCTTCCATACCTTCCACCTCTCAAACTGATTGAGTTCTTCTTGCATAATAATAACCCAATCTGGATCTTCCAGTGCCTCATCCACTTTCTTAGGTTCCATTTATGACAGAAACCCTGAAAAGTAACATTCATTCTGAGTGGCATGTCTAGTTCTTAGTCCTGTGTCAGGATCACCAATGATCAACTCAAAAGGATGGTCTCTGTTCCAAACTCTTTGACGAGGCATATATGATCTTGATGTTTCCCCTTGTTCAGTCTGATGTTGAATGTGAATTGTATATCCTCTTCCTGCCCCCCTGAGTTATTTTCACCAAGACTGGATGATTCTGACCTGTTTGTAGCGGTTCTTGATGGGGTTCTTGAATGATTATCATGATAATTGTTTCCACCATTATCACCACTTACTTCTGAATCAGCATTACCATGTACTATAGGCACAGATCTAGCAATCTCAGGTTCCATTATATCCAAAGGATCATCTGATAAATTTTCAAATTCCAGAGATTCAGAATCCTTTTCTCTTTGCAGGCTTGCCAGCTTGGTGTCATCGAATGTTACATTAAGGATTTCAATCACCTTCTGATCAGTAATCATATAAACCCTGTAAGCTTTAGATTCCAGAAAATAGCCAAGAAATATGCCTTCTTCTGCTTTAGCATCAAACTTTCCTAGATGTTCATTTCCTTCCTTTAGCACAAAACATTTAGCACCAAACACATGAAAGTATTTCAGTGTTGGTTTCTTGTCAGCCATTATCTCATAAGGAGTCTTATCATGATCTTTATTAATCAGGGTACAATTTTGAGTGTAACATGCTGTGTTGACAGCTTCAGCCCAGAAGTAGGTAGGAATTCTTGATTCACTTAGCATAGTCCTTGCTGCTTCAACCAAGGTACAATTCTTCCTTTCTACTACCCCATTTTGTTGTGGAGTCCTTGGAGCTGAATATTGTCTCAAAATACCTTTCTCTGTACAAAATTCATTTAGACATGCATTCTTGAATTCTGTCCCATTATCTGATCCGATCTTTCTAACAGGTAATTTCGCTTCCATCTCAATCTTCTTTATATGATCCACTATCAGCTGAGGTGCTTCATCTTTGGATTGTAAAAACAACACCCATGTGTATTTGGAGAAGTCATCGACCATCACTAAAGCATATCTTTTCCTTGATAGTGACAATACGTTCACTGGACCAAATAAATCCATGTGAATCAACTGAAGAGGTTCAGTTATACTTGTCATTTTCTTGCTTCCGTGTGATGCTTTCTTTGATTTCCCTTTTTCATATGCTTCACAGAGTCCTTCTTGACAGAATTCCATCTGTGGTTGTCCTCTCACTAGCTCTCTCTTGATCAGAGAGTTCATTGTCTTGAAGTTCAAGTGCGAGAGCTTCTTGTGCCATAGCCAACTTAGTTCTGATGAAGCTTTACTGTAGAAATATCTGATTACTCCATCACATGTAGACTTCAAGTCAGCTACGTACAGATTACCTTTCCTTACTCCCTGTAAAGCAAGCTTCTCATCTTTCCTATGAGTGATCAAACATCTTTCTGTTCAAAAATCAACATTGTATCCCCTATCACAAAACTGACTTATGCTCAGAAGATTATGCTTTAATCCTTCCATAAGAGAGATGTTTTCAATGATGACATTGCCAATTTTCAAATTGCCATATCCTTTAGTAAATCCTTTGCTGTCATCTCCAAAGGTAACTATATGGCCAGCTTTCTCAACCACTCCTGTGAGCAAGGACTTTTCTCCTGTCATGTGCCTAGAACACCCACTATCCAGAATCCACATGATCTTTTCCTTTCTCACTTTACCCTGCAAACACAGATTGATTAAGAAGACTTTGGTACCCAAGATTTCTTGGGTCCTGAAGGTTTAGGGGTGGAAACAGTATCAACAAATGAAACCTTAACAGGATTAACTTTCACTTTGACTGACTCCTCTCAGTGCTAGTCTTATCAGAGATGTTAGACTTAGAGAAAGGAGGTACTACAGTCTTAGCCTATGTGTGCTCATTACCCATGCTTGTCTTAGTGTCAGTACAAGTGCTAGCAGTTGCATGATAAGCTTTAAAATATTCAGACATGGTAACAAATACATATGGCATACATCCAACTGCACCACAAGGTTCATGAAAGCTAGGCATGTTAGGCATGGCAGGCATACTAGAAGATGCAACATAGTCTACTTTAGCTTTAGTACATGCATGTGTAAGGTGTGCAGTAGAATTGTAATTATTACATAACTTCCTAGATGCAGATGAGGAAGATGCAAAATTAGATTTCTTATTTACACCTACCTTGCCATTTCTGTTCTTCTTAGTCTTAACCTTAACACCCTCACCAGTCTTAGAGTTAACTATTGGGTCTGGTTTCTTAGGTGTGTCAGGTTCCTTACTATCCACCTTATTACCTGGGTCAGCTATGGATTTAGATTTACTAGCTGGAACCTTAGGAGTCTTAGGGGATTCCTCTTCCTTCTCTCTATCTTCAGCAATCAATTCCTCATTGATTAGCAAACTTACTTCATCCAAAGGTTCTGAAATAGACTCAGTGAATAACGGAGATACAACATCCTTAATAACATATGGAACCTTTTATGAGACAAACACGTTTATCTCAGATGTGCCACTATGTTTCTTACTGTTTAGCTTAGAATAGTAAAGTCCTAATGAAGTCTTAGATTAAAATATTTGACTATCTATTATCTCCTTCTGAGTCAAAGCTACATTCTTAAACGCCTGTAACTTCTTTTCTAAGTCAGCAATTTGGGTTATAAGAATGGCTTCTATGTCTGCATTGCATTTAACCTTATTCTCTAGATATTCATTCTTTTGCTTAAGGTCTTCTAGTCCAACTACAAGCAATTCTAATTCTTCATTCCTAGAGGTTAAACTCTTAGATTTAAGAATTAACTTATCATTTTCCATTTTATATGCAAGCATGCTTGTATGAACATTATACAATTCTAAAGTAAGTTCATGCACAATAGATTTGTATTCAGACACAGTCATATCTATAGTGGTAAGTTCAGGAACCTGAGATGATTGCGATGATTCCTCTGCAAAGTCTACCATAAGAGCCAGATTCACGTACTCTTCCTCTTCATCCGAATCAATATCATCCTAGCTTTTTCCTTCAACAATGTATGCTCTTCCCTTTTCCTTAACCACATAAGCATTCAGCTTCTGTTTCAGCTTCTCATTCTTCCTTTTCAAATCTTCATAAGTTTCCTTGTTTTCATGGGAGTCATTTGACTTTGCTGCCTTGGGTTTTCTGCAATCGTATGCAAAGTGCCCTAACTCATTGCAGTTATAGCATCTTGTTTTGCTCCTGTCTATCCAGCTTGACTTGTAGCCTCCTCTGGAGCTTGACCCTGATGAGTAGCTTCCTTTCTGAAATCTCCATGATGAACCCCTTGGTTTATAGTTAGGCTTTCTTTTTAATCTAACATGACTAAATTTTGCAGCCATGTAGGCCATAGATTTGTCCTCCAACTGTTCAAGTTCTTCTTTAGTTTAGAACTCACTTTCATCCTCTGGCTCACCATAAGCAATTTCAGCTACGACAATTTCTTTGATTGTTGAGGAGGGTGCAACCTTATTTTCTTGAGCTTCAGGTTCACGAACTACAAGTGCAGTGGTTTTTGCAAGTGTCGTACTCTTATTGTCAAGAGAACCAGGTCCATAGATAATAGCTCTCTGCTCTTTCTCCAGCTCATGTGTTCTCAGCTTTCTATAGATCAGATCTAGAGACATAGTGATAAAATCTGCTCTTTCTCTGATTGATGTGTTCTTTTGTTCCAGGTGAACTGGGAGCGTTAGCATAAACTTTTTGTTGGACTCACTTATAGGATAAATTTTCCCTTGCAGCTTTGATTCACTTAACAGTCATGTATATCTCTCAAAGAGTGAAGACAGTGCTTCTCTGGGTAAAAGTTTGAATGCCTCATACTGAGTCATCAGAATATCCATCCTATTTTCTTTGACTTCTTTTGTACCTTCCATTAAAAGCTCAATGGTTTCCCATATATCTTCCACACTGTTACTTCCTAGAATTTGATGACTCATATCTTTATCGGTCGATTCCATAATTATGAGTTGAAGGCTTGTGTCCAGATTTATCAACTCCTTGTTAGTTTCCGTATATTTAGACGGATCCTTGGGAGTGGATGAGGAAGGAATTCTTATACCAGCTGTGGTTATGGATTCAGCAACTACTTCCATCGGAACATAAGGGCCATTCAGTAATATCCCAATATAAAGTGGATTCGAGGCTTTCATAAACAGCATCATCTTTTACTTCCATAGGTTATAATTATCTCTATCTAATGGGAGAACCTTTATACTTCCAATTCTTTGGTTGTTCATCATCTTGGCGGAATTAAATTATTTAAAGTTCAAAAATTTCAAGAAATGAAATTTTTTGAAAATTAAAAAATTCAAGAAATTTTTCAAGAACTTGTTTCTTTCTCTGGTTCTTGATTTGTATGTCAATCAACAAGCTCTGATACCAATTGTTAGTCCCAAAGTATCGTAGAAGGGGGGTTGGATACAATATCTACAATTTTTTTCGATTCGTTTCAAGTTCTTCGTTAAAAGTACATAATCAAAATAATACAAAACAATTCGAGGAATATATTGTTTTATTAATATAAACCTTGAGGTTGCTACAATCTAATCAAAGTATTGATTAGCTACAATAAATTCAGCAGCATAACAGTATGTTTACAAGAGTAATAAATGTGAAGCTTTAATGGAGCTTTCGTAAGCTTTCTGTGTTTGCTGAAGAAGATAACTAACTGAATGAATACATTCAATTGCTGCTTTGTAGTCTTTCAAATTCAATGGACAGGTGGCTTATTTTTGTCCACACATTTCATTAAACTTTGTTGCATTTGAAATCAATGAACAACACTTCTATGGCGACTGAGCTTTGTGGCGACCAGTATCCCCTGTGCCTTTCTCTGTGGCGACTAAGCTCTGTGGTGACAGAGTTCCCTTGTGCCTTTCTCTGTGGTGACTAAACTCTGTGGCGATAGAGTTCTATGGTGACTGATAGACACTTAGTCTATTTCTGTGGCGACTAGGACTCATATGGCGACCAGATAGACACTTAGTCTATTTCTGTGGCGACTAGGGCTTCTATGGCGACCATAGTGGAAGACTGTTTGACTTAGAGTATTCTTGCTCTTGTCAAACCATTCTTCAATGTATCAACATTTCCTTCTGTAATTGAATCAAAATACTTTCTTGAATACTGATGTTTGGTGCACTGGTCTGGTTCACAAACAGCTAGTATTGAGAGGATCCTAATTCAATTTGTCTTGTGTTTCTGAGTTGATACAGATTGGTGTTTATCCATTGCTTCTTTCACCGAATCCTTGATCTGTAACACTTGAAATCAATACATATAACTGATGCTTAAAGTCCCTTGATGTCTTATTCTTCATGGTTGCTTGAACATGACAATGAACTTCTTCCCATGATCTGTTGGAGAACTTAAGGAGTCAATCACATCATTTGGTTATTTGAGTTTATCTTGTCTTCATCTGTAGGGTTCCTGTGCATCACAGTTTAATATTGTTTATATGTTTCTGTTTTCATGTTGAGTTATAAATCCTCGATTACATGTTACATTACATTATGCTTTACAATAATGTTCTTTTAACACTGATTCCAGCTCACTCATTAATTACTGCTTTTTTAGCCCACCAACAATAGTTCAATGCACATTGTATTTTATACTTGAAATTTATGGCTTAGCAAATTCCTTGAGTTTCCATCTGAGGTTGCTTCTAATTGTACTCCCAAATTCTTTTGCTAACCAATCAGCTTTAACCATTCTTTGTTTGCTAACAATAATGCAATTATGCTCTCCTTTGTAAGTCTTTATTTGAAATGCTTTATCATTTTCCATCCTAGTTGTCCATAATTCCCACTTGCATCCTCTTGAAATCACTTCTTTTTACAAACACTCTTCTTTGTCTATCTATACCATAGTTCCTAATTGCATCTCTCAACATCTCCATTGAGGTAAAAATGAGGCATGGTTGAAACTCTATATGTTCCATCTTTGTGTCTGGGTAGAAAGTGGGGTAATGGGGTTGTTTTTGCTTCTTTTTTCTCCTTCTTGGTTTCACTAACTCCTCAATGTTATCAACTACTTCATTATCACTGGAATCAGATGATGGAAGGCTTGGCACATCAAATGAATCACTATCATCTTTCTCTTCCATCTTTATATTTACCTTGTCATACCCAAGCTTCTGATTATCATCATATTTGGGAAATAATTTGCTCAACATTGCATACTCATGTTACACAAATTCAGTCCATTCAGGAATTTCACCTATATAATCATTATGCTCTTTAGTTTTCATGGTGACCTGCCTCTCAGGTCTCTCATGTTGTGCTTCCTGGTTGTCTAAAGATTCCACTGTCACATTAAATATACCATTGCTAATGTGCATTTCAGTAAGGTCCTTCAAAACATCAATCTTTCCTTCCCTTAACATTCTTTTCTTTTCTCTAATTTCCTCTAATTCTTCATCATTTGACTCAACATCATTATCATCATCAGATGACATCTCCTCATCAGTACTACATTCACTATCAACATCTTTTTCATAATCAAGATCCTCTAATTCATCACCATTATTTTGCATATTTATGTCATGTGTAGCACTATCAGGTTCAACACTATCAGGTTCAATACTATTACTAACATTTATTTTCTTCTCTTCAGCACAATGATCAACATATATTGAAACAGAACCATATTTTATTGCATCAAAATGTAGCTCTTTAACCGACTCATGATTCCACAATAATTTATAAGCTTCGTTACTAATGGTCGGAGGTTTCTTATAATAAATTTTGAGGTCATTTCCATAACCAACATCATCTAAATTGTTAAGAATATGTTGTGAACTTGATGATAATTTGAACAAAACACTTAGTAGATATTATTTAGGGTATTTGTAGCTTTCAACGGATGATCAGTTCAACATCCGTTGAAAGAGTAGCTTATGTTACAATAACATTAGTAGTACATTTCTCCATATTGTAATGCCTTAGTGAACTAGATGTTGTAGAATGCTTAAGTCATGTTGACTACTAGATTGATATGCAAGATAGGTTGGTTAATTGTAAATATTAGATTCCTTTTAATCTTGTATAAATGAAATGGAGTTAACTGCCATAAAGACAGTCTCAACGGATGTTTCACTAAGTTTCAACGGATGATCAGCTAAAGCTTCAACGGATGATCAACCAAAGTTTCAACGGATGATCAACCATAGTTTCAACGGATAATCAATATGAGTTTCAACGGATGATCAAATTCAAAAGAGCATTTGATAGTGACTTGACAGTCACATGCGTTGATTGTATGCAAATGGAATGTGGCAGCCTAATGATAGGACGAAAAACGTGCTAATATTCACGCAAGTATACGTGATTGCAAGTAATATATAATTAATTCTAGTTCATTCCCACAAGGACTGGTTTAAGTTAATTTTAATCAATGTACTTATGCAACAATGGTATGGTTATACCATTCAATGCTAAGATGGTTAACAAATTGAGGTTGTTTATAATTACGCTTAACTAAGAGATTATACTAAAGAATATTAACTAAGAGATTAAAGAGAGTTGAATATTATATGACACAAATATGGGATTCTAACTTCATTAAATACTTCATTCAATAGCCTTTTCATTCTTAACCTTAGCATGCAATGGTGATGACACTAATCAGATAACACAAAACTGGTAAATGCCGACTTTCGTTGTACGAATATCATACTACTAGACATCCACAAAAAAGATAGAAACTGAATAGACACCAATTACATTGAGACCCTATATGTCTATAGAATTTGACAACATAACGGTTTAATGCACAAGTTATCTATCGTGATTACAAAGGGCAAGTAAGATGGTTAAAATTACCTACGAATCATGCATATCAAATACATGAACCTATGCTAGCATGGCAAGTTCTAAACCCCTAAATTCACTTTCGCTTCATTAGAGATTAACACGCTATCTTATAAGTTCACGATGCTCATAAGATGAATAAGCACAACCAATACTAGGATATTATACAATCACCACACACTAAGGTATCGAAACAAATTAACTAAAGAAATCTATAAATAAATCCGCTAGAACCCCACGATAACGATTAGCCCATAATCGGACTCATCATTAACGTGGGTTCCGATGAAAACATGGTATAATAAACGTAGTCTTTTTACTGAATAAATAATAAACCAAGTATGAAATAAGAGTATAGGTTCACAAGTAAGAAAACTAGCATCCAAAGTTACAACTTAAAATAAAGAATCACAAGAATAAACTAGATCCTCTTCTCCTTGGCACAACGACTTCTTCTTAAGCTCTAGTACGTCTTGTTATGAAAAATGATCATAAGTTATGTATATATAGCATCCCATGCAGATTAGAAGTCTTTCAGGTCAAAATCAGAGTAGAAACAAGATTTTTGGAATTCGACCCGGCGCGGCTGCACGCTTCACTAGCGCGGGGGCGCTGCACTTCTATAATTCTGGCACGGCCGCGCGCTATTACAGCAGGGGCGCGCTGACTCTCTGAAGAAAATCATAACTTCTGCTTTTCTTGCTGTTTTGAGTTGGTCTTTTCATGAGCAATCTTCTTGACACATTCCTAACACCAAATTAGCATCAAATCAATGCCAATTTACCTGAGTCTTTTATTCAATCCTGAAATGCAAAAACACTACAAAATATATCAAAAACACAAATAACTTGAGTACAAAACACCAATTCAAGCCTTTCTAGGACATAATAAGTGGACATAAATGCCACTTAACACCTAATTGCAGGTTTTAGAGAACAAAGAAGCATTTCTATTTCTATGCTAAACTGAAGATATTTAAAGATGTTGGATTGAGAAATGAAGAAGTATAAGATTAGACTAGAAACATTTTGTCTTATTTGTTTGTCTCTTTATCATGTAACTTGGTGATATATAAACCAAGAGTAGCAAGTAGAACTTTATCCAAGTTAGTAAGAACTTACCAGAGAAATAGAAAAAGCTAAATCTATAAAGAATTTCTCTGTTCTCGTAGTTCAACTTGTAAGCTGTTGTGTATAATATTGTAACACAGAGTTCTCTACTTAATATATATCTATTATGGAAAAGTTCAATCCACCAGAAAGGTTTTAAATACTTTTATGTAATTACTTTGTGTTTTGATTTCATCAATACATTCATTCCGCATCATAGCCAAATCAAACACAGTTATATAGTTATAATAG
The DNA here is from genome assembly GCF_009905375.1 of Apium graveolens. Taxonomy (NCBI): domain Eukaryota; kingdom Viridiplantae; phylum Streptophyta; class Magnoliopsida; order Apiales; family Apiaceae; genus Apium; species Apium graveolens. The sequence goes on along the minus strand of NC_133651.1, from coordinate 72,883,252 downwards.
AACTGTTCTTAATATTGAAAAATTAGCCAGAATTACATACAACCCCCATTCTGTAATTCTTTGTTAGATTGTTTGGGAATAACAATTGGTATCAGAGCAAGCTCTTAAGAACAAAGAGTTTAAAGATCACAACAACTAACAAGATGAGCAGAAAAGATGTTGGAGTAAAGATTCCTTTTCTGGACAAAGAAAACTATCACCATTGGAAGGTGAAGATACACCTACATCTCCTTTCTCATGATGAAGGATATTTGGACTGTATTGAGAAAGGTCCACATGTTCCTATGAGAGCTGCTACAGGAAATGAGCCATCCATCCCAAATCCTAGAGCAGAATAGTCTGATCCAGATATTGAACAAGTCTATAAGGATAAGAAGGCCATGAACATTTTGTTTAATGGTGTTAATGGTGACATGTTTGACAACATCATCAATTGTAAAACTGCCAAAGATGTCCGGGATACAATTTAAGTTATGTGTGATGGAACTGAGCAGGTAAGGGAAAATAAAATGCAACTCTTGATTCAGCAATATGAGCATTTTCATAGTGAAGAAAGTGAGTGTAACGCCCCCAAATCCGGGGTCAGGAACCTGGGTCGTCACGTAATCCTTCAATCATGTGTAACCTGCATTAACTCGATAATCCAATAATTCCATATCACAGACCCGCAATCTCACACACCCACAAGTTATAGCCTTAGAAACGACGTACGACAAGTATCATCTGTTATTAAAAGTCAAATGTACTTTACAGGATCTCAAACAATTATTCATAACCTCTACATGAAGTTACAATAATTACGACTGATATCTTATACCTATCTGATACTATGGCACACCTGAGACAAGGCTGCTAGGGATTCTCCCCATGACTACAAGCGACTAAGTCCCACACCGGCATACTGGTTATCTGTTGTGTTGTGTCATTTAAAAGAAAGCAAGAGTGAGCTATAATGCCCAACATAATAATGTACAGTGTGAAAATGACTGTATGATAAACTCACATAAAACATCAAATAAGATAATTACGTTTTATTCAAAAATAGTTTTCCTTGGTGACACACACCTTCTCATGAAAACAATTCTTTGGTGGATTTTTTTTATCCTGCGAATACCTTAATGGTAAACCCAGCACCTAGGCTTGGGTTACGATATTGCATCACAATTCCAATTGGAAGAATAGGATACTCGTTGGAGCCACCACATACGATGATCAGTCGTAATACGATAATAGTAACCTTTTCTACTAGTAGATTGACGATACCTTCGTATCCCGGTTATCACCCTTGCCACATTCGGGCTACGTGTCCCATTTTTGGGTATACACATACTTCACAAGTTCCTGAGTATACAGAGTACCTTCGCCTGCGGTACCTTTGGTAGTCCATCTAGCACACATAGTACTAGAGTCTTACCCTGCCTTGTCCTTTTAAAAGAATTCTATCATATCTCGAGAACTCGAACCACATCGAAGTTCCCCAAGCATTTTGCTTGTTGATAGAAACCGTTTATCTCACTAAGATAAAAATGTATATATATACGTACTTCCGAAATTTTTGGAGGAAGTACTAAGGATGTGAGTTGACCGTTGTCAACAGATAATTAAATAAGGAGGAAAAGTTTCTCCTAGAAACTATATTCAAAATATTAAATAAGTCGGGATAATATTCTCCGACGATCTGAAATTATTCGAATGATTTTCGAAAATCGGAAAGTATTTTAAATCAGGTTCTATGATTTTTAAATCATAAATAAACCCTTTAATAAATAGTAAATAATTAAATGATAATCGATAATTAATTAAACCTCGAAGGAGTTTACTTTTAAAAGAATAAAATAATATTCCTCAACTAATTTATGTTTAATACATTAATAACTTTAATAATTAATCGAGATTGAAGTAAATATTTACTAGAGAATACTTCTCCCTAATAAATGAATAGTAAGTAAATATTTCTTGTCCAAATGATAAAGTATAGTTGAAGAATACGATCTTTGGAAATCATTTTAATAAAAGCTCGAGGTGTTTAATATTGGTAAGTGGATGTTGAGTCCATTTAAAACGTACTACTATGGACTTGTAATCATCCTATAATATCACCGGAATGATTCCCGGGTTTTTATTTTATAAAAACAAAACTGACCGACTCTCGGTCTTATACCTTATACATCACGCTCTGCTATAGCGCTAATATTCTTAAATAAAGCACATCCGGAATACTTCCGGGTTTTCATCAATTTTTACTGACCGATCCTCGGTCTAAAATATATACATGCCACACTACTTGCTAGCGTTAACGTTCTCATATATAAACTCCTCCGGGATACTTCCGGGTTTTTATAAGCTTACACCGACCGACTCTTGGTCTAAATATAACATTTCAAACTCGGTATGAACATATACTAGAAATTATCAATAATTGAGTAATGAAATACATCTCAAACTCCGTAAAACAGTTTAAAGCAATCTCATGCATATATCACAGTTTTTTAAAATATTCACAACACAACAGTTCTTAAAAGGTAGGGTTTGAAAACTTGCCTGGGTATCTTGAGGTGGAGGATGCTCTAGGTTCCGCTCGGAAATCTATAACCATAACACAAGTCATTTTGTTAGGTCCCGTTCTAATTTACGGCTACCCGCACTCATGTGCTAATCATTATATACCCTCTCAACTTATATTACTCTTATTATTTCTTTAAGTCCTTATTTACATTATGGTCGCTTCCTTTTTCAAAGTATCTTAAGTCCATTTTCATTTTCGTCGTCGGCTCCGCTTATGGATTCTACGGTTTCTAATCACGCGGTCTCGGCTCCGATATTTTTATAAAATTGAAAAATCATTATTTTCACTTGAAATCTTTATAGAAGTTAGGAAACTCAATTTACTACTCTCTGTAAAATGTTCATGATTTATGAATATTTCTAAGTCGATCCTTTATATTTTCAAAGTTCATAATTCGTAGCAGTTTTTGTCGCGTAAATCACTTTTAGTAAAACGGCCATAACTTTTGATCCCTAAATCGGAATCAAGAGATTCAAGCACATAAAAGATCCTTGTAACATTGTATATCATAAAAAAGGGTTATTTTTCAAGAAACTACATTTTAAATCCTCGGGACTTTCTGCAGAAACTTAAAGTTATGTTTTGTTCGTTTTAACAGGATTACGTTTACGATCGAAGTTTTGTTTACGCCTTAGATCTTTATAATACCACCACCAATCAACATATCATCATCAACACACTAACTAATCTCAAGAACATCATGTTCTTGAGGCAACAACAATCAACCTTAAATCTACTTAACTAAATATCAAGATCTCAACAATATCACCATTAAAACTAGGTTTACCACTACATACTAAAAGGATCTTGAAATTGAATCTTAAACAAAGCTGGGTCAAAGATTTTTACCTTTCTTGAAAGCTTGAGATGTGTTCTTGATGATGGTGAAGTCTTGGGAGTGCTTAGTATATTTTTTGGAACCTAAAACCACCATTGAAATCAAGAAACCAAAGAAGAGTTACTATTCATACTATTAATTAGCAACTTTCTTGATTTTATTTCACCCATCAAACCTTGATAAAAAGAGCTCAAAGATTTATATTACCTTAGTTTGGTTTTTAGGAAGCTTGAAAAATAATGGAAGGATTTATCCATGGCTAGAGGTTGAAGTTTTGATTTTAATTTCTTGGTTTTAAGAAGAAGGGCCGAATGAGAGTTTTTAGGGAGAGAAGGAGAGTTTTTATGCTTGCTTCTTGGTTGCTTCTTGGAAATGAGGTTGTGATAGCTTGTGATATATTATATTGATTGATATCTTCTAGTTTACCAAATCCATGGACAAGAAAACTAGTTAGCCTTGTAGTTTGTAAGCTAATCTACTTAACTTAGCCCTTTAGCTCACTATTTGCTTAGCTTTGGTTGATCATCCTATCTCTAGCTCACTATTTGATAAAGTAACCATGGTTACTTTCTTACCATGGTTAGTTAGTGCGTTACGTTTATTTAATCATTTGCACGTTCGATCGATCGCTTAAAGGTTTTCGAAATACTTTCTCGTAAATGGTTCGCGACGTAATTCCTTTCGTATTTATTCCTTATGTCTTGAATTATCATACTTGGATATAAGTCCATAGGGTTTTAAATTCGTAATTATATTATGATTCCCGTAATCCTCGATGATTCGTAAATATGGTCATTTTTCAAAGTTCGTTTTCTTCGAAAACTAATAGTGTTTACATACACTCATTTGATATGTATAATCATGTTATCAATTCCGAAACTCATTTTCTCATGCACAACATAGTGTGGGCTAAAAAGTTTTTTCCCGTCCGTCAAGGTTACTATTCATTAAACGTTTTACAAGCTCTCAAAAATTCAAGTTATTATATTACTATTCATAAAGGACTTTTACCGATGTCAAAAATTTGGGTTCTTATAGTCTTCCCCCCTTAAAAGGATTCCGTCCCAGAATCAGTTCAGAAACAGGTAGGGATATGCTTCTCGCATAACAACCTCGAGTTCTCACGTTGACCTTGCAGTATTTGATCTCTTCATAAAATTTCCACTCATCCAACCAATATATTTCCGGGTACTCGTCCTTGTAGTCTTATGACCTCTACACGTTACTCGACATACGCTAAGTCTGGCTACGAGTTTATTAGCTCATTTTCAATCATATGTTTGGTTTTGACGGTTAAATTTCCTAACCTTGATTCGTGGTACTCGTTATAAACTTGGTGACCGTTCGACGATGGTGCTAATTTATAATTCAACTTTCTTAGTCCTTTAATTCTTCAACTGGTCCAATAAATCTTGGGTTCAACATTTCTTTCCCTTTCGAATCTCATCACTCCCTCATCGGGAAGTACTCTCAACAATACTTGGTTCGCTACTTCGTACTTTCTGGCTTTAAAGTTATGGTCCATATATCTCTATTGTTCTAGGCTACCACTTCTAGGAATTCCTTTGGTTTGTTGACTCAACTATGGTCCAGTATCCTCCGCTTACCAATTTCTTCTCAACCTAAGAGAGAACGATCCTTTCTTCAGTACAAAGCTTTGTAGCCATTCCAATGCACGCATGATAACTCATTATTGTCGATAATTCGATTAACGTCAACTGGTCGCTTCATTTCCCTTAAAATCTATAATATGGACGATTAGTGCATCTTGTTTAAAATCATCCTTCAACTTATTCGTTTCCCCCCTCCATCGCTCCTACTAGTGCTAGAGTTTCGTTCCTTAACGTTTTCTCATTTTGGGCGCATCATCTCTGTCGATTATTTTATGTAAGAAGTTCTCGTCGCATTTCTACACGCTCGCCTCATGTTACATGCTTAGCGTCAGATTTAACATTTCTTCCCGTAGTAACGTAAGGCACATCCTCGTCCTGTTGCCATCTTGAAGGAAGCACTATTTCATACGCAATTGATTGACACGTTTTGGGATCGTGGAACGTTCAGCTTCCGTCATCGGTCGGACTTTTTTATCCTTAGACGTATTCACGTTTATTGGTACCTGCTACCCTTTATAGGACGTGTACGATCTTCTTTGCCTTCTATCAGCTCTGATAATGACATCCTTCATTCTTTCACATTGTCCTTCGTAAGGGATATCGGAGATTATTTTTCGTATGCTAGCGTGGTAAGTACATCTACACGAATTATCTGTCAACAATAGGCGATTCCCCAAACCGTTCCAAATAAAAGGTAAGCCGCTAGTCGTATCTTCAATGGTCAGGATAGTCCTCTCATTCTACTTGTCAATTTGAGAACTATAAGTCATTCCTCTGTCCATCCTTTTTCGCAAAATATCTTGGGAAATAGTCCCGTTAATTAAATCTTGGGTCCTTGCGTGGCGCAGTCGTCACAGGGTCTCTCTATCCCAATTATCTCTTCCGCATTCATAACAATTTTGTAGAGTGAACATCTATCATTTGCATAATAAAATAAGTGGTCTTATTTAATCTATCACTCAAAATCCTCAAATAGCACAACGGCTAATTTGGTTCTTGATAATCCTCCTTCAAAATTTATTATAATTAACTCTTACTCCTATTTGGGTCATCTACAAGTCGAAATCGCCAAAATTATAACCCTCACCTTTCCGTTTTCATTTTCAACTATGTCGAATACTTACTTACCTACTCAATGACATCCCTTTTCATATTCTGTCATGACTAATATCCGTTTATGTTTTTAGGCACCTTTAAGTCTTCCTGTTAAGTAATAAAGCGTTCTTTTCATGCGATCCTTCTCATCAGTTATTCTGAGATTTGTCATCCTCAAGATATCTTTTCCTAATTAAAGTGTCGGCCACCACATTGCCCTTTCCTTGATGATAATAGATTTCTCAATCATAGGCTTTGATCAATTTGACTATGGCCTCTATCTCGTGTTCAGTGTAAAAAAAAATTCCAAAATTTTCTCATAGGTAAACTTCTTGTCCCTTTCAGTCCGAACCTTATCGCAATTATTCTAGATTATTATTAGAAAGCCTTATATCAAGATCCTTAAGTTGCGTAGACATATCATTAGACTTCACGCAACATCCTATTTTTATCGTCGAGTATTTCTAGCACGAGATTGCTACTAACCTTACCTTCAATTCTTGAAAATCTTATTCCTCAAATTCATACATGCTTGGTTTTTTCCCGAATTTATTAGCACCTCTCCCGATACTGTTTCATAGAAGTGTACCTTACTAATCACGTCGTATCCCTATTTTCGTTCTTCTATAACCATATTAAAGATACTTATGATAATAACTAAACATGGTATTCTTCTTTTTAAAACAACTTACTCATCACGATGCTTCGATTGCACCATCATAACACTGAGCTTTCAGTCTCATATTACAACACTCGGTTCTCAACTATACCTCTCTTTGTTGGGAAGGCAATTAGCCTTGGGAAAAATGATTTTCACGATATCGATGAAATTTAGACAATCTTAACAAGATTTCCAAATCTAACATCTGAACAAATAATGAGCTCTGAATAAAAGAGTCGCAATACTCAGAAGATTCATAACTTGGAAGGAAGAATATAACAAGGATTATCCTTCCATGTCCTTGGAAGTCTATATTGTGATATTATGGAGAATATCCATTGAAAGCAATGATTGCTAAATAATAACATCATACGAATGATACTTGTAAGATTTTCCCATTGAAAGAATACTTTTCTTCTTGAATAATGAAAGAAATATTGAATAACATCCTCAACCAAAGGTTAACCATCGAGGTCTCAAAAAGGTGCTATTTTGAAAGAAGGAATTTTATCCAATGATTAATAAATAAGGAAGTATATTGTTCTTCAATCACTTTGTAATTTTAATTGGATATTCGTTATACAAACGAAAGAATAAAATATTTCATGAAAAAAATATTTCATAAAACTGAATATGAATTCTTGTTTGAGTGGGCGACCTAGTTAGGTCTCAATTAAATCATTCTTTGAAAATTTCATCAACCATTAAATCTGGCATATATAATGCACTATGGAATAATCAAAATTTTATTGGAAGTGGAACTTAGAAAAATAATAACTAGTTCATATCAAACAATATTCTCAACCGGCAAAGAAAATGGCCAACATAATTGGTTTGGCCCATAGCAACTAGCTAGGACGATGATCTAAGCTTTCATCATATTAATTAAAATTTTGACTAGTTAGGACAATTAACTAGTCATTCATGAGAACATATGCAACTAGGCATATTTCAGTTTGTTTGTAAAAATCTCAACATCGTAACCACTGAAGAAATTGTGGCTACCTTGGATGACGATTTTGAAATCAAGAGTTTTTAAATTTGGGCCAAGAAAGAAAATTAAAACTCTTAATCGAGTGGTCTTGGCATCAGAACAATCGATAGCCTCTTATCAAATATTTCTTTCCAAATAAAGGGTACACTCATAGGTGCCCTAGTCCACATACTTTATCAGATCTTTAAATAGAATTGAATCGGAATACCAATATCAAATTGACACCCTTACTATGATTTCAAAGTTCAATATATAATTTCATCCCGATTTGAGGAAAAGGATTCCCGAGGAATATATGGATATTAGATTATCCATGTTTTTAACAATTTGTTAGATATTTACAATCTCGACTGAGAAGAGTAAGTATGAAAGAAGAATCAAATGAAGATACTCATTATGAATATTCATCGATGAATTGAGGGAAAATTTAAATATATAAAAAAATCTCTTGGATAATTGAAATAAAGTACAAATATCTCTGAGTTGAACAAGAAGATCATAATCTATGAATGAAAGTTCATGGATCAACTAAAAGAATTGAACAAGTCCTGATGCGGAGAGAGACTATTCAAGATGGTCACATCAGAAGTTCAAAGTAGGGAATGAAAAGGATTTCCTGATATAACTTATCAAGGCAATATGAATCATCAACAATTTGGAGGGAGTAACGTGACAGTGAGTAGGTGCCAAAATATTTTACTGATTATCCTAACTCTCGTCATTATCCATCTGAGGATGATCCCACCTCTTCTTCTTCGTAATTCCATGTTTAAAATAGTTTATCTTTCAACATCATTTTAAAATAGCTTACTAACCTGACTTTCGTACGTATATATGTCATTCCGGTATTTTACCTCGAAGACCTTACTCATAAATATTCCAAAAATATCTATTAAGCCGATAGTTGCCTGCTACACGCATCCGTTACTAACTATAAGTGGCCAGTTTCCCCTGTGAGCATATCAAAGAGATCTCTTAGGGATCTCAATGCAGTCCATAAGTTCAGTGGCATGTGTGTGTAATTGAACATACGTTACCGAATATATTAGAGGTCTACGAGTATATATTCGTAGCCTCTGACATCATATCTACCGAAGAATTCCGCTCTAGACTCACTGGTCTATCCCTTTTTAAAAAAATTCTAAGATCGAACCATCGCTCGTTAGAATCTTACGCCATTTAATTATAGACATGCCATCGATTCTCGATGCTCTTAATTTTTTAATCTAAACCATCATATCCTTACAGGTTAAGCGAACTAATAATATCATGTAGTGTAGTCGTCTTACGTTAACATTCTTATATAACATTCATATCTTCCTTAATAGAAAATATCCTTAAGGGTATATTTGACACTATCTCTGGTGAACTCATGATTAATACAATATTCACATCCTCCTTGGTAAAATGACACTGTCAACTAGTTTGGGCCAATAACCTCAACTGTATACTAATAATTAGACTTCATGGTCCTCACATGTGATGCCCCTTCACGGGCAACCTATAAAGAACTACGAGTAACAAGGCTCGTGTTATCAAAATTTACATATGGTGTTGGTAATATCGTCTTTACCCTAAATGCTCTGGAGACTCAGCTTCAAGTTCTACATCCACATCCTTGCCAAATCAAATATGATTCTATTTTTTCTCCTCATCATTCTGATAATCTCTAATGGTTCTATTAGTCATACTTTAATACCTCAAAAATACATTTAATCTAACCTACACATTGAGGCTACATCCGGTAGTCCAATGATGAACTCTATATGAGCTCTTACGAAATCTCACATCTAGACAAAATCATAACACTCTCGTCTTTAAGTACTATAACTTAATGCTCTGTTACCAATTCTGTAACGCCCCCAAATCCGGGGTCAGGAACCTGGGTCGTCACGCAATCCTTCAATCATGTGTAACCTGCATTAACTCGATAATCTAATAATTCCATATCACAGACCCCCAATCTCACACACTCACAAGTTATATCCTTAGAAACGACGTACGACAAGTATCATCTGATATTAAAAGTCTAATGTACTTTACAGGATCTCAAACAATTATTCATAACCTCTACATGAAGTTACAATAATTACGACTGATATCTTATACCTATCTGATACTCTGGCACACCTGAGACAAAGCTGCCAGAGATTCTCCCCATGACTGCAAGCGACTAAGTCCCACACCGGCATACTGGTTATCTGTTGTATTGTGTCATTTAAAAGAAAGTAAGAGTGAGCTATAATGCCCAACATAATAATGTACAGTGTGAAAATGACTGTATGATAAACTCACGTAAAACATCATATATGATAATTACGTTTTATTCAAAAATAGTTTTCCTTGGTGACACACACCTTCTCATGAAAACAATTCTTTGGTGGATTTTTTTTATCCTGCGAATACCTTAATGGTAAACCCAGCACCTAGGCTTGGGTTACAGTATTGCATCACAATTCTAATTGGAAGAATAGGACACTCGTTGGAGCCACCGCATATGATGATCAGTCGTAATACAATAGTAGTAACCTTTTCTACTAGTAGAAGGACGACACCTTTGTATCCCGGTTATCACCCTTGCCACATTCGGGCTACGTGTCCCATTTTTGGGTATACACATACTTCACAAGTTCCTGAGTACACAGAGTACCTTCGCCTGCGGTACCTTTGGTAGTCCATCTAGCACACATAGTACCAGAGTCTACCCCTCCCTTGTCCTTTTAAAAGAATTCTATCGTATCTCGAGAACTCGAACCACATCGAAGTTCCCCAAGCATTTTGCTTGTTGATAGAAACAGTTTATCTTACTAAGATATAAATGTATATATATATACGTACTTCCGAAATTTTTGGAGGAAGTACTAAGGATGTGAGTTGACCATTGTCAACAGATAATTAAATAAGGGGGAAAAATTTCTCCTTGAAACTATATTCAAAATATTAAATAAGTCGGGATAATATTCTCCGACGATCTGAAATTTTTTGAATGATTTTCGAAAATCGGAAAGTATTTTAAATCAGGTTCTATGATTTTTTAAATCATAAATAAACCTTATAATAAATAGTAAATAATTAAATGATAATCGATAATTAATTAAACCTCGAAGGAGTTTACTTTTAAAAGAATAAAATTATATTCCTCAACTAATTTATGTTTAATACATTAATAACTTTAATAATTAATCGAGATTGAAGTAAATATTTACTGGAGAATACTTCTCCCTAATAAATGAATAGTAAGTAAATATTTATTGTCCAAATGATAAAGTATAGTTGATGGAATACGATCTTTGGAAATCATTTTAATAAAAGCTCGAGGTGTTTAATATTGGTAAGTGGACGTTGAGTCCCTTTAAAACGTACTACTATGGACTTGTAACCGTCCTATAATATCACCGGAATGATTCCCGGGTTTTTATTTTATACAAACAAAACTGACCGACTCTCGTTCTTACAACTTATACATCACGCTCTGCTATAGCGCTAATATTCTTAAATAAAGCACCTCCGGAATACTTCCCGGTTTTCATCAATTTTTACTGACTGATCCTCGGTCTAAAATATATACACGCCACACTACTCGCTAGCGTTAACGTTCTCAATTATAAACTCCTCCGGGATACTTCCGGGTTTTTATAAGCTTACACCGACCGACTCTTGGTCTAAATATAACATTTCGAACTCGGTATTAACATATACTAGAAATTATCAATAATTGAGTAATGAAATACATCTCAAACTTCGTAAAACAGTTTAAAGCAATCTCCTGCATATATCACAGTTTTGTAAAATATTCACAACACAACAGTTCTTAAAAGGTAGGGTTTGAAAACTTGCCTAGGTATCTTGAGGTGGAGGATGCTCTAGGTTTCGCTCAGAAATCTATAACCATAACACAAGTCGTTTTATTAGGTCCCGGTCTAATTTACGGCTACCCGCACTCATGTGCTAATCATTATGCACCCTCTCAACTTATATTACCCTTATTATTTCTTTAAGTCCTTATTCACATTATGGTCGCTTCCTTTTTCAAAGTATCTTAAGTCCATTTTCATTTTTGTCGTCGGCTCCGCTTATGGATTCTACGGTTTCTAATCGCGCGGTCTCGGCTCCGATATTTTTATAAAATTGAAAAATCTTATTTTCACTTGAAATATTTATGGAAGTTAGGAAACTCAATTTACTACTCTCTGTAAAATTTTCATGATTTATGAATATTTTTAAGTGGACCCTTTATATTTTAAAAATTAGTAATTCGTAGCAGTTTTTGTCGCGTAAATCACTTTTAGTAAAACGGCCATAACTTTTGATCCGTAAATCAGAATCAAGCGATTCAAGTGCCTAAATGATCCTTGTAACATTTTCTATCATAAACAAGGGTTATTTTTCAAGAAACTACATTTTAAATCCTCGGGACTCTCTGCAGAAACTTAAAATTATGTTTTGTTCATTTTAACGAGATTACGTTTACTATCGGAGTTTTGTTTATGCCTTAGATCTTTATACTACCACCACTAATAAACATATCATCATCAACACACTAACTCCTCTCAAGAACATAATGTTCTTGAGGTAACAACAATCAACCTTAAATCTACTTAACTAAACATCAAGATCTCAACAATATCACCACTAAAACTAGGTTTACCACTACATACTAAAAGGATCTTGAAATTGAATCTTAAACAAAGTTGGGTCAAAGATTTTTATCTTTCTTGAAAGCTTGGGATGTGTTCTTGATGATGGTGAAGTCTTGGGAGTGCTTAGTATAGTTTTTGGAACCTAAAACCACCATTGAAATCAAGAAATCAAAGAAGAGTTACTATTCATACTATTCTTTAGCAACTTTCTTGATTTTATTTCACCCATTAAACCTTGATAAAAAGAGCTCAAAGTTTTATCTTACCTTATTTTGGTTGTTAGGAAGCTTGAGAATTAATGGGAGGATTTATCCATGGCTAGAGCTTGAAGTTTTGATTTTGATTTCTTGGTTTTAGGAAGAAGGGCCGAATGGGAGTTTTTAGGGAGGGTAGGAGAGTTTTTATGCTTGCTTCTTGGTTACTTCTTGGTTGCTTCTTGGTTGCTTCTTGGAAACGAGGTTGTGATAGCTTGTGATATCTTATATTGATTGATATCTTCTAGTTTAGATCCTAGGAATTTATTCTTGTTGCTAAATCCATGGACAAGAAAACTAGCTAGCCTTGTAGTTTGTAAGCTAATCTGCTTAACTTAGCCCTTTAGCTCACTATTTGCTTAGCCTTGGTTGATCATCCTATCTCTAGCTCACTATTTGATAAAGTATCCATGGTTACTTTCTTACCATGGTTAGTTAGTGCGTTACATTTATTTAATCGTTTGCGCGTTCGCTCGGTCGCTTAAACATTTTCGAAATACTTTCTCGTAAATGGTTCGCGACATAATTCCTTTCGTATTTATTCCTTATGTCTTGAATTATCATACTTGGATATGAGTCCGTAGGGTTTTAAATTCGTAATTATATTATGATTCCCGTAATCCTCGATGATTCGTAAATATGGTCATTTTTCAAAGTTCGTTTTCTTCGAAAACTAATAGCGTTTACATACACTCATTTGGTACGTATAATCATGTTATCAATTCCGAAACTCATTTTCTCATGCACAACATAGTGTGGGCTAAAAAGTTTTTCCCTGTCCGTCAGGGTTACTATTCATTAAACATTTTACAAGGTCTCAAAAATTCAAGTTATTATATTACTATTTATAAAGGACTTTTACCGATGTCAAAAATTTGGGTTCTTACAGTGAGTCACCTTCTGACATATTTAGTAGATTTCAAAAGCTACTAAATGCTCTAAAGTTGCATGGAAGAGTCTATCAAACAAAGGACTCAGACCTCAAATTCCTTAGATCTCTACCAGAGGAAGGGAAGCCTATGGCAGTCTCACTAAAAACTCTCAAGACTACAAGGAATTTACCTTGGACATACTGTATGGGATTCTAAAAATCTATGAGCTTGAAATAGAGCAAGATGAGAAGCTGGAGAAAGGAAGAAAGAAAGGATGATCCATTGCATTGGTTTCTAAGCAAGAGAAAGAGAAGGAGACAAATATTGAAGCTGTTGAATCTGCACCAAACCCTAGAGTTTGTGAAGGCAACGGAAAAGGGCTAGTAGCTGAACATGAAGAACATCTCAGTCAAGATGACATGGATGACATAGATGATCATCTGGCTTTTCTATCCAAGAGGTTTGCCAAGCTCAAATTCAAGAAGAATTTTGGAGCATTAGAGTCAAACAAAAACATGGTTGACAAGTCTAAATTCAAGTGTTTCAAGTGTGGCTTGCAAGGTCATTTTGCTAGTAAATGCAGAAAGTCTTATTCAGGAAAAAAGAAGTTTGAGCCTGTGGATTATAAGCAGAAATATTTTGAGTTGCTCAAACAAAAGGAAAGAGCTTTCATCACACAGGAAAATGACTGGGCCACAGATGCACTAGAAGAGGATGATGATACAAGCTATGTCAATCTAGCACTTATGGCCAAAATAGATAAAACAAAATTCAGTTCATCCAGTAATCAGGTAATCACCACTAATCTAGCACATTTATCTAAAGCGGAGTGTAATGATGCTGTAAATGACATGTCTACTGAGTTATATCATTTGCGTGTTACACTCAAATCTCTTATTAAAGAAACACTAAAATTAAAGAGAATAATTTGTTTTTAAGTGAAAGAAACAATGTGTTAGAGACTCAATTTGTTGAGTTTGAAAAATTAAAGATAGAGTGCAAGATTTCCAAAGATGAACTAACTGAATCCTTAAATAAAGAGGAGATTTTAAGAAAGTAACTTGAACGAGAACATGAGGTAATTAAGGCATGAAAATCATCTAGAGATGTCCATGCTCAAATTACTAAAGTTCAAGGTATAGAATCCTTCTGTGATGAATCCTGGAAAAAGAGCAAGGAGAAACTTGATTCCAATTTGGTTGAAGGACTTTCAACGGATGTGGATTCGACGGATGATGAATGTTATCCGTCGAATGATCAAAATAATTATCCATCAAAAGACAAGGAACCACATCCGTTGAGTGAAAGTAAGCCAGTTAGCAAAGCCAAGCTAGCTAAATTAAATGAGAAATATGGACCAGTTTCTAAGAACTTTGTTCTAGGAGAAACAAGTCAAGTGAAAAAGTACAAGAGAGTCAATGTGGGGCATCTGTCAATTAAGCAATAGAATGATAGATTGGAGAAAATTGAGGTTAAAACAGAATCTAAAAGGAAAAACAATAGGAATGGGAAAGTAGGAATTAACAAACATAACAACTACACACCTGATAAATATGCACCTAGAAAAATATGTGTGAAGTACAGTAGTATTAATCATTTGTTTGTTAATTGCAAACTTGCTATGCCTGCACCCATATCTGCACCTCTTTCATTTCCTAGTATGCCTACAATGCATGTGAATGTTATGCCTGCATATGGTTTAAATGCACAGTTTGCTAATATGCCATTTGCACAAAATCCTTATTATGCTACATTTAGTATGCCACAAATGTCATTTAGCATGACTTACTGGAATAACATGTTTGCACAAAATATGCCTTTCCATGTTAATCAGCCTGTGCTTGATAATTCTGTAATGATGAATGGCTTCAAAGGTCCTACTCAAATGACTAAGGATGAAACTCAGATACCTAAGTTAGATGAGGAAAAGTCTAAGAAACCTAAGAAAAGGGCTAACAAAACAGGACCCAAGGAAACTTGGGTACAAAAATCAACTTGATTTGATTTTTTCGTGTGCAGGGAAACAGAAAGAATCTTTGGTATCAATTTTGGAGATGACAACAAGGGTTATTCTGTGGGATATGGCTTGATATCAAAGGATAATGTCATCATTGAGGAAGTTGCCCTAGTGGATGGACTCAAGCACAATTTGTTAGTATCAGCCAGCTTTGTGATAAGGGCAACTCAGTAACATTCAATTTTGAAGCCTGTGTTGTGACCAACAAGAAAAATAACAAAGTGGTTCTCACTGGAGTGAGAAAAGGAAATGTGTATCTAGCTGACTTCAACTCATCAAATAAAGAATCTGTTACTTGAGGCATTCCTCAAGTGGAATTCTCAAAGGATGGATTGTGTGATGCCTGTCAAAAAGGAAAACAGATCAAGGCATCATTTAGAAAGAAGCTTGATTCAACAATTGAAGAACCTTTACAACTACTGCACATGGATTTATTTGGACCAGTCAATATATTGTCCATCTCAAGGAAAAGATACTGCCTAGTAATTGTGGGTGATTTCTCAAAGTTCACCTGGACATATTTTCTCAAATCCAAAGATGAAGCTAGTAAAATCATCATCAATCATATAAGGAAAGTCAACAATCATCCTGATCTCAAAGTCAGGAGAATCAGGAGTAACAACGGAACTGAGTTTAAAAATTCTGTGATGAGATTATTTTGTAAAGAGAATGGGATCATGCATGAGATTTCAGCAGCAAGAACTCCACAACAAAATGGAGTGGTGGAAAGGAAGAATAGATCTCCTATTGAAGCTGCAAGAACAATGTTAGAAGAATCAAAGTTATGAACATATTTTTGGGTAGAAGCTGTAAATACTGCATGCTACACTCAAAATATTTCTTTGGTTAATCAAGCAAAATGCATGACACCCTACCAATTATTAAAGAACAGGAAGCTAACATTAAACTTTCTTCATGTCTTTGGCTGTAAATGCTATATCTTTAGGAATCAAACTGATCAACATGGAAAGTTTGATGCCAAAGCTCATGAGGGAATTTTTGTTGGATATGCAGTTGGAAAAGCATACATAGTCTACAATCTCAGAACCAACATTGTTATGAAATCTGTACATGTTATGTTTGATGATAAAAAGATTGAAGGACTGCAAGATGGATATTTCCATGAAAGCCTCAGATTTGATAATATTGAGATGATTTTTGATGATAGTGATGATGAAAGTGATCAAGAAATCATATCTAAAGATAATGCAGAAAAATCTACAACTAATGAAACACATAACTCATCATCTGTCAAAAGACCAAGTGCATCATCCGTTGAAAGACAATCTGCATCATCCGTCGAAAGGCAAAGATCAACATCCATTGATCCATGAATAGGAGTTGAAAGCCAATACAGATCATAAGCAAAAACAACCCCAACTTTAAGTCAAAGATCCACAAACTCGGGGGGAGTTTGTTCTAATCAAAACTCAGTCACACATTAAGATAACTATGAGGCCTTTTTATCAAGAGCTAATATGCCTCAACATAGAAAATGGACGAGAGATCACCCTTTTGAACTAATTATTGGTGATGCATCTTCAAGAGTGCAAACAAGGAAAGCAACTGAAGAAGAATGCCTGTATAGCAGCTTCCTATCTCAGGAGGAACCTAAAAAGGTAGAAGAAACTCTGTTGGATCCTGATTGGGTTTTAGCTATGCAAGAGGAGCTAAACCAATTTGAAAGGAATAAAGTTTGGAAGATGGTACCCAAACCTAAAGGAAATAATCTTATTGACACAAAGTGGGTATTCAGAAACAAGATGGATGAAAATGGCATAGTAGTCAGGAATAAAGCTAGATTGGTTGCTAAGGGCTATTGTCAACAAGAAGGAATAGTTTTGATGAAACTTTTGCTCCTGTTGCAAGACTTGAAGCCATCAGAATCTTCTTAGCCTATACAGCCCTGCCAATTTTAAGGTCTATCAAATGGATGTCAAGAGTGCCTTTCTGAATGGAGATTTGAAGGAGGAAGTCTATGTCAGTCAGCCTCCTGGTTTTGAAGATCCAAATTTTCCAGAATATGTCTACTATCTTTTGAAGGCACTTTATGGACTGAAGCAAGCACCTAGAGCCTGGTATGACACTTTGTCAAAGTTTCTCTTAGAAAATCATTTCACAAGAGGTACTGTTGATAAAACTTTATTCTATAGAAATGTTAATGGCTCTAGTATACTTGTTCAAATTTATGTAGATGATATTATATTTGGTTCTAAAGATGAAAACTTTGCAAAAAGTTTGCCAAATTAACGCAAAGTAAATATGAAATGAACATCATGGGATAACTAACTTACTTTCTTGGTTTAAAATTTAAGCAAGTTAGTGATGGAATATTCATTACTCAAACCAAATACATTTATGATCTTTTGAAGAAGTTTGACTTAATGGATTGCACATCTGCAAAAACTCCCATGGCCACTGCAACTAAACTTGAATTAAACACTACTGAAAAGTCTGTGGATATCTCAAGTTATAGAGGCATGGTTGGCTCACTTTTATATTTAACAGCCAGTAGGCCAGATATAATGTTTGCTACCTGTCTTTGTGCTAGATTTCAAGCTGATCCTAGAGAATCTCATTTAGTAGCTATTAAGAGAATTTTCAGATATCTCAAAGGAACTCCGAAACTTGGCATTTGGTATCCTAGAGATTCTGGTTTTCATCTAACTGGTTATTCAGATGCAGATTATGCAGGTTGTGAAATTGATAGAAAAAGTACAACAGGAACCTGTCAATTTTTAGGAAATAAGCTAGTATCCTGGTTCAGTAAAAAAATAAAATTCAGTCTGTACCTCTACAGCTGAGGCTGAATATATTGCTGCTGGTAGTTGTTGTGCACAGATTTTATGGATGAAAAATCAACTGTTGGACTATGGTCTACAGGTGAATAAGATTCCTATTTTCTGTGACAACATAAATGCCATTACAATTACTGAAAATCCAGTACAACATTCAAGGACCAAGCACATTGACGTCAAGTACCACTTCATTAGAGAACATGTCATGAATGGTACTGTGAAACTTCATTTTTTTCCAATTGAGAAGCAACTTGCAGACATCTTACCAAGCCACTTGATGAATCCACCTTTACTAGGTTGGTAAGTGAGTTAGGTATGCTTAATTACTCTTAATTTATTTTGATGTCTAAGCAAATTGAAATGCAGCCAGAGTAAAATTTGATGCTTAATGTTAAAGATGAAATTTTGGCTAAGTCAAAATTTACATCTCGACCGATGTTCATTATCCGTTGAAAATGAATATAAGTTGAATCTCATTATCCGTTGAGGTATCAAACATTACTCTGGGTACTTTTAACCTTATCCGTCGAATTGCTCTCAGTCTCAGCCGTTAATTCTAAGCATTATCCGTCAAATTTACTTACAACCTGTATGTATATTTCAGCGGATAATTTTAGAATTTTGACAGTTTCCTTATTTTTAAACGACTATTTTGGGCTAATTTGATTGGTTACTTGATTTTACTTTTTAATTTTTGACAGTTTATTTCTGAGTAAGTATAAAAGCTTATTTTATTTCTATTTTTAATTTTATCTTTCTCAAGCAATTTTTCTAACTCTCTTCTTCTCCAAAAGCAAATACTCCCTTTCTGCAACTAATTTCAATCACAACAATGACACCCGTAGTCAAAATCATGTCCTCAATTGGGTATATTTATGAAAAAAATAGTTTCGTGGCTTTGGTGAACAAGCAAATTCCGACATCTGAAGACTATCACAAAATGATGGACTTCATCCTGAACTGCAAACTGAGTTATGCCATGCTTGAGTCTCCAACCATTTACTGTGAAGTTGTCGAGGAAATTTGGACTACGACAGTGTTCAACTCAAAGGACAAAACTATTACCTTCACTCTAAAATGTAATGAACATTGTATTAACTGTGACACAATTGAAAAGTGCTTTAAACTTCCTGAGAATAACACACTTGCTCTACACAAAGACATTGATGTGAGTAACATGCTAATTTCTATGGGCTATGCTCTTACTGCCACTAAGTTAGGTGATGATAGGAGCATGGGTCTTAGGAAAGAATGGAGCTTTTTGTGTGATTATTTTATCAAAGTGTTTTCTGGAAAAGTCAGTAATTTTGATGATGTTACTTATTCACTTGTTAACATGCTTTATATGCTTCTTAGTGATAAATATTTCGATTTCAGCACATCAGTTATGTATGAATTAGGGAGTAAACTAGGAGATATCAAGAAGAGGTCTAAGAACATCTATTATGCTAGATCCTTTATGATGTTAGCTAATTTTATTTATGAGGATCTTTCAATTGAGAACCCAACAAACAAGTTAGATTGTTGGGTCCAAGAGAGAAGAATTATTGCTGACTTGAACAGGGAAAATCACCACAAGGATGTTCCCTTTGTTTACATGACACTTGTGACAGTGACCAAACAGGTGCCTACCCAAGCCTCAAAACCAAGAATTTCAAAGTCCAAGTCAAAGAAAGCCCCCTCTAGTTTCTCTCAGAAGAAGCTAGTTGTAATATCCACTAGGCTCCAAGAGGGGAATGTGAAGGGGTGTAAGTCAGGTGAGGGACTGGGTGAACATAAAAGAAGCCCTAAGAATAAGGAGTGAGAGGTGTGTGTAACCCAGCCTAGCCACACTGCAGTTTCCCAATAAATTGTAGTGTTTAATAAGGATCTAAGCTCTTTACTAGTTTCATCCTTCCAAAAGGATATTAACATTGGAACAAGCTCTCAACCAAGAGCACAGGCCAAGAGGGTTAGGGACACAAGCTCACCCAAAACATATGCTAGAAAGAAGAAATCTAAAATACTTGGGGATACACAGGGTGCACACACTGTGTAAACTGCAGTCAAAGACTCAGTTATAGAACCTTCTCAAAGTCAGATTGATATGGCTCCTGTAAATGTGGAGTCACAGCCAAAATCTTTAATAATAAAAGCACCTCACACACCAAACTCACCCACAAACTCTTTGGATGTGGATATGATTCACACATCGATTTCCGATTCTCCATATTTGACTCTCATGGGGAAGCCAAAATCTACAGCAAGTGAGCATCATCTTTTAGATGATTTGTTGGTTCACTTGCCATTTCTTTTTGATTCTACTGAGAAATCTATGCAAAATCTCAAATCAATTACCACAGATTTTATAGTAGTCTCTATTCCAAACTCTATCATTTCTACTATCTCGGTGGATATTGTTCATCCGTTGACTAGTGATTGTATCTCGACGGATGTGCTTAACAACAATCATCCGTTGACACTTTTAACTACCGCTTCGGCAGATGTGTCTCATTCGTTGAATATCACTGTATAACTTGAAATCTCAACTGTTGTCACAAGTGCAAATGATTTAGTAGTTGTATAATCACTTCTAGGATTTAGGGAAGGGAGTGAACAGAGTGAGAGGATGAGTTGCTCTCAGGAAAAAGGAGAGGAAGAGAGTGAAAATATGCAAGCTATTTCTTCCAGCTTGGCAAAAGTAAGTGAGTGGAGTCCCACCTTAGAAGGTGAAGTGTGAAGGCCTCAACCCCGGGGTCAGGAGTTGACGTCAGCAACAACAATAATAACAATCATAATTCAATCTAAATTATTAATAATACATAACTACGACCCCTTTACCAAGACTTTTTCCAGGTTTAAGTATGATTTAGGTTACCACTAACATAAACAAACTTACAACCATCATCTCGACGTAGCTAACTTAACACAGCAACTCAACAGACCACCCTTGGTCCAACACAACCATCTCAGAGGAGTCTGACACGACGGGAACTGGAACTCTGCCCCAACTACCACAGAAGAATCTCCTAGGCATCTGCAATACATATATAAAACATTCTTCAAGGGTGAGCAATTGTTTGCTCAGCAGTACCGCTATATGAATAAAAAGCAAAACAACTTATGGTAAAACGATTATTGGAACATAAATTATAATTTGCTGCACATCATGTAAAAACATACGTAAACTGGATATTCAAAATTAGCATGCTCTGTAAAACAATATCATCAGTAGTGTGCTGTGTATAAATACCAGAATCAAATCTTAGCATGCTATCTTCATTTCCAAATCCACTATATAAACCATTTGTTCCATTACGGGAACCACAAAACCCAAATCAGATATGTAGTGGATATGTGAAGATAGTTGATCAGGCTATCAACACCAGACGGCTCCCTCTGCCATCCCATAAACCTGTTCCGGAACTCAGAGACTAGCTAGGTTTCTGACCTGCTGGACTAATCGGTTTTATATTGCGCGCAACCGAATTAGCCTCTTACGCCACCTCAATAGGCCTACTCTGGCCCCAATGTGTCCCATATCTGACCGTTTTTTCCAGTTTTCAAAACACTTGTACCTATCTCATTTTCAAAATCAGTTATTTAACCAGCACACATATAAAATTCAGTTCGCAAATCATTTCATTCGAGATAGGTACCTTTCGAAGTTACTTTTCCCCCAAAATAATTTGAAAACAGTGATTTATAATTACGGGGATACATAACATAAAATGTTTCCATTATATTACAAAAATAAAGCATTTAGCTATTCATTTGCACTGAACCATAAAAGAATGGTCAGGGGTACTTGCCTTGCAGAGCTTTACGACTATTACTGATCAATTCTGATCCGACTCAGACGCTCAGTCTTTATCGTCTAATCACTAGATCACCATGGATTCGACTTCAATACTCAGGTTTTTCAGTTGAAACCTTACTGAGCTCGTCAATTGCCCACTAAGTTATCTTTAGTCCAATATCCACTTTCAGGTTCCCGACTATAACCTACAGGAGTCGAAATACTCCATGTTAGACGTCTAGGTATGCTTGACATATCCTCGCTAACAACCTACCCATTTGATATCAATTCCCGACTCGTAATTATATACATTTCATAATAACACACACAACAATTAAGGTTCACATTCACGAAAAATAGGTTCGGTGTTCGTTTTCAGAAAAATACATATACTCGTCATTTTACAAAAATTAGGGTTATTACTTTTTGGCAGAACAGTTCGCCACCACATACAATCAAATTTCGTATATAACATATATGTTTATATATACTCGTTCGATGGCCCGATAATTACTGGATACGCTCCCGTATTTCCGTAGTTCGATTTCTCAGAAATTGGGCAGCACCTCCTTTATTTATCGGACTAACCCGTCGAAACACTTCGACGTCTCAAACCAAATCCACAACAACAATAAATCATAATCAATTCAATCCGCCATCCCCAAACCAGCACAATTCCAATAATCATATCCTACTTTTCGCTTTAAAATAAATTTTATAACCGATTTTATTTATTAATTTGAAAATATTAGGACTCAGATATACATCATCATCGTCCACCGTCCGCTCATCGAAATTCATCGCGGACGGCGGTAAATCCGCGGGTACCCGATTAATTTGGGTTTCCTACGCGTAATTCACCGATTATATCACGTATATTAATCGAAATTACCCCTGCAGAAAATAAAATAAGTAAATAATTAAAAGCACCACAATTCAACTGCGTGTAATCACATGCGCCAAAACCATCACACAGACTGAAGCTCGCAAGCAATCGGAAAAATATAAACAAGACAACAGAACAGCCACCGGAAGGAGGCACAACACAGCAAGTCACACACGACACACACATAACTGCACACACAGAGCATATATGCACATATTCGGCATAACCCCCTACCACTGTCACCTCTCCGGAGAACCGGCGATAACAAGCGGCCGGGAAAGGAAGGAGAACGGCGGCAATTACCGGAAACAGGGAGGAGCTACAAGGAATCGAGTAGCACAAATTAGAAAGGAGAGCCGAGAGCATAGAGAAATAGTAAGAGGGAGTAAGAGGGATAGAGAGAGATGAGGGCACAAATTGATGTTCGAAGCACAGGGGTGAAGAAAGGGGGTGATAGGGTGTTACTATATTTTTTTATTCCTGTTTGTTTGCAGCTGAATACGTGTCCACAGAATTGCTGAGAAATCAACACGTATTGTTAGAGATAAATACGATTGCCCTGCAGCTCGGCTTATTCCGCCACTTGATTTTAAAAGAACAAACTTACGGGTGATAATAATCCAAAAATTCACCAAACTAGTTTTAAAATTTTATATATATCCCGAAGTTAATAAAACATAAATTTTATAATTTTTAAATAAAATTTGAAACACAACTTATACCCGCCTTTCTCAAATAAACGAATCAACGCGCGGGTAAAATTAATCCCAAAAATTCCCAAAATAATTTTAAAATTCCCGGAATATTCCCAACTTAGATAAATATGAGTTTCATAATTTTTGAAGAATTCGGGAATTAAATACAGATTTTACAGATAAATGCAATCAGAAAATCATACAGGGTTAAATAATTGATGAAATATTGATTTATGAATTTTATAAAATCTCAAAAATAATTAGTGTAATTATGAAACCATAAAAAAAAATTTAGAGACACTCCAAATATTTATGCAAATAAATTTGCACTAAATTCACTTTTAAAAGTGAAAACGATTCAATACAACTCAATAGTTAATTACACAAACAACCCGGTACACCCTAATTCACACAGAGATCATAATAAAACAACACATAGCGATCGAAACCAATACACATATTTTACTTAACTATTTATTTAATAATTACACTTTTAAATAATATAAAAGTATACGAGTCGTTATATCCTTCCCCCCTTAAAAAGATTCTGTCCTCAGAATCTGATTTAACTAAACAAGTGAGGATATTTGTCAAGCATATCTGACCCTAACTTTCCAGGTAGACTCTTCGACTCAAGGATTTATTCAAAGCATACTTACTACAGACATAAATTCATTACTAAGGACTCCCTCTTAACGATCTAGGGTTTGGATCGATTATTCCACGCAGAACAAATTTGGATGAGAGCCCATTGGCTCCTAATCAATAACTTGGTCCGAATCAAATATATATCACCTTAATATTGATACGCAAGACATATTATATATATATACTGCAACTGCAGCAGCCACATCAACTCATGGCAACTTTACCTATATTTATGAATACCTCGAATGATTCACTATATTGAGGACTCAACTTGTCCCTTCTGTTCAAACTTAACCAATCTCTTTCAGGGTAAAACTTTCGCCTATACCCTGATTCTCATTCTATATATTCATATCCTTTCGATGCAAATCCGCTTTCTTTCTTTGTCTATCCCGAGTTGTTTCAACTTTCTTCCGAATCAACACCGCTACACTCTTGAGGTAATGAATTAATTTAGGATTTAACAATATCTCTACTCCCACTTCCTCTCAATAGAGTGAGGATCCATGCTTTTGTCCATACCAGGCTTCGCAAGGTAGCATTCGATTACCAATATGATAACTATTAACATAGAATACTCAATCTTTAGTAGATGATTACCTCAGTTTCTTTTAAACTCACCATATATACTCTCCACATATCTTACATCGTCCAAATCATCTTCTCACTTTGACCCTTCGTCTAAGGATGATAGGCAGTAATTATTTTTAACTTAGTTTCCAAACATTCGAACACCTCTTACTCATTCTCATCTGTCAAGGCTAGAAAGTAATCTCATACGTTCACTTCTTATCACCTTTAGGTATATAAACTCCAACTTTTACTCTTTCCAATTCTTCTATTAATTCCTCAGTAATCTTAATCATATTCATTTCTTCTCTTCTATTCAAGACATCGGTCCCTAAATGGACCTTGTTTGGTTGGTAGTTACTCAAACCACCGGGCTCCTGACCAGAACTTCATACTTTTAAGGTTTAAGATACAATTGCTACTATTCAACCCTTCACGACATTTCTTTATGTTTTTAACTTGGCCTTCCTTAGCCCTTAAATGGGCGAGGATGTTATCAATAAATACGATTATACCATCCAAGTACTCCTGATACACCATATTCCTTAATTCTTTATAGAGAACTGATACACTCGTTACTCCACATATTATTACCAAAACTTACAGCGCTCATAACTCATTCTAATTGCAATCTTTGATATGTCCTCAAGCTGGATTTTAAGTCAATCCGGCAGAAATCACACATTCCTTGAATTAGGTCACATAAATAATCAATCCTTTATA
The DNA here is from genome assembly GCF_009905375.1 of Apium graveolens. Classification (NCBI taxonomy): domain Eukaryota; kingdom Viridiplantae; phylum Streptophyta; class Magnoliopsida; order Apiales; family Apiaceae; genus Apium; species Apium graveolens. The sequence continues at coordinate 72,857,604 of NC_133651.1, read as the reverse complement.
GAGGTTACCTATTCTTATTTATCATTTTGTTAAATTCTCGATAATCAGTACACAATCTCATAATTTCATTCCTCTTTCCCAGCAACATCACTGGTGCACCTCAATGGACTATATCTGGTATGTTCATTCTCCTCCTTCCAATAACTTTTACAATTATCGAACTAATTATTTCATTCCAATGGCCTCTTGAACTCCAAGGAATCTATTTATTACTCAAAGTTTCTCCAACTTAAGTATTTTCTTCTTCGCAACTTTACTCATGGTGGATCTACCTTATTAGGCCTGTCAATGGAGCAAAAATCCGATCCGACCCGATCCGATCCGAGGCCATTTTAGTGGATATGGATCGACCTATTAAAAATCCGATCCGAGATCCAATCCGATAAGAAAAATCCGATTATAAATGGAGCGGATATGGATTTAGGTCGATCCGATCCGTTAATAACCCGATCCGGTTTATATATATAATGTAATAAAAATATTTTTTAATAATTCTAATTTTAAACGTATTATTCTCGAGTGAAGTCCCATTATCTATATTTCGTTTGGTTCAGTCTCTGTAGTCTAGTCCATTTCTATAACTCTAGTTCTTTTACCTTTAAAGCCGCATAACCCAAGTCTCAATTCATATAACACTTTTATTTCTAAGTCAAGTACCGTTATTCTCGAGTCAAGTCCCATTATCCTCGAGTCAAGTCCCATTATCTATATTTCGTTCAGTTCGATCTCCATAGTCTAGTCCATTTCTATAACCCTAGTTTTTTTACCTTTTAGAGCCGCATAACCAAACTCTCAATTCATATAAAACTTTCATTTTGCAACATCAATATTTTTCATTATTAGAATTAAAATACTGTACAACCCAATAGTATGTTTGTTTCAAAAAGCGAATTTTAGTTCGCAATTTATCTTTGGACATCGTTAATTCTACTTTTATTTTAATATTTTTCGAAATTGTTAATTTTTAAAAAGATTTTGTAATAATTGAAGTTAAAAAATAAATATACATAAATGGAGCGGATATCCGATCCGAAATCCGTGATCCGAACGGATCCGGATATGGATCGGCCTATAAAAAATCCGGAGCCGATCCGATCCGAATCCGAATCCGAAAAAATAAATGAATATGGATATGGATTTAGGCCGATCCGATCCAAACCCGATCCATTGACAGGCCTATACCTTATATCCTTAGCTTATTACTCCTTTCCTTGCATGATTGGAAGAACTTCTTATATTGCTTCTGTATCCAGAAACTTACCTTACTATTGGATTCTATACACTATACACTTCATTTCTTCTAAAAACCACTCCTTACCTTACTAGAGGACAACCAACCTGATTTCTAAAATCACATCAAACCCCTCTAACTCGGAGGGTGTCAGATCAACCTGTAACTATGTCCAACTTCTAAACACTTGTGATGTAGTATCTTGAATAACCGTTCTACAACTCCTTGCAACATGCCCAACTTTTTCACAATTATAACATGTAACTCCTGGATTTTCTGGGTTACATTCCGATGCATAGTGACCCTTACGTCCACACTTGAAACATTGCACATTCTTTTTACACGCACCACTGCGTCTCCTGTCACAGGACTTGCAATCCACTGCTCACTTGACTGACTGGGCTGGAGTGGAAGCAACTGGAATAACACTAGACCTAGCCTATAATAAACTCTATCTTCGGAATCTCTTAATCCTACTCCGGCCAAACCAGTTCTCAATTCCTTGAATGGATTCTCCTTGGTTTGCTCTATCCTTAACACCTTCCGACTTTCTTTTCTTAGCACTTTTATCCTTAACAGTCAACTTCTGGTCACTTTACATTACCGGGGCGGCCTGAACCATAGAGGAGTATGTCTTAGGTTGCAATGCCACAACTCCTCTGCGAATTTCAGGCTTCAACCCTTGTTGGAACTTCCTTACTTTCTGAATCTCCATACTTATATACTCAGGAACTAATCGGGCCACTTTTGTAAATTTGGCCTCATGCTCCTGAAAGAGATATGTCCTAAGTCCAATCATGTATGATGATTTAGGAATAAATTTTATGTAATCTATTTTGATTTCATTGATATTAATAAAAGACTTGTTTTGGTTTTATTGCGGGCTTTATCTATTTAAGTGTTTAAATAAGATATACCATAGTTTAGAGTAAAGCTTTTTATGGATTATGATGAGATCATAATAATGAGACCTAAAAAGATGATAACTCTGAACTTAAATATTTCCTGGTCGTAGGATTACTAACTGGTAATTAGTAATCCGCAAAGATCGGTACATACTATGCTTGCTTCATTATGAAGGATGTCTGTTCTCATAGACATTTGTGTGGTGACACTATAGCTAGTATGTAGGTGTTTATTATAGAATAAGTTCACTGAACATGACTCACACAGATGAACAACTGATGGAGTTCACTCACGTGTCAGCAGATGTTTACATAGTGATAGTTGTACAAGTATCCTTAGACTTGAGGTCAACATAGTCATCTTGTGTACACTGAACTATACTTTGGTTTAGTTCTTAGTCTCTAGGGACAATAATAAGGGCTCTACTGGGTGTAGGAATTTGTACACGAAGATAGTGTATGATCAATAAAGGATCTACCCCTTCCAGTGAAAGGAAGAGAATGTTCAATGATGATCCACTTATGCTAGTTCAGGAATCTCTAGCCAGAGTGAATGAAATTAGAAAGGAGTTTCTAATTCACATTAATTAGAACTAAGCATAGTGAATGGGAAAACATATGATTAAATAAGATAGGCTTGACACGAGTTCCATGCCTTGTATTTAATCATGACATTGCAGGGTAGAAGGAATTAATTGTACGGTAACTATTCACTGAATAGGTTTTTGGTATTCTAAGCAGTGAATTCGTATTATCCGGATAGTCGCGATATGCTGAGAAGTATCCCTCACGATGTAGAATATATATGATTAATTTATTAATTAATCATATTTAATGAATTAGAAAATTTATATAAATAATGATAAAATAGTTTTATTATTATTTATTTCAACTACCGGCTTAATATTGAACCTACAGGGTCACACCATAGAAGAGAATGCTTTAATGGTGGAGAAATTAATTAATAATGGCTGGTAATTATTTATTTGTGAAATAAATAAATAATTAGCAGATTTAATAATTGATTAAATGAGATTTAATTAATTCTTAATATTATTAATTAAGAATTTAATTTTGAAAATTAAATCAAGTGAGAGAATTATTTTTCTAAAGTGTTTAGAAAAAGGATTAATGATCAAAAGGTATTTTAATTATTAGTTAATTGGTTAATAAGAATAATCAATTAAAGGGTTAATAATAATAATATTTTATGGAAAATTTTCAGCTGAAAATTTTGCCTATAAATATACTATTATAAACCCTATTTGCCTCAACCCAAATAATTAACCCTAATTCTAAAGTAGAACAAGAGAGAGGCAACTAATTCTCTCAACCTCTTCCTCCTCCATCACACTGTACTCTTGGTGGATACCGGTGGAGTGCTTCACACTTGAGGAGCAGCTGCTAGGGATTTTCGTTCATCGTTCTTGGATCGCTATTAAAGACCTCCATCTTTCCATTAACGTAAAGCTTCTTAAGGTAAACATACTGAACTACATATTAAATATTATTTTTCGCATGGATCCTGCGGAGGGTTTCATTTTTTTTTAAGATTTAAATTTACGTTTTCGTTGCGTTTATGTGCTAAAAACCCTTCAGCTCCAACACACCTCTTTTACCTTGTTTCAGTTCTAGAAACTCGATTTCCATTTGACTCCGCACACCATCTGGGAAATACCTTTTCAAAAACAACTCAGTAAACTTAGCCCATGGAACAGGGCATTCTCCTTTTAACACTCTGGTTGACTCCCACCAATAATTCGCTTCATTTTTTTCAAGAAATAATTTACATAATCAATCTTAAGATTACCACTTACTTGCACAAGATTGAAAACTTCCTCCATTTCTTTTAACCATGATCCAGCAGCTACTGGATCAGGTTCACCTTTAAACTTAGAAGGGTTACATTATGAAAAGATTTGAAATAAGCACTTGGGTTAACTCCTTGTTGTTGCTGCTGCAACAGTAGTTACAGCTGTTGAACCTGTTAGATTAACTGCAACAGTTGTCGCTACTGCTTGCGCAACAAATCTAGAATTTCATTTATAGCTGGACCTTCTGCAAAACTACTACTATTTTCTTTAGACTGGGTAGGTTTCTTAGGTGGCATCTTCCTGAGATATATAAATGGGTTTATTCAAAATATAACAAAATGTTTAACAAAATATCACCGTTTAAATGGTGCACCTGTATCAGGAAAATGCTACCCAATAAAATACCCATGTCCTTAATATCGGGGTCCATTTGCAAAAGAAATCTAGATTAATAGCACTAGCAATCATAGCAACAATGACAGTAGTAGAATCAATAACAGTTCAGGAAAACTAAAATACAAGGAAACTAAGCACTGCCGCACGACTCCTCAATACAACAGCAATTGAAAAACTTCCCGTCACTGCTCTATTACCATATTAACACCAATCTGATATACTACAAGACTTATCTGCCTATATTAACCACCAATTACATAGAACAAGCTGGTAAATCAGGTCAACTTAAGGAACGCTAAACTCTTTCAGGCACCCTAGTCCAAAATTCAGTCAACCTTTTCTCCAGGGATGATTTCTTATCACCCTCAAGTGATCCATCAATCACTGAATTACCCTTCCCAAGGCTATCACTCCATCCTTAGATCCTGAGCTCTCATGGTCACCATTACTCTCAAATAACACCCTGGTATAAAGCTTTCCTTCTTCCTGATAGTTACTCTGACTTGCTTTCAATAACGAGGACCATCCAATCGCAGAAATTCATTATCATAGAATATCAAAGGAAATTTCAACTTAAGAGAATCAAATAAGAAGAAACCGTGAAGAAAATGTAGGTATGACTGAGAGCAACCATACAAGTACATAAGATGGCCAGTCTTAGTACCGCATAGCTCACAACACATACTTCGGTGGCATCCCACCAGACCCTTTTTCCACACAGACAAATGGTCAACTCCTATGTATTATTTGCCCTAATCAACCAAAAGAGTCACCAAGGAAAGAAACAATGTTTAAATAGAAGATTCACAAATAAGGAGGGAGAAATCCTGATTTATAATGGAATCAACAGAATCCTAAGTCGCTTATTCCGAGTTCTCAAATTTCTCACAGGAAAAGTAAGCAACTTATAGGATAAGAAACAATGACTCTGGAAACAAAATAGGTCTCAAGAAAGAAGTATAAGGGTTCAAGATAAACACCACAGTACTGATCCACATTCACCTTGAGACTTGGCTGTTATAGCAACCGCTAACGATTGTCATTTCATCCAACTCACCGAGGTCAACACTAGGTCCAGTAGCATTCCTTGACATGGAAAATGCAATATTTAGAAGTAACGTTGGCGCCTCTTCAGCTGACACACCAAGGAACCGCGCAAAAGCTGAATTCTCGCAATCAGACTTGTTTTCTCGAAAGGAAAACTAGAAATATCTATCGAACATTACTAATAATATATATACGAAGGAAACATACTCTAGGTTACGGAAGTTCCAGTCAATCCTCAACGAATGTCAGGGTTACACCTTAGAAACCCTTGAGTGAACTCTTAGACTTGCTCCTCTGATTGAGTTGCTGACTCACATCTATCTACGAACCTTTCTTCACTCTTTTGACTCTACCCATAACCTAAATCAGGGACTCAAACCTGTAGCTCTGATACCAACTGTGACGGCCTCAACCCTGGGGTTCGGAGTTGACTTCAGCAACAACAATAATAACAATCATAATTCAATCTAAATTATTAATAATACATAACTACGACCCCTTTACCAAGACCTTTTCCAGGTTTAAGTATGATTTAGGTTACCACTAACATAAACCAACTTACAACCATCATCTCGACGCAGCTAACTTAACACAGCACTCAACAGACCACCCTTGGTCCAACACAACCATCTCAGAGGAGTCTGACACGACTGGAACTGGAACTCTGCCCCAACTACCACAGAAGAATCTCCTAGGCATCTGCAATACATATATAAAACATTCTGCAAGGGTGAGCAATTGTTTACTCATCAGTACCGCTATATGAATAACAAGCAAAACAACTTATGGTAAAACGATTATTGGAACAGAAATTATAATTTGCTGCACATCAAGTAAAAACAGACGTAAACTGGATATTCAAAATTAGCATGCTCTGTAAAACAATATCATCAGTAGTGTGCTGTGTATAAATACCAGAATCAAATCTTAGCATACTATCTTCATTTCCAAATCCACTATATAAACCACTTGTTCCATTACGGGAACCACAAAACCCAAATCAGATACGTAGTGGATATGTGAATATAGTTGATCAGGCTATCAACACCAGACGGCTCCCTCTGCCATCCCATAAACCTGTTCCGGAACTCAGAGACTAGTAAGGTCTCTGACCTGCTAGACTAATCGATTTTACATTGCGTGGAACCGAATTAGCCTCTTATGCCACCTCAATAGGCCTACTCTGGCCCCAATGTATCCCATATCTGACCGTTTTATCCAAATTTCAAAATACTTATACCTATCTCATTTTCAAAATTATTTATTTAACCAGCACACATATAAAATTCAGTTCGCAAATCATTTCATTCGAGATAGGTACCTTTCGAAGTTACTTTTCCCCAAAAATAATTTGAAAACATTGATTTATAATTATGGGGATACGTAACTTAAAACATTTCCGTTCCATTACAAAAATAAAGCAATTAGCTATTCATATGCACTGAACCATAAAAGAATGGTCAGGGGTACTTGCCTTGCAGAGCTTTACGACTATTACTGATCAATACCGATCCGACTCGGACGCTCAGGCTTTATCGTCTAATCACTAGATCACCATGGATTCGAACTTCAATACTCAGGTTCTTCGGTTGAAACCTTACTGAGCTCGTTGATTGCCCACTAAGTTATCTTTAGTCCAACGTCCACTTTCAGGTTCCCGACTATAACCTACAGGAGTCGAAATACTCCATGTTAGACGTCTAGGTATGCTTGACATATCCTCGCTAACAACCTACCCATTCGATATCAATTCCCGACTCGTAATTATATACATTTCATAATAACACACACAACAATTAAGGTTCACATTCACGAAAAAAAGGTTCGGTGTTCGTTTTCAGAAAAATACATATAATCGTCATTTTACAAAAAATAGGGTTATTACTTTGTGGCAGAACAGTTCGCCACCACATACAATCAAATTTCGTATACAACATATATGTTTATATATACTCGTTCGACGACCCGATAATTACTGGATACGCTCCCGTATTTCCGTAGTTCGATTTCTCGGAAATTGGGTAGCACCTCCTTTATTTATCTGACTAACCCGTCGAAACACTTCGACGTCTCAAACCAAATCCACAACAACAATAAATCACAATCAATTCAATCCGCCATCCCCAAACCAGCACAATTCCAATAATCATATCCTACTTTTCGCTTTAAAATAATTTTTATAACCGATTTTATTTATTAATTTGAAAATATTAGGACTCATATATACATCATCATCGTCCACCGTCCGCTCATCGAAATTCATCGCGGACGGCGGTAAATCCGCGCGTACCCGATTAATTTGGGTTTCCTACGCGTAAATCACCGATTAAATAATTTTCCACACGAAGGTTATATCACGTATATTAATCGAAATTACCCCTGCAGAAAATAAAATAAGTAAATAATTAAAAACACCACAATTCAACTGCGTGTAATCACACGCGCCAAAACCATCACACAGACTGAAGCTCGCAAGCAATCGGAAAAATATAAACAAGACAACATAACAGCTACCGGAAGGAGGCACAACACAGCAAGTCACACACGACACACACATAACTGCACACACAGAGCACATATGCACATATTCGGCATAACCCCCTTTACCACTGTCGCCTCTCCAACGAACCTGTGGTAACAGGCGGTCGGGAAAGGAAGCAGAACGGCGGCAATTACCAGAAATAGGGAGAAGCTATAAGGAATCGAGCAACACGAATTAGAAAGGAGAGCCGAGAGCATAGAGAAATAGTAAGAGGGAGTAAGAGGGATAGAGAGAGATGAGGGCATAGATTGATGTTCGAAGCACAGGGGTGAAGAAAGGGAGTGATAGGGTGTTACTATATTTTTTTTATTCCTGTTTGTTTGCAGCTGAACACGTGTCCACAGAATTGCTGAGAACTCAACACGTATTGTTAGAGATAAATACGATTGCCCTGCAGCTCGGCATATTCCGCCACTTGATTTTAAAAGAACAAACTTACGGGGGATAATAATCCCAAAATTCACCAAACTAGTTTTAAAATTTTATAAATATCCCGAAGTTAATAAAACTTAAATTTCGTAATTTTTAAATAAATTTTAAAACGCAACTTATACCCGCCTTTCTCAAATAAACGAATCAACGCACGGGTAAAATTAATCCCAAAAATTCCCAAACTAATTTTAAAACTCCCGAAATATTCCCAACTTAAATAAATACGAGTTTCATAATTTTTGAAGAATTCGGGAATTAAATACAGATTTTACAGATAAATGCAATCAGAAAATCATACAGGGTTAAATAATTGATAAAATATTGATTTCTGAATTTTATAAAATCCCAAAAATAATTATTGTAATTATGAAACCATAAAAACAATTTTAGAGACACTCCAAATATTTATGCAAATAAATTTGCACTAAATTCACTTTTAAAAGTGAAAACGATTCAATACAACTCAATAGTTAATTAAACAAACAACCCGGTACACCCTAATTCACACAGAGATCATAATAAAACAACACATAGTGATCGGAACCAATACACATATTTTATTTAACTATTTATTTAATAATACTTTTAAATAATATAAAAGTATACGAGTCGTTATATGAAGGGGAGGGTGTGAGGGTGGGAAGCCAAGGGGAGCCCTTGATGCAAGAAAAGAGAGATCATGAGAGAAAAGCAGGTACTGAAGAATGGGAAGTGCCCATTGTTAGTGAGTTAAGGGATGTCTATGAGGCTGAAAAGAAACAGCTATTTCAGCAAGATTATCAAGCTGACTTAGACTATGTTTCTTATGAAGCTGAGGCATTTACTCACCATATTTCAGCTTATCAAGTCTTGGATGAACAGGACAATGAGGCTACTGAGAGAATTCTCAACTTGGTGCACACAACTGCTTGTATACAAAGGGCCAAGGATGAAATCACTGCCATGCCCTCCACAGCTAGTGATGATTTTGATTATCCAACTAGTGGTTCTAAGGATATGTTTTGGGATGAAGATGATGATGAAGGAGATCTCATGCACATAGGGGGGGAGCAGGCCCCAGCTCAAGTACAAATACTCCATCTTGGATGTTTAGCAAAGCATGTGATGAGCACCATTTCAAATCAACTCTCTTTCACATAATTCAACAGACTCAGACAGCTCTTCAAGCTACTACAAAGTCCAACACCAAGAAACTTCTTCAATACACCTTCAGTCTCTTCAACTGTACCAAATTCAATCTTTAAAGCAAACTCAAGATGTAACTGAGCTCAAGAGAGAAATTTGTCAAGTCAAAAAGCACATCACTACAAGATTGGAGGCTACCTTTCCTAACACAACAATGTTAGATATCAACAGACAGCTTATGAAAAACTCTGATCTAGTCAAGAAAGTGGACTCTTTGGACACCAGGCTCAAGACCTTGGAAACCTCAACCTCCACTCAACTTGATGCTAACAAAAGGGGGAGAAAGATTCTATCATTCCAGTTAGTCAGGGAGAGTCAACCAGTGAGGGGGAGAAAGTGCTCAACATACAAGTTAGCAAGGCGATTGTTCCAGCAATTGCTTTCTCAAAGCCACCAGCTCTTGATAGCATTTATCTGATCAAGATAGCAGCAGCTAAGCTGGAGTCAAATGACAAATGGAAGAAGCTTGATGTAGCAGCAGCTGAGTTGGAATTAAATGAAAAATGGACTAAGCTTGATGAAAACATCATGAAGAATTTTGGTCCAATTGAGAAGCAAGACAAAGTCTTCTCTCATTTCTTTCAATTGAGACCAATTTCAGCAAATGAAATGGGCGTAAGGAATATGGAAAGAGGTTAACCCTCATCAATTAAATCTTCAAAGGCCATTGTGATTTTTAAACCCAAAAGAAATTATCCAAAGAATTCAGATAAAAATCTATTGGACCTAATGTATAAAACCCCTAATCCAGATGAAAAGAAGCTGCTTGGAAGGTCTAGCTTTCTTCAAAGATCCTAGAGACTCAGTCTTAAAGAAAAGATTAGCCAAAATCTACAGGAACGGGAAAATGATCTGTGTGATGGCTGGACATCCACAGTTTGCAGATGCTAAGAAAGAATAAAAGGTGAGGCTCAAATAACAACAAAAGCAAGCTGCTTTAGATGCCAAGAACCTAGCTAAGAATCCTGCAACCATAGAAGTTGCTTTGCCTCCTATGACAACTGAGAATCCGATTGAAGAAAAGCAAGAAAAACCAAAGCAGACTAAGAGGAAATTTAGATACAAGCTCCCATCCAAGAGGAAGCTGGATTTCAATGATGATAAGGAAGAATACATGTCAATCCCATATTCTACTTCAAGTCAACCAACCATACCTACATTGAAGGAGGCTGAATTCCAGGTTGATCCTAACATAACTTTCAATGGTGAACCTGTAATTCCCAAGGATGAACCTATAGATTGGGACAACCTGCCTCTTCCTGACCTAAACATTCGAATCCAAGTCAAGCCAAGAAAGACAAAAAAAAGAGCTATCAAGAAGACCAAGCCTGTCAAACTTCAATCCAAATCACTGACCACACCCAAACCAACTATCAACAAGGGAGATCAACTCTTCATTTGTGACATTAAAGAATTCTCAAACATAAATCTTTATCTGGAAGAGATAGATGAAGTTAGAGCCATTGATGATTCCAGACATCTTCCAGAAAGATTAGTCTTCAGGTACAAGGGTGGAAGAGAGATGACTTGGCCCCTTCAAAGAATTCTCAATGAAGGCTATTCTACTTTGGTGACTATCTTCTCCTCAATCAAAAAGAACTTTGGGTTCAACATAGTTGCCAAGAAAATGGTACTAAACAAATTTGAGGAGATAAGAAAAAGCTGGAGAGTATCAAATGCACTCCCAAGAGTAATAATAATTCCTTTGACTGGAGATAGGGTGTATTTGAGGTCATACTGGATAATGGAATTCAAAGATGAAAAATGCATCAGAAGATTCTTCAGATTGGAAGATCAGCTAAAGATTTCAAGCAATGAAACTCTCATGGAGATGCAAGAAAAGCTGGATCAGACAAATGAAGATGAATCTGAGTTCTACAGGCAACTCCAATTCCAGATTGAGGAAAACAATGTGAAGTTGGGAAAAAAGTTCAGACAGTCAAGTAAATAAGCTAAATTTGCTCAGTCTAGAGAAGCACCTTGAAAACGGCTTGTAAGATTCTCTACAAACCTTCATCTGTATATTTGTCAATAAATTGCATCACTTATAAATTTTAACTACTATAATTCTATCTGTACTCAAAGAGTGTTTTGTTATCATCAAGTTTCTCTTAATTTATGACTACAATTCCAGCAGATAAATTGGGGGAGATTGTTAAGAATATGTTGTGAACTTGATGATAATGTGAACAAAAAACTTAGTAGATATTATTTAGTGTATTTCAACGGATGATCAGTTCAACATCCGTTGAAAGAGTATCTTATGTTACAATAAGATTAGCAGCACATTTCTGCATATTATTATGCCTTAGTGAACTAGATGTTGTAGAATGCTTAAGTCATGTTGACTACTAGATTGATATGCAAGATAGGTTGGTTAATTATAAATATTAAATGCCTTGTAATCTTGTATAGATGAAATGGAGTTAACGGTCATAAAGACAGTCTCAACGGATATTTCACTAAGCTTCAACGGATGATCAACCAAAGCTTCAACGGATGATCAACCAAAGTTTCAACGGATGATCAACCATAGTTTAAACGGATGATTAATCCGAGTTTCAACGGATGATCAAATTTAAAAGAGCAGTTGATAGTGACTTGACAGTCACATGCGTTGATTGTATGCAAATGGAATGTGGTAGCCTAATTGCAGATTTTAGAGAACAAAGAAGCATTTCCATTTCCATGCTAAACTGAAGATATTCAAAGATGGTGGATTGAGAAATGAAGAAGCATGTGATTAGACTAGAAACATTTTGTGTTATTTGCTTGTCTCTTATCATGTAACTTGGTGATATATAAACCAAGAGTAACAAGTAGAACTTTATCCAAGTTAGTAAGAAATTACCAGAGAAATAGAAAAAGTTAAATCTGTAAAGAATTTCTCTATTCTTGTAGTTCAACTTATAAGCAGATGTGTACAATATTGTAACACAGAGTTCTCTACTTAATATATATCTCTAGTGGAAAAGTTCAATCCACCAGAAAGTTTTTAAATACTTGTATTTAATTACTTTATGTTTTGATTTCATCAATACTTTCATTTTGCACCATAGCCAAATCAAACACAGTTATATAGTTATAGTAGAACTGTTTTTAAAATTGAAAAAGTAGCCATAATTACATTCAACCCCCCTTCTGTAATTCTTTGTTAGATTGTTTGGGAATAACATAAATAAGCTACGAAACGCTCTAATAATAAATCATTAACCTCAACCCCATAGATAGTATCACATTTACCTCCATTGTAGTAGTATATTCCTTCCTACATTTTGAACTCACTTTATGATATATTTCAAGCTTGATCGTGTCCATTAAACCTATCAAAATTAATTAATAAAAGGGTTAAAAATAATAAAATAGTGTAAATACAAATTAATAGTAATGAGAATTGCAGGTTATGACTTAATCATACCTTATTATCCCTCTAATTATGCTTTTTCAGTTGTTTTGATTAGCAGAACCCTAATCTCCCATTTATGAATATAACAGTGAAAATAGGGTTTTTTAATTGATCGTGCTAGATGGGGAGGGTTTTTGTATCTTTTTTCATTTTTTTTATTACTAATATATATATATATATTATAAGTATTAAAATTTACACGTCATCTGCCACGTAGACACGGATTAACACGCTGGATGAACAATTTACTTCTGTTAATTTTAATTAATGGAATGAATAGTTACTAATTGTAAAATTAGTAGAGTTCTAATCTTGAGAGGCTTTGTAGTTCGATGGTAAGTTTCTAAAAAGGAAAATAGTTGAGTGACAAAAAAATCCATTTTCGCTATCTATAGTACAACACGGTATCCGCCGTTTTTTCAGTCCAAAAATAGAAGAGCATCTTTTTTACTGAAATTATGGGGTTATTTTACTGAGTTTCTTCTATATGGTTCCCTGTATTAGTTAATCCGATCAAACTGACCCAATTCGACCCTCTTTTCAGTCGATTAAATCGATTAAAAAGTTTGATACTTGATTGGATTAAAAATATTTCAACCCGCACTAAATGAATCGGGTACTAGTTCAAGATTTTTTGGCTCAACCCAACCCAACCCGATTTTATTTAAATTGACCAACATGGCCTTCTCTAAGGCATCAGACCTTAGCAATTGATCAAGTTCTGAAGTAACCACAAAATCGACCAACTCCACCTTTAAGCACTCCTCATTTTCGGTGGGGAATTTCAAGGCATTGAAGACATTGAAAGTCACATCCTGATCTAGCACTCGCATAGTAAGCTCACCATTCTGCACATCAATCAAGGTTCGGCCAGTAGCCAAGAATGGTCTTCCCAAGATTATGGGAATCTTCTTATCCTCCTCGAAATCAAGAATTACAAAATCAGCAGGAAATATGAGTTTATCAACCTTGACCAAAACATCTTCCATAATGCCTCGTGGATATATATAGAACGATCGGCCAACTACAAGGTCATATAGGTAGGCTTTGGATCAGGTAAGTCCAACTTCTTGAGGATTAACAAGGGCATCAAATTGATGCTAGCTCACAAGTCACATAAGCATTTGTCAAATGAAACTTTTCCAATGGTGCAAGGAATAGTGAAGCTTCCAGGATCTTTAAGCTTCGGAGGCAACTTCTGTTGCAGCACAACACTGCATTCCTCCGTGAGAGCAACGGTCTCTAAGTCATCAAGCTTCACTTTCTCAGAAAGAATACCTTTTATAAACTTCGCATAACTAGGCACCTGTTCAAGAGCTTCAGCGAAAGGTATGTTGATATGAAGTTTCTTGAACACCTCCAGAAACTTCTCAAACTGCTTATCCAGCTTTTTTGTAATAACCCCAAAAATTTTGGACATTTTGTAACCCTTATGTATAGTAATTTTGCTGATTAAGATGATTAAGAAAATTTTTCATGCCACACTATGTAGGAGTTCTTTTATTGTTATTCTGAGATTTTATTAGTACTCCATATGGTATATAAGTGTATGTAAAGATCGTCAGAATCCAAATTCGAACACTTTGATTTTTCCCGAAAATCCACCAGATACCGAAAGAATTGAGTATAAGATAAAATGAGTAAAAAGGATTTAAATTCAAGGATTATAAGAGAGCATCATAAAAGGAATATAATATATTGAGAAAGGTTAAGGGAACTCAAGTAATAAGATCCCGGATATGATCCCTCAAACGATTAGCAAGAACGAACGATAAACGAGTCGTACAACAATTAAACGACAAGTAATGCAAGAGAGATTAGTGCAAGGATTAAGGATGATAATCAAGAAATTAAGCAAGGATTAGCATAAAAAGATGCTTCCACCATCAAGTGATGATAAGTGGCAAATGATGAAGTTACCAAGGTGATGTCATGCTTAGTCACAGTCCACTCACTTTATTCAACCAATTAATCACCCAAATATCCCATTCACTTCCATTTTCCACCACAAACACATTTAGCAAAGTAAAACCCCTCCCAAGAAGAAGAAGCTCTCGGCCTTCTTCATTTTTCAAGGAGAAAAATTCCAAAAATCAAGATTCAAGCTTTGTTAAATTACAAGGTAATTATCTAAGGTCCCTTATGATTAGTTCTGGCTATCCTAGAAGTTTTAGCCTCCAATTCTTCATTAATCTCTTCCAATAAATCAAGGAAGAAGATGATGAATAATGTTTTCAAGTTACTAACTTTGTTTTCTTTGTTTTTCCTTTAAGATCCAAGCATTCCTAAGCAATCTCAAGGCTTCTTAAGGCTTCCTAGCTACTCTAATCACTCCAAGGAAGGTATAACACCTCCAAACCCTAACTTTACTTTGAGTATTAGGATTGGTTTGATTGTTATAGTAAATGAGAATCATGATGCTTGTGTGTTTAGAGTTTGGATTGGATTTGTAGTGATTTGGATGTTGAAATCTTGTTTATAGTTAATGAAACTTAAGTATAGTTAGTAGATCATGTTTGGGGTTGAATGAATTGGAAAATCTTGAGATTTGGGGACTGATGTAGTAAGGTTTGGATTAGGTTTGGTTGTATTGTTGGTTGTGAGTGGAATTGTGGTTGTTTGGAGTGGTTTAAAACTTGGTAATCGTGTAAACATAGCCGTCGTAATGCCCAATTTCATACAACTGCTTGTTCTTAGTGTTCGGGACAGAGAGCTAACTGTTGAATCTGTGACTTTTCCATGTTTAGCTAGATTATGTTGTAAGCTTCGTAACGGTTAATTTATTAAAAATGGTGGAGCCGAGGGTACTCGAGCGACTTATGTGAATCGTTAAGCGCAAAAGCGAACGTTAGGGTCTAATTGGTTAAAGACTAGTTTATTAAGAGACCGTGGTTTAATTCCAACTTATATGTTGTTTATAGGTTACCAGACTCGCCCCAGGCCTTTTACCACCCCCAGTCGCTTAGGAAAGTTTTCTACCCGTTATACTGTTGTTGTGATGTAATTTATTGATGCATTATCTTGAGATAAGTGCATGGTTATTATTAGCAAAGTCTTGCGATATATTGGAGCATGTGATATGATATTTATATGCATGCCTGTTTCATAATCTTGATATTCTATTATCAATTCAATGCTTATAAACTGCATAATACCTATGCTAGAGATAAGCAGTAGTTGTGTAAACCCTTAGTATAGGGGACCCAAAGGTGAACATTTTTCTAAACCGGGAGTCGATGTTCCCGAGTATAATATATGTATATTTATATGTATATATATAATTTTCTATAACTCTTAATCGAATAAGGTATATTCGATAGTTTTGAATAATAATCAAATTTTATTTTTGATTATTCAAATAAAGATCGTACTTTCGTATAAGTATATCTTTGTTATTATTATTCGTTTCAAGTATGAGTTTTTAAAACTTCTACTTCATTTATTTTTATAAAGATTATCCTTTATAGGAATATTATTTAAATAATAATATTCAGATATTTTCCAATATAGCGGGACTGATTTATTTTATTAAATCAGCATTACTCCAAACATTCTTAAAATGTTTTCGAGTCTTCAAATGATTTTAAAAGTTAGAGTGGATCCCAAAACTCGTTTTCAAATTTAAGATCTTCCTTTCTAAGGGGGCTTGAATACTTGCTCAGAAATCTGAGGGATCCGGCTCTGTGGTGTAATTTATATTCGCAACGAGGTTGCTGTTTTGAGAAAACAATTTGATTACTTGCCCAACGTTCGGGAAGTAAGTCCATCTAATTGAGTCGGCATAAGTGACAGGTCGGGGTACGGTCTATCAAGGTGTAAGAGGCCGGGTGACAGTCCATCAACGCGTGAGTGGCCGGGTAACGGTCTAGCACGAGGTCCTAATACGGCCAGGGTGATGACCGGCGAGGAATTCATCCATCTACAGTATAAAAGGTTACTTATTGGTATCTTTGCCTGATCAGCAAGATATCAGGTTTATGCCAAAATTCTCTTCATTCCAAATTCATTGGATATTACAACTCTGTCTATACTTTTCATGATAGAGGTTTTCAGGGAAAGTATAATATATAGGTGTATATATATATCAGGACTTAATGAAGTATCTCGTAACTTCATTTCATTCAAATAATATTTCAAAGATTGAATCCACTCAAGTCTTATCTTATAGTCTCATCTATGTGACGAACTTCAAAAACTTTTATACTTTGAACAGTGGTAGTTCAAATAGTTTTCTAAAATGATATAAGTATAGTGAAGTATTTGGTAACTTCATCTCCCTTTAAGCTTATATCCAGTAATTAATTATCTTACACTTGATAAGAATTTCCAGTAAGTTATCCATTTAGATACTTGCATTATTGATTACACTATATATTATCTTATGAGCTGTAATGCTCACTCTTGCTCTATTTCTTTATCACACAACAACAGTTAGGAAATATTGCCAGACTCAAGCAGACCCAGCACAAGAGCGTGGGAAGCGTCCCGCGTCTTCCCGTTGATATCATAGCTGCTATAGCTGCAGAGGTAGATCTATCTGTAGATCAGGAATTCTACTTTTGGGAATCAAGTATGTATAATTATAACTTGTGGCAAATAATGGAAATTAACTATAAACTTATTAAGTAATCATTTTGGGTTGTAATAACTTTTAAATTGTGGATTCAAGGACTTGTACTTATTTCAATTTCATCTCTGAGACTATAATGGGTTGTGGTGTGTGTTATTGTGGGGTCACAACATGAGGTTATTTATTTTTAATTAAGTTAAGTGATATTTATGGAAAGAAAGATCGTGACGACCCGGATCCCCGCCCTCGGATCTGGGGGTGTTACATTTTTCTTCTACAGCCTCTTAGGAAAATGAGGTGAATGATAGATCTGCTTCTCCCCTGTATTACCCTCAGGAGGAGTGTGTTCAACAGTAGTCTTCCTTAGTTCCACTTCCGCTTCCTTCTACACTTCTTCTTCAGCCACGGCTTCTTCATCTGAAACTTGAGAGGGTTCGGGATTGGCAACCTTCCCAGACCTCAATGTAATTTCCTTTACCTGATCCTTAGCTTCCCTCTTTCCTGGCACTTCAGTGTCACTAGGGAGTGTACCAGGTTGACGATTTAGCAAGGCATTGGCAATTTATCCAATTCAATTTTCCAAGGTCTTGATAGAAACCGATTGGCTTTTGCACATGAGCCTCAACTCCTCCAATTCAGATTTTTCATTAGACTGTTGCAGCTGGAGTTGATGTTTTGGTGCGTATTGCGGTTGCTGAAAACCAGGAGGGTTGTACTGCTTTGCTGGAGACTGCTGATAAGGCTGTTAAACCGTATTTTAAGAATTGCTCCAACTGAAATTGGGATGATTGCGGTTGTTAGGATGATAGGTGGCTGGCACAGGCTACTGCGACCTCTGAAAGTTACTCATGAACTGAGCTGATTCACTAGAAATAGCACACTGCTCCGTCTCATGGGCACCAACACAAAGCTCACAGACACTAGTGATCTGATTAACTCCATAATTAGCCAAAGAATCCACCTTCATCGTCAAAGCCTTAAGCTGAGCAGCTATAGCAGTAGCTGCATCTAACTCCAGAATTCATGCTAACTTGCCCTGAGATAGTCTCTGAGCAGGATTCTAGTATTCATTCGCAACCATCAGTTCAATCAATTCATAAGCTTCATCGTAGCTTTTAGCCCACAAGGCTCCTCCTGATGCTGCATCAAGCATGGGTCTAGAAGTAGCACCCAAACCATTATAGAAGCTGTTGATGATCATCCAGTCAGGCATCCCATGATGAGGGCACTCCCTAAGCATCTCCTTATAGCGACCCAAGCCTCACATAAAGATTCTCCAGATTGTTGAGCAAATTGAGTAAGTGCGTTTCTGATTGCAGTAGTCTTCGCCATAGGAAAGAATTTAGTTAAGAACTTTTGAGCAAGATCCTCCCATTTGGTGATAGACCCTGGTGGCAGAGAATGTAACCAGCACTTAGCTTTATCCCGCAGAGAGAATGGGAAAAGCCTCAACAAAATAGCATCTTCAGAAACTCCATTGAACTTGAAAATATCGCAGATCTCTATGAAATCTCTGATGTGCATGTTGGGGTCTTTTGTCAGAGAACCCCCAAACTGAACTGAGTTATGTATCATCTAAATCATGCTCGACTTGATCTCAAAGGTATTAGCCGAGATGGCTGGTCAAACAATGCTAGACTGAATATCATTAATCTTCGGTTGAGAGTAATCCATCAAAGCCTTCAGATTCACTTCTGGTTCTCCCATTGCAATAAGTGCTTCTTCTTCAAATTTCTCCTCGACAAGAACTTCCTCAAAAAATTCCTTACTACAACTTCTTCCTCAGCTTGATCCAGTATTCTCTTACGAGATCGAGAACGCGTATGAATACACGCTCGCTAGAGTACCTGAAACACGACAAGGAAACAAGTAAGTAAAATATCCGAGTAACTGAACTTTAATGAACACTGATGACAAACACATAAACTAAAAATTAATACCGAGTCCCCGGCAGCGGCGCCAAAAACTTGTTAGGACGAAATCACGCGCTAATATTCATGCAAGTATACATGATCGCAAATAATATAGAATTAATTCTTGTTCGTTCCCACATGGACTGGTTTAAGTGAATTTTAATCAATGTACTTATGCAACAATGGTGTGGTTATTATTCAATGCTAAGACGATTAACAAATTAAGGTTGTTTATAATTACGCTTAACTAAGAGATTATACTAAAGAATATTAACTAAGAGATTAAAGAGAGTTGAATATTATATGACACAAACATGGGATTCTAACTTCATTAAATACTTCATTCAATAGCTTTTTCGTTCTTAACCTTAGCATGCAATGGTGATGACACTAATCAGATAACACGAAACTGATAAACGCCAACTTTCGTTATACGAATACCATACTACTAGACATCCATAAAAGAGATAGAAGCTGAATAAACACCAATTATATTGAGACCCTATATGTCTATAGAATTTGACAACATAACGGTTTAATGCACAAGTTATCTATCGTGATTATATAGGGCAAGTAAGATGGTTAAAATTACCTACGAATCATGCATATCAAATACATGAACATATGCTATCATGGCAAGTTCTAACCCCTAAATTCATTTTTACATCATTAGAGATTAACATGCTATCTTATAAGTTCGCGATGCTCATAAGACGAATAAGCACAACTAATACTAGGATATCATACAATAACCACACACTAAGGTATCGAAATAAATTAACTAAAAAAATCCATTAATAAATCCGCTAGAACCACACGATAACGATTAGCCCATAATCGGACTCATCATCAACGTGGGTTCCGATGAAAGCATGGTATAATAAACGTAGTGTTTATACTGAATAAATAATAAACCAAGTACGAAACAAGAGTATAGCTTCACAAGTAAGAAAACTAGCATCCAAAGTTAAAACTTAAAACAAAGAATCACAAGAATAAACTAGATCCTCTTCGCCTTGGTTGAATTGTGCTCTATGGTCTTCTTACGCCTTCTCCTTAAGCTCTGGTACATCTTGTTATGAAAAACGATCATAAATTATATATATATAGCAGCCCATGCAGATTAGCAGTCTTTTAGATCAAAATCAGAGTAGAAACATGATTCTTGGAATTCGACCCGGCGCTGCCGTGCGCTTCACCAGCGCAGGCGCGCTGCACTTCTGTAATCCTAGCGCGGCCGCGCGCTACTACAGCGCGGGCACGCTGACTCTCTGGAGAAAATCTTAACTTCTGATTTTCTTGTTGTTTTGAGTTGGTCTTTTCACGAGCAATCTTCTTGACACATTCTAACACCAAATTAACATCAAATCAATGCCAATTCACCTAAGTCTTTTATTTAAGCCTGAAATGCAAAAACACTAAAAACACATCAAAAACATAAATAACTTTTGTACAAAATACCAATTCAATCCTTTATAGGACATAATAAGTGGACATAAATGCCACTTAACACCTAATTGGAGGTTTTAGAGAACAAAGGAGCATTTCCATTTCCATGCTAAACTGAAGATATTCAAAGATGCTGGATTGAGAAATGAAGAAGTATGAGATTAGAGTAAAAATATTTTGTCTTATTTGTTTGTTTCTTTATCATGTAAATTAATGATATATAAACCAAGAGTAGAAAGTAGAACTTTATCCAAGTTAGTAAGAAATTACCAGAGAAATAGAAAAAGCTAAATCTGTAAAGAATTTGTCTGTTCTTGTAGTTCAACTTGTAAGCAGCTGTGTACAATATTGTAACACAGAGTTCTCTATTTAATATATATCTATTGTGGAAAAGTTCAATCCACCAAAAAGTTTTTAAATACTTGAATTTAATTACTTTGTGTGTTGTTTTAATAATACTTTCATTCTATACCATAGCCAAATCAAACACAGTTATATAGTTATAATAGAATTGTTCTTAAAAATGAAAAAGTAGCCAGAATTACATTCAACCCCCCTTCTGTAATTCTTTGTTAGATTGTTTGGGTATAACAATTGGTATCAGAGCAAGCTCTTGAAGAACAAAGAGTTTAAAGAGCACAACAACTAACAAGATGAGCAGAAAAGATGTTGGAGTAAAGATTCCTTTTCTGGACAAAGAAAACTATCACCATTGGAAGGTGAAGATACACCTACATCTCCTTTCTCATGATGAAGGATATGTGGACTGTATTGAGAAAGGTCCACATGTTCCTATGAAAGCTGCTACAGGAAATGAGCCATCCATCCCCAAAGTCTAGAGCAGAATGGTCTGATCCAAATATTGAACAAGTTCATAAGGATAAGAAGGCCATGAACATTTTGTTTAATGGTGTTGATGGTGACATGTTTGACATCATCATCAATTGTAAAACTGCCAAATATGTCCGGGATACAATTCAAGTCATATGTGATGGAACTGAGCAAGTAAGGGAAAACAAAATACAACTCTTGATTCAGAAATATGAGCATTTTTATAGTGAAAAAAATGAGTCACTCACTGACATATTTAGTAGATTTCAAAAGCTACTAAATGCTCCAAAGTTGCATGGAAGAGTCTATCAAACAAAGGACTCAAACCTTAAATTCCTTAGATCTCTACCAAAGAAATGGAAGCCTATAATAGTCTCACTAAGAAACTCTCAATACTACAAGAAATTTACCTTAGACAGACTGTATGGGATTCTAAAAATCTATGAGCTTGAAATAGAGCAAGATGAGAAGCTGGAGAAAGGAAGAAAGAATGGAGGATCCATTGCATTGGTTGCTGAGCAAGAGAAAGAGAAGGAGATAAAGGTTGAAGCTATTGAATCTGCACCAAACCCTAGAGTTTGTAAAGGCAAGGGAAAAGGGCTAGTAGCTAAACATGAAGAACACCTCAGTCAAGATGACATGGATGACATAGATGAGCATCTAGCTTTTTATCCATTAGGTTTTCCAAGCTCAAATTCAAGAAGAATTTTGGAGCATCCAAGTCAAACATAAACATGGTTGAAAAATCTAAATTCAAGTGTTTCAAGTGTGGCTTGGCAGGTCATTTTTCTAGTAAATACAGAATGTCTTATTCTGGAAAAAAGAAGTTTAAGCCTGTGGATTATAAGCAGAAATATTTTGAGTTACTCAAACAAAAGGAAAGGACTTTCATCACACAGGAAAATGACTGGACTGCAGATGGACTAGAAGAAAATGATGATACAATCTATGTCAATCTAGCACTTATGGCCAAATCAGATGAAACAGTATTCAGTTCATCCAGCAATCAGGTAATCACCACTAATCTAGCACATTTATCTAAAGCTGAGTGTAATGATGTTATAAATGACATGTCTACTGAGTTATATCATTTGCGTGTTACACTCAAATCTCTCACTAAAGAAAACGCTAAAATTAAAGAGAATAATTTATTTTTAAGAGAAAAAAACAATGTGTTAAAGACTCAATTTGTTAAGTTTGAAAAATTGAAGATAGAGTGCAAGATTGCCAAAGATGAACTAACAGAATCCTTAAAGAAAGAGGAGATTTTAAGAAAGCAACTTGAACGAGAACAGAAGGTAATTAAGGCATGGAAATCATCTAGAGATGTACATGCTCAAATTACTAAAGTTCAAGGTATAGAATCCTTCTGTGATGAAGTCTGGAAAAAGAGCAAGGAGAAACTTGATTCCAATTTGGGTAAAGGACTTTCAATGGATGTGGATTGGACGAATGCTGAATGTTATCCGTTGAATGATCAAAAGAATTATTCGTCAAAAGACAAGGAACCACATCTGTTGAGTGAAAGTAAGCCAGTTAGCAAAGCCAAGCTAGCTAAATTAAATGAGAAATATGGATCAGTTTGTAAGAACTTTGTTCCAGGAGAAACAAGTCAAGTGAAAAAGGAAAAGAGAGTCAATGTAGGGCATTTGTCAATAATGCAACTGCGTGACAGATTGGAGAAAATTGAGGTTAAAATAGAATCTAAAAGGAAAAACAATAGGAATGGGAATGTAGGAATTAACATACATAACAGCTACGCACCTGATAAATATGCACCTAGAAAAATATGTGTGAAGTGCGGTAGTGTTAATCATTTGTCTGTTAATTGCAAACTTGATATGCCTACTCCCATATCTGTACCTCATTCATTTCCTAGTATGCATATAATGCCTGTGAATGTTATTCTTGTATATAGTTTGAATGCACAGTTTGCTAATATGCCATTTGCATAAAATCCTTATTATGCTGCATTTAGTGTGCCACAAATGCCATTTAACATGCCTTACTGGAATAACATGTTTGCACAAAATATGCCTTTCCATGTTAATAGCCTGTGCTTGATAATTCTGTAATGATGAATGGCTTCAAAGGTCCTACTCAAATGACTAAGGATGAAACTCAGATACCTAAGTCAGATGAGGAAAGGTCTAAGAAACCTAAGAAAAGGGCTAACAAAATAGGACCTAAGGAAACTTGGGTACCAAAATCAACTTGATTTGATTTTGTTGTGTGCAGGGAAACAAAAAGAATCTTTGGTATTTGGATAGTGGGTGCTCAAGACACATGACTGGAGATTCTACCCTGCTCACTGAGTTCAAGGAGAGAGCTGGCCCAAGTATCACTTTTGAAGATGACAACAAGAATTATACTGTGGGATATGGCTTGATTTCAAAGGATAATATCATCATTGAGGAAGTTGCCCTAGTGGATGGACTCAAGCACAATTTATTGAGTATCAGCCAGCTTTGTGATAAGGGCAACTCAGTAACATTCAATTCTAAAGCCTGTGTTGTGACCAACAAGAAAAACAACAAAGTGGTTCTCACTGAAGTGAGAAAAGGAAATGTGTATCTAGCTGACTTCAACTCATCAAATGCAGAATCTTTTACTTGTCTATTTAGCAAGGCAAGTCAAGATGAAAGTTGGCTATGGCACAAGAAGATGTCCCACCTTAACTTCAAGACTATGAATAAGTTAATCAGGAAAGATTTGGTAAGAGGCATTCCTCAAGTGGAATTCTCAAAGGATGGATTGTGTGATCCTATCAAAAAGGAATATAGATCAAGGCATCATTCAGAAAGAAGCTTGATTTAACAATTGAAGAACCTTTACAACTACCACACATGAATTTATTTGGACCAGTCAATATATTATCCATCTCAAGGAAAAGATATTGCCTAGTAATTGTGGATGATTTCTCAAAGTTCTCTTAGACATATTCTCTCAAATCCAAAGATGAAGCTAGTGAAATCATCATCAATTATATAAGGCAATGTTAGATATATTTGATAATGTCATGGCTAATATGTTTTATGTTTAGCTTTCAGATCTTATTTGAATAGGATAAATCAGTACTTAACTGTTGATCAGTACTTATACTGGAAGTCAGGACTTAAGGATATCAGTACTTATGTTATCAGGAGATAATCATCAGAAGATAGATATCAGAACTTAGGTGCTGAAGGACAATCAGATAAGGACAGTAGCTGATTAAAGGAAAGAAGATCAAGATAAACATAAGAAGAGATATGCATGAAGAAGGAATTCCGTAAAGAATGGAATACTTGGAAGAAAAGATATCTGATTGATATATTTTAGGAAGCAGAATTATATTCCATATCAATTAGCGATTATCTTGTAACTGTGTAGTATATAAACACATACATAGGGTTTACACTATAAATGTTATCATTATTAGACAAGATTATTCATTGTAACCCTAGCAGCTCTCGTGATATTTGTTCATCACTGAGAGGTAACAATTCCATACTGTAACAGAGTTTATTGTTTCAATAAAGTTTGTTTTCTGTTACTTAAGTTCTTAAAGTTCGATTTGAGTGTACTATACACTGTATTCACCCCTTCTACAGTGTGTGTGTGACCTAACAATTGGTATCAGAGCCTATCTGTTAACATACATACAGTTAAAAATCCAAACACAATCATGTCGGACACAGAAACTCCAACTAAGCCTACCAAAACTGAGGAATCACCAAAGACACAAATTCAGAGTCGGTATGAGACCATCAGAGTTCCCATACTGAGACCATCTGAATATCCCATATGGAACGTAAGGATGACCATGTTCCTGGAAGCAACAGATCCAGAATACCTTGATAGAATCAAGGAAGGCCCTCACAAACCAACCAAGCTTGCTGTTGCAGTTGCAGGTGAAGCAGCAAAGACCGTACCAAAAGATAAGAGTGATTATACTGCTGAAGACATAACATCAATTGCTAAGGATGCTAAGGTACGACACTTACTGCATAGTGCCATTGATAATGTAATGTCAAACAGGGTAATCAACTGCAAGACTACTAAGAAAATATGGGATGCTCTGGAAACAAGGTGTCAGGGAACTGACACAATTAAGAAGAACAGGAAGACAATACTCACTCAAGAATATGAACACTTTGACTCAAAGACTAATGAGTCATTGAATGATTTATATGATAGATTTGTCAAACTTTTGAATGATTTGTCATTGGTTGATAAAGAGTATTATCTTGAAGATTCAAACCTTAAGTTCCTGTTAACTCTTCCTGAATGCTGGGATTTGAAGGCAACGACAATAAGAGACAACTATAATTTTGATGAAACAACTCTTGACGAAATCTATGGAATGCTCAAGACTCATGAGCTGGAGATGGAACAAAGAAGCAAAAGGAAAGGAGGAAAGTCAAGGACATTTGCTCTTAAGGCTGAAGAAGAATTCCCCAAAGCAGCTTCCTCAAAGAAAGACAAGGGTAAAGCTCTTTTCATAAAGTCTGATACTGAGTCATCAAGTTCTGAGAGTGATGATGACTCAGATTCTGAAAGCTTGCCTAAGACTGATGCTGATGAGGAGATGATGAAGCTGTGTGCTCTTATGGTGAAAGGAATCACAAAGATTGCATACAGGAAGTTCAGGAAGGGAAAGAAGTTTTCCAGGAAAGGCATAAGTTCTGATAAGAAGAATTTCAGAAGATCTGAAGGCAGAGGAGGAAAGTCTGACAGAGGAGATTACACCAATGTTAAATGCTATAACTGTGGTGAGAAAGGCCACATATCTCCTGACTGCAAGAAGGTAAAGGGTGACAAAGGCAAGGCTCTTGTCACAAAGCAGAAAAGCTGGACATACACCTCAGACTCTGAAAGTGAGGAAAACTATGCATTGATGGCAAATGCTGATAAAGAAAGTGCTGAGAGCAGTTCTGAAGCTGCTGAAACAAAGGTACCTCAGACTACTTATGCTTTTCATACTGATGATATTAATGAGTTGAGAAGATATCTTAAAACCATGCTTGTTAGTTATAGAGATCAAACTTTAACATGTGAAAGATTAACTTCTGAAAATCTTGCATTTAAGAAAAGAAATAATTTCTTAGAAAAAGAGTTAGTTATGTTCCATCAAACTCAGAAGGATAGAGATGATGCTTTTTACGTTAGGAATGAAGTGCTAAAATTAAATGAATCTCTAAAAACTGAGTTAGAAAAGGAAAGAGAGATTATCAGGACTTGGACTAACTCTGGAAAAACAACTCAAAATTTGCTAAGTAGTGGAAACTGGAAAGAGGGCTTAGGTTATGGAGAAGATAAGAAAGATAAAGGAACTGAAGAAATTAAGTCTGTTGATAAGCAAAAGCCAAAGTTAAAACCTGTTAAGTTTGTAACTGTAAAGTCTGAAAATGAAAAATCAGAAGTTACAAAGAAATTAACTTCTGACAAACTAAAACAGGAAAAGACAGCTGAAGTGAACATAGGCTTAATGACAAAGAAGCAGCTTAAGCATAAGCTGAAAGATGTTAAGAATGCAAACAAGGTAAAATCACCTAGGAAAAATAGGAATGGAAAGGAAGGTGTGAATTAAAGCAATGATTATAAACCTGTTCCTGATGCTCCTAGGAAAACATGTCATAATTGTGGAAGTTCTAACCATCTGGCTTCTTTTTGCAGGAAGAATATGAATATTAACTCCTTACCTTCAAAATCAGGAGTTAAGAGTCAGTTTGTTAGATACAAACCACAAAATCCTTGTTTTCATTATGGCAGTTTATGGCATTCCATTTATACTTGTAAGGAATATCATAGTTTGTACTATGATTATTATCAAATAAAACCTTCTTTGAAGAAAGTTTCCATTGTTCCTTCTAGTGTAAATTCTGATTCAAAGTCTGATAATGTAAGTTCTGATAAGAAAATTGTTAACATAAACTCTGATGCTAAATCCGCTGCAAATGTTAATAAACTTAATAAGGCCAAAGGATCCAAGCAAGTCTAGGTCCTTAAAATTACTAATTAGTGGTCTTTGTGATTGCAGGGCAACAGGAAAAATATTCTAGTTCTGGACAGCGGATGTTCAGGACATATGACTGGAAATAAGGCCCTGCTATCAGACTTTATGGAGAAAGCTAGCCCAAGTGTTTCTTATGGAGATGGCAACATTGGAAAAACATTGGGATATGGCAATATCAATCTTGGAAGTGTCATAATTAAACAAGTAGCTCTAGCCTCAGGACTTAAACACAACCTACTGAGTATAAGTCAAATCTGTGACAGAGGTTATCATGTTGATTTCTTTGAAGAACACTGTGAAATTGTGAGTAAATCTAAAGGCAAAGTTGTTCTGAAAGGATACAGGCGTGGTAACATTTATGAAGCTAAGCTTTCAACAAGTACTGATGGTTCTGCAATCTGTCTGATGAGTAGAGCATCAATTGAAGAAAGCTGAAATTGGCATAAGAAACTCTCTCATTTAAATTTCAACAATATAAATGAACTGGTCAAGAAAGATCTTGTGAGAGGATTTCCAAACACAGTATTTGCTCCTGATGGTCTTTGTGATTCATGTTAGAAAGCCAAACAAAGAAAATCTTCATTCAAGAGCAAGACTGAATCATCAATTCTTGAGCCTTATCATCTACTACATGTTGATCTATTTGGTCCAGTAAATGTCATGTCTATTGCAAAGAAGAAGTATGCGTTGGTCATAGTGGATGAGTTCACCAGATACACATTGGTGTATTTCTTGCAAACAAAAAGTGAAACTGCATCAACCTTGATTGATCATATCAAACATCTGGATAAAATGGTCAAAGATTCTGTGAAAGTTTTAAGGAGTGATAATGGCACTGAGTTCAAGAATTTGATAATGGAAGAGTTCTGCAAAAGCCATGGAATAAAGCAGGAATTTTCTGCTCCTGGAACTCCACAGCAAAATGGAGTTGTTGAAAGGAAGAATATAACTCTCATTGAAGCTGCACGTACAATGCTTGAAGAAGCAAAGCTTCCAACCTATTTCTGGGCTGAAGCTGTGCAGACTGCTTGTTTTACTCAAAATGCAACACTCATTGACAAGCATGAAAAAACACCATATGAAATGGTGAAGAAAAAGAAGCCAAATCTGAAATATTTTCATGTGTTTGGATGCAAGTGTTTTGTTCTCAAGACTCATCCTGAACAGCTATCAAAGTTTGATCTAAAAGCTGATGAAGGAATCTTTGTTGGATATCCACTTTCCACAAAAGCCTTTAGAGTCTATAATTTGAGAACAAAAGTGGTCATGGAATCTATCGATGTCTCTTTTGATGACAAAAAGATTACTGGTCTTGAAGATTTCATTGACCATGATCAGCTGAGATTTGAAAATGAATACTCAAATTCTGATAAAGAAAATCCTGATAGTCTAAGTCCTGATACTGTAAACTCTGATGGATTAAACTCTGATGTTATTGAAACTGTGGAGACTACGTCAAAGGAAGATGCACCTATGCAGGGGGAGCATACTCAAGATCCTACCACATCTCAAGAAACATCAGAACATGCATCTGGCTCTTCAAGTTCTGATTCGTCAAGTTCTGATAAGCCAAGTTCTGATAGTGCTGAAAATCTAAATACTGAAGAATCCAACTCAGAGAGCATAGTTTCAGGGGGAGCATCAGAAAATGAAAATGAAAATAGCATGGATCATGGGGGAGCATCCAGTTCTAGAGAAAACCTTCCATCTGCAAGGAAGTGGACAAAATCACATACACCTGATTTGATAATTGGAAATCTTGATGCAGGTGTCAGAACTAGAACAGGTACTTCAAATGAATGTCTTTACAATTCTTTTCTCTCTCAGACTGAGCCAAAGAAAGTGGAAGAAGCTCTTCAAGATGCTGATTGGGTGCAAGCAATGCAGGAAGAGTTGAATGAATTTGAAAGAAACAAAGTCTGGACCCTAGTGCCAAGACCAAAGAATAGATCTGTTGTTGGTACAAAGTGGGTATTCAGAAACAAAAATGACAGTGATGGCATAATTACAAGGAATAAGGCAAGGCTGGTTGCAAAAGGATATTCTCAACAGGAGGGAATTGATTATGATGAAACATTTGCACCAGTTGCTAGGTTAGAAGCTTAGGGAAAATCTTGTATAAGTATTGATGTACTTTCCATTTCACAAATGTATTGTCTTGATATATTAATGAAAGTTTTTTTTTCTTCAAGATTTTGTCTCTGAGTTATTTTATCTTGTATTGATAAATCCTGATTGATATTCTGATGACCATATAAATTTTGTTTTATATTAAGTTCTGATTCATTTTCAGCACTTACTTATCTAATTTTTTTTTGGTCATTTTCATGTGATGTATTTTCAGAATATCAATGATGCAGTGAAAAATAATTCAATCAGTGATAACGGTTTAAATTTTGAATTAAAACTGTTTCTCTTGATAAATGGAACGGTTTTTCCTTGAAACTAGGCAAATGGGTAAGTAATGATTCCTGTTTTCTCGAGCCCAGTAACTGTCCGTTATTACTGCATGTCTGACAGGTGTCCAACGGTAACATTTTTGTTCAGAGTATAAGTACAACAGAGAGAAGATTTCTTTAATCTTTTATTTTCTTAATATTTTATCTCTCTCCTTACTTTTACTCTCTTTCTCTTTATTTCTCATGTTGGTTTTTCATACAGACATTATCTCAAACACCTAACAGGCATACTTGAATCTCATTTTTTTTCACATGGCACCAAAGGATTTAATCATTGATGGAGCTAAGTTTGTCCCCAACAACTATGTTGCAGTTCTTGATCACACTGAAGCTCCATCTGAATTGCACTTTGTGCAATATCTTCTTGCACATAGTGAGGTTGGGTATGCATTAACACAACCTGAATTCTTTTCAAGCCAACAAGTTCTGAGGCTTTGGAGGACTGGACTTTTTGATGATGGTGGTAAATGTGGAACTCCCAGTATTATCTTCCAAGTGGGTGATTCATCCTTTATAGTCACTCCTGGTACAGTACGCAGGGCTTTACATCTTCCAGAAGATTGTACTTTCTCAATTCCAGAGGACTCAGCCCTTCGGGAGTTAATGGCTGAATTGGGATATGAAAAGAGTCTGTCGAAACTTGGACAGTTGAAACGAGCTAATATCAGAAGAGAATGGAGTTTCTTCTTTGATTGCATCACCAAAGCTTTTGGGAACAAATGTTCAAATTTTGATGCTATCCCAATTCTGAGTCAGCACATCGGGTATGCAATTATCCATCAAACTCATTTTGATTTTGCAACTGCTTTAATTGGTTTTATTGGGGATAGGATGACAGAGGATCGAAATGTTGTTTATTTTGCTAGATTCTGTCAACTTATTTACACTTATTGTACTGATGAACCTCATTTAGTCAGCACTCAAACCCCACCTTTTAAGGTTGCAAAACGATACTTTAATGACCTGGTAAATGCTGATACTAAGAAAAAAGTGGTTAGACCATTACAGATTCCTAAGTCTGTAAAACAGATCCTGGTAAATGCTGATCCTGATACTTATAGATCTGTTTACTCTGATGTCAAACCAACTCCAAACACCCAAAATCCATCAACCTCAGTACCTACCTCTCATTCTAATCAACCTACCCTCAGAACATATCTCAAATCCTATCTCTCCACTTCACAAACTGCTCAACCTTCATCTTCAACACCTACTGTGAAGCCTTCATCTTCCAAGCCAAAGAGGACAAAGAATGTTCCTCAAACATCTCAAAAGAGAAGGAGGATTGCATTGAGAGATGAATCTGATTCCGAGGAACAGGTTTCTTCTAGAGAACCTGTTGTAACTGAAGCTGAGAAAGAGATTTCTTAGAAGGATTCTGAAATTGGGGGTTCTAGGCTTCTCAAGAGGCTTAGACGAATGACAGTTCTTAAAACTCCCAAGGAATCCAAATCAACAAGGAAGTACAAGAAACAGAGGGCACAAAGGCCAGTTTCAGATGATGAAGAGGAAGCAGCTAAGGAAGGGGATCAGGAATCTCTGATCTCACAAGAGAAGGAATTTGCTCCAGTCACTTCTTCTCCATCAACTCCATCTCAGGAAGCTGTATCTGACAAGGCTAACTCACCATCTGTGTCTCTTGTTGATCCAGGCACAAGTGCTGATATTGATGTTCAACACTTGGTTGTGTCTGAAGTATTTCTCTTAGAAGCTCCAACAGCAAATAATCCTTCCACAACACATATTACTGATGCTGTTCAAACTCCAGAGTTATTAACAACACCTTCTCTGCATCAAGATGCTGATGATCAGACTTTAGGTGATCATCAGGATATGGCTGTTGATCAGAACTTAGTATCAGATCAGCAATTAGGGGATGCTGAAGCCTCCATTGCTACTCACACTGTTGTCTTATCAGAAGATACTGATTCTTTAAGTTCTGATGCTGCAAATGCTGGAGATACTGGTGATGCTGCTCCAACTGTAGATGCTGATGAAGCAGGTCCTTCACGACATACTTCTCAACAGACTCTTCCTAAGTCTGAACTGGTAAAGAAGTTTGTTACCGGGGCTGCACCAGTACCTTGGAGTGAAACTCCTGCAGGTCAAGAGTGGACTAAGGAATGGAACTCAGTTTCATGTGTTCCAACTGTAATACATCTTGCTGAGCACTTGACTAAAGCTGATGAAATGTTAAATTCTGATGATTTAAAAACCCAGCTTAGAGTCACTGCATTAAGTTTTAAACATCTACAAGGTCTTCATTCAACTACTCATGCAGAGCTACACAAGATTCAGGAGAACTTTCTCAAACAAGAACAAGTTTGGAAAATTACTAAGAAAAAGTTCTTTCAACCTACCATTGACAGGATTGCTTATATTGAGAAAACTCAAGAGAAACAACAAGCTCAGATTGATGACATTCTTACAAATCAAGCTTCTCAGCAATCGCAACTTACTGAAATCCAATCCTCAGTGGAATTACTTATCTCTCTTTTACTACCTGCTGATGCCAAAAAGGGGGAGAAGGTAATTAAGTCCAAATGCAACACTAACAAGACACTGCAAGGAAAGGATGATGGAAATGATGATCAAGGATACTCTGGAATGGGTAGCGGTCATAGTCAAGGTAGAAGGTTTACATCAAGACAAGTTAGTCACAGAACAAGTTCTGATACTGGGAAAAGAATAAGTTCTGCTGCTGGTAAAAGGATAAGTTCTGATGAACTTCTAGATCTTGATGAGGAAATGTCAAGATAGTTATTTCTTCAAGAAAATCCAGGAATGGACTTGGAAAGTTTAAAGGAAGAAGAAGCTAGACTTAAATCAGAGAAAGTCACATCTAAATCTGAAGCTTGTGGTAAAATTTCACTTCCAAAACTCAAAGGCATTGTGATCAAAGAAAGGACACATACTGAAGCAACATTGGCTAGATCACAACCACAGATAGATCCAAGATCCAAGGGTAAAGAAAAGGTTGGTGAACCTATCAAGGTTTATGTACCTCCTGAGGAAGAAGAAATTACTGATGAAAAGGATGATCTTGCTCTGACTTCAAGAAAAGTTCTTAAAACAACCTCTGACATGACTCAAGTTGTTCAGAGTCAAGAAATTGTAAGTTCTGATATTCAGAAGAAGCAATTAACCTCTGATAGAGCTCAAGTTAACTTGATATCAGAAAATAGATCAAAGACACTCCTACCAGGGTTCACTAAAGCAAAACAGACTCAATCTTTGAAGACTACTGCAAGTGGTTTTGAAGCAAGAGTAGTTACTGGAAAGGAAGCTAGAGATAAAACTGGATTGGGAAGTGCTGTTGAAAGAAGAGTACACAACACTACCAATGATCCAACTTCCTTGAGTGAACCAGGTATTGGAGCAACTCCTGAGAGATTGAATCAACTGGAATCTGTACAGATGGTTTACCATACCTACTTGAAAGAATACATCATGTTGTATTTCATGACAGATGGTAGGGTTTATCATATAAGACAAAATGCCATTCCATTGAAGTATTTTGAAGAATTGGAGCATGTACTTTTCTTACTTCAAGTGGATGACAAAATAACAGAGACTGCTGCAAACTACTTAAAAGAACAGATTCAGAGACAGAAAAGGTTTTATTCTGTTAAGTCTGACAGCATATATGTTCCAAAGTACATAGATCACAATGGTGATATTGTTGATATTAAGCCTAATACTGCACAGATCAGAACATATCTGGGTATTAAGGGACTTGAATTCAATCTGGAGTCTGACAAAGCTTATGTCATAAGACTAGATCAGGAGTTGAGAAAAGCAAAGATCAATGATCTCAGAGCTGCAATCTTTCAAACTGGTGAAGATACTGCAGAGCTTAAAGATGTTAAAAGGAGAATGATTGATGAACTAAGATATGCTGAGAAATGTTTGTTGAAGAACTATCTCAGAACAACTCCTGACATCAGAGAGATCAGAAAATGATGAAGCCAAGTCGAAGATCTACAACTGCTTAAATACTGATATTTATACAGACTGAAGTTGTTATCAGAAGTTGAAATTGGTAAAAGCTTTAAGGACTGTAAGTTGTAGTTATCTAGTCTAATTCTCATGCATTTGTACTTAATGTTTTTGACATCATCAAATATCTGTTAAACTTGTATATTATGTTAATTTACAAGTTGGGGGAGATTGTTAGATATATTTGATAATGTCATGGCTAATATGTTTTATGTTTAGCTTTCAGATCTTATTTGAACAGGATAAATCAGTACTTAACTGTTGATCAATACTTATACTGGAAGTCAGGACTTAAGGATATCAGTACTTATGTTATCAGGAGATAATCATCAGAAGATAGATATCAGAACTTAGGTGCTGAAGGACAATCAGATAAGGACAGTAGCTGATTAAAGGAAAGAAGATCAAGATAAACATAAGAAGAGATATGCATGAAGAAGGAATTCCGTAAAGAATGGAATACTTGGAAGAAAAGATATCTGATTGATATATTTTAGGAAGCAGAATTATATTCCATATCAATTAGCGATTATCTTGTAACTGTGTAGTATATAAACACAGACATAGGGTTTACACTATAAGTGTTATCATTATTAGACAAGATTATTCATTGTAACCCTAGCAGCTCTCGTGATATTTGTTCATCACTGAGAGGTAACAGTTCCATACTGTAACAGAGTTTATTATTTCAATAAAGTTTGTTTTCTGTTACTTAAGTTCTTAAAGTTCGATTTGAGTGTACTATACACTGTATTCACCCCCTCTACAGTGTGTGTGTGACCTAACAGGCAAGTCAATAATCATCCTGATCTCAAAGTAAGGAGAATCAAGAGTAACAATGGAACTGAGTTTAAAAATTCCGTGATGAGATTATTTTGTGAAGAGAATGGGATCATGCATGAGTTTTCAGCAGCAAGAACTCCACAACAAAATGGAGTTCAAGAACTCCATATACAGAGTCTACAATCTCAGAACCAACATTGTTATGGAATATGTACATGTTATGTTTGATGATAAAAAGAGTAAAGGACTACAAGATGGATATTTCCATGAAAGCCTTAAATTTGATAATGTTGAGATGATTTGTGATGATAGTGATGATGAAAGTGATCAAGAAATCATATCTAAAGATAATGCAGAAAAATCTACAACTAATGAAGCACATAACTCATCATCCATCAAAAGACCAAGTGCATCATCCGTCGAAAGACAATCTGCATCATCCGTAGAAAGGCAAAGATCAACATCCGTTGATCCATCAATAGGATTTGAAAGCCAATACAGATCACAAGCAGAAACAACCCCAACTTCAAGTCAAATATCCACAAACTCATGGGGGAGTTTTTTCTAATCAAAACTCAGTCACACATCAAGACAACTATGAGGCCTCTTCATCAAGAGCTAATCTGTCTCAACAGAGAAAATGGACCAGAGATCACCCTTTTGAACTAATTATTGGCGATGCATCTTCAAGAGTGCAAACAAGGAAAGCAACTCAAGAAGTATGTCTGTTTAGCAGCTTCCTATTTCAGGAGGAACCTAAAAAGGTAGAAGAAGCTCTGATCCTGATTGGTTTTTAGCTATACAAGAGGAGCTAAACCAATTTGAAAGGAATAAAGTTTGGAAGATGGTACCCAAACCTAAAGGAAAGAATCCTATTGACACCAAGTGGGTATTCAGAAACAAGATGGATAAAAATGGCATATTAGTCAGGAATAAAGCTAGATTGGTTGCTAAGGGCTTTTGTCAACAAGAAAGAATAGTTTTAATGAAAGTTTTGCTCCTGTTGCAAGACTTGAGGCCTTCAGAATTTTCTTAGCCTATGTAGCCCATGTCAATTTCAAGGTCTATCAAATGGATGTCAAGAGTGCCTTTCTGAATGGAGATTTGGAGGAGAAAGTCTATGTTAGTCAGCCTCCTGGTTTTGAAGATCCAAATTTTCCAGAATATGTCTACTATCTTTTGAAGGCACTTTATGGACTGAAGCAAGCACCTAGAGCCCGGTATGACACTTTGTCAAATTTTCTCTTAGAAAATCAATTTACAAGAGGTACTGTTGATAAAACTTTATTCTATAGAAATGTTAATGGCTCTAGTATACTTGTTCAAATTTATGTAGATGATATTATATTTGGTTCTACAGATGAAAAACTTTGCAAAAAGTTTGCCAAATTAATGCAAAGTAAATATGAAATGAACATCATGGGAGAACTAACTTACTTTCTTGGTTTAAAAGTTAAGCAAGTTAGTGATGGAAAATTCATTAGTCAAACGAAATACATTTATGATATTTTGAAGAAGTTTGACTTAATGGATTGCACATCTGAAAAACTCCCATGGCCACTGCAACTAAACTTGAATTAAACAATACTGAAAAGTCTGTGGATATCTCAAGTTATAGAGGCATGGTTGGCTCACTTTTATTTTTAACAGCCAGTAGGCCAGATATAATGTTTGCTACCTGTCTTTGTGCTAGATTTCAAGCTGATCCTAGAGAATCTTATTTAGTAGCTATTAAGAGAATTTTCAGATATCTCAAAGGAACT
This sequence comes from Apium graveolens, assembly GCF_009905375.1. Taxonomy (NCBI): domain Eukaryota; kingdom Viridiplantae; phylum Streptophyta; class Magnoliopsida; order Apiales; family Apiaceae; genus Apium; species Apium graveolens. The sequence continues at coordinate 72,820,881 of NC_133651.1, read as the reverse complement.
CCAAAACTTGGCATTTAGTATCCTAGAGATTCTAGTTTTGATCTAACTGGTTATTCAGATGCAGATTATGCAGGTTGTAAAATTGAAAGAAAAAGTACAACAATAACCTGTCAATTTCTAGGAAATAAGCTAGTATCCTAGTTCAGTAAAAAGCAAAATTCAGTCTGTACCTCTACGGCTGAGGCTAAATATATTGCTGCTGGTAGTTGTTGTGCTCATATTTTATGGATGAAAAATCAACTGTTGGACTATAGTCTACATGTGAATTAGATTTTTAATTTCTGTGACAACACAAGTGCCATTACAATTACTGAAAATCCAGTACAACATTCAAGGACCAAGCACATTGACATCAAGTACCACTTCATTAGAGAACATGTCATGAATGGTAATGTGGAACTTCATTTTTTTCCAAGTGAGAAGCAACTTGCAGATATCTTTACCAAGCCACTTGATGGATCCACCTTTACTAGGTTGGTAAGTGAGTTAGATATGCTTAATTACTCTTAATTTATTCTGATGTCTAAGCAAATTGAAATGCAGCCAGAGTAAAATTTGATGCTTACTATTAAAGATGAAATTTTGGCTAAGTCAAAATTTACATCTCGACGGATGTTCATTATCGGTTGAAAATGGATATACGTTGAATCTCATTATCCGTTGAGGTATCAAACATTAGTCTGGGTACTTTTAACCTTATCCATCGAATTGCTCTCAGTCTCAGCCGTTAATTCTAAGCATTATATGTTGAATTTACTTACAACCTGTATGTATATTTCAACGGATAATTTTCGAATTTTGACAGTTTTCCTTATTTTTAAACGGCTATTTTGGGCTAATTTGATTGGTTACTTTATTTTACTTTTTAATTTTTGACAGTTTATTTCTGAGTAAGTATAAAAGCTTATTTCATTTCTATTTTTACTTTTATCTTTCTCAAGAAATTTTTCTAACTCTCTTCTTCTCCAAAAGCAAATACTCCCTTTCTGCAACTAATTTCAATCACAGCAATGACACCCGTAGTCAAAATCATGTCCTCAATTGGGTACATTTATAAAAAAACAGTTTCGTGGCTTTGGTGAACAAGAAAATTCCGGCATCTGAAGACTATCACAAAATGATGGACTCCATCCTGAACTGCAAACTGAGTTATGCCATGCTTGAGTCTCCAACCATTTACTGTGAAGTTGTCGAGGAAATTTGGACTACAGCAGTGTTCAACTCAAAGGACAAAACTATTACCTTTACTCTAAAAGGTAATGAACATTGTATTAACTGTGACACAATTGAAAAGTGCTTTAAACTTCCTGAGAATAACACACTTGCTCCACACAAAGACACTGATGTGAGTAACATGCTAATTTCTATGGGCTATGCTCTTACTGCCACCAAGTTAGGTGATGATAGGAGCATGGGTCTTAGGAAAGAATGGAGCTTTTTGTGTGATTCTTTTATTAAAGTGTTTTCTGGAAAAGTCAGTAATTTTGATGATGTTACTTATTCACTTGTTAACATGCTTTATATGCTTCTTAGTGACAAATATTTCAATTTCAGCACATCAGTTATGTATGAATTAGGGAGTAAACTAGGAGATATCAAGAAGAGGTCTAAGAACATCTAGTATGCTAGATTATTTATGATGTTAGCTAATTTTGTTTCTGAGGATCTCTCAATTGAGAACCCAACAAATAAGTTAGATTGTTGGGTCTAAGAGAGAAGAATTATTGCTGACTTGAACAGGGAAAATCACCACAAGGATGTTCCCTTTGTTTACATGCCAATCATGGAACAACCTCAAGTAAATGAAGTAAATATTTTTGTCCCTACTACTTTTCAACCTCGTATTTCTTTGCAATCAACTGTGGTCATGGCACTTGTGACAGTGACCAAACAGGTGCCTACCCAAGCCTCAAAACCAAGAATTTCAAAATCCAAGTCAAAGAAAGCCCCTCTAGTTTCTCTCAAAAGAAGCTAGTTATAACATCCACTAAGCACCAAGAGGGGAGTGTAGAGGGGAGTAAGTCTGGTGAGGGAAAGGGTGAACATAAAAGAAGCCCTAAGAATAAGGAGGGAGAGGTGTGTGTAACCCAGCCTAGCCACACTGCAGTTTTCTAATAAATTGTAGTGCTTAATAAAGATCTAAGCTTTGTACTAGTTTCATCCTCCCAAAAGGATGTTACCATTGAAACAAGCTCTCACCCAAGACCATATGCCAAGTGGGTTAGGGACACAAGCTCACCCTAAACTTATGCTAGAAAGAAGAAATATAAAATACTTGGGGATACACAGGGTGCACACACTGTGCAAACTGCAGTCAAAGACTCAGTTACAACACCTTCTCAAAGTCATATTGATGTGGCTCCTGTAAATGTGGAGTCACAACCAAAATCTTTAATAATAGAAGTACCTCACACACCAAACTCACCCACAAACTCTTTGGATGTGCATATGATTCACACATCAATTTTTGATTCTCCATCTTTGACTCTCATGGAGAAGCCAAAATCTACAGCAAGTGAGCATCATCTTTTAGATGATTTGTTAGCTCACTTGCCATTTCTTTCTGATTCTACTGAGAAATCTGTGCAAAATCTCAAACCAATCACCACATATTCTACAGTAGTCTTTACTCCAAACTCTGTCATTTCTACTATCTTGGCGGATATTGTTCATCCGTTGACTAGTGATTGTATCTCGGCAGATGTGCTTAACAACAATCATCCGTTGACACTTTTAACTACTGCTTCGGCGGATGTCTTTCATCCGTTGAATATCACTGCACAACTTGAAATCTCAACTGTTGTCACAAGTGCAGATGATTTAGTAGTTGTACAATCACTTCTAGGATTGAGGGAAGGGAGTGAACAGAGTGAGAGGATGAGTTGCTCTCAGGAAAAAGGAGAGGAAGAGATTGAAAATATGCAAGCTATTTCTTCCAACATGGAAAAAGTGAGTGAGTGGAGTCCCACCTTTGAAGGTGAAGGGGATCGTCTGAGGGTGGGTAGCCAAGGGGAGCCCTTGATGCAAGAAAAGAGAGATCATGAGAGAAAACCAGGTACAGAAGAATGGGAAGAGCCCATTGTCAGTGAGTTAAGGGATGTCAATGAGGCTGAAAAGAAATAGCTATTTCAACAAGATTATCGAGATGACTTAGACTCTGTTTCTTATGAAGCTGAGGCATTTAATCACCATGTTTCAGCTTATCAAGTATTGGATGAACAGGACAATGAGGCTGCTGAGAGAATTCTCAACTTGATGCACACAACTGCTTCTATGCAAAGGGCCAAGGATGCAATCACTGCCATGCCCTCCACAGCTAGTGATGATTTTGATTATCCAACTGGTGGTTCTGAGGATATGTTTAGGAATGAAGATGATGATGAAGGAGATCTCATGCACATAGGGGGAGTAGCAGGCCCCAGCTCAAGTACAAACACCATTTTAGCAAAGCATGTGATGAACACCATTTTAAATCAACTCTCTTTCACATAATTCAACAGACTCGGACAACTCTTCAAACTACTACAAATGCCAACACCAAGAAACTTCTTCAAGTGCACCTTTAGTCTCTTCAACTGCACCAAATTCAATCTCTAAATCAAACTCAAGATTGAAGGCTACCTTTTCTAACACAAAAATGTTAAATATCAACAGACAGCTTAGGAAAAACTCTGATCTAGTCAAGAAAGTGGACTCTTTGGACACCAAGCTCAAGACCCTGGAAACCTCAATTACTCAAATACAACTCCATCAAGCTCAACAAACTCTACTTCTTCAAAAACTGGTGGCTGTGCAAAACTCAACCTCCACTCAACTTGATGCTAACAAAAAGGGGGAGAAAGACTCTATCATTCCAGTTAGTCAGGGATAGTCAACCAGTGAGGGGGAGCAAGTGCTCAACATACAAGTTAGCAAGGTGATTGTTCCAGTAATTGCTTTCTCTAAGCCACCAGCTCTTGACAACATTTATCTGATCAAGATAGCAGCAGCTAAGCTGGAGTCAAATGACAAATGAAATAAGCTTGATGTAGCAGCAGCTGGGTTAGAATTAAATGAGAAATTGACTAAGCTTGATGAAAACATCAAGAAGAATTTTGGTCCAATTGAGAAGCAAGACAAAGTCTTCTCTCATTTCTCTCAATTGAGACCAATTTCAGCAAATGAAATGAGCTTAGGGAATATGGAAAGAGGTCAACCCTCATCAATTAAATCTCCAAAGGCCAATGTAATTTTTAAACCCAAGAAAAATTATCCAAAGAATTCAGACAAAAATCCATTGGACCTAAAATATGAAACCCCTAAGCCAGATGAAAAGAAACTACTTGGAAGGTCTATAGCTTTCTTCAAAGATCCTAGAGACTCAATCTCAAAGAAAATAATAGACAAAATCTACAGGAATTGGAATATAATTTGTGTGGTGGCTGGACATCCACAGTTTGCAGATGCTAAGAAAGAAGAAAAGGTGAGGCTCAAACAACAACAAAAGCAAGCTTCTTTAGATGTCAAGAACCTAGCTAAGAAGCCTGCAACCATAGAAGTTGCTTTGTCTCCTGTGACAACTGAGAATCTGATTAAAGAAAAGCAAGAAAAACCAAAGCAGACTAGGAGGAAATTTAAGTACAAGTTCCCATCCAAGAGGAAGCTGGATTTCAATGATGATAAGGAAGAATACATGTCAATCCCATCTTCTACTTCAAGTCAACCAGCCATACCTATATTGAAGGAGGCTGAATTTAAGGTTGATCCTAACATAACTTTCCATCGTGAACCTGTAATTCCCGAGGATGAACCTATAGATTGGGATAACCTGGCTCTTCATGATCTAAACATTCGAATCCAAGTCAAGCCAAGAAAGACAAAGAAAATAGCTATTAAGAAGACCAAGCCTGTCAAACTTCAATCCAAATCACTGACCACACCCAAACCAACTGTCAACAAGGGAGATCAACTCTTCATTTGTGACATTAAAGGATTCTCAGACATAAATCTTTATCTGGAAGAGATAGATGAAGTTAGAGCCATTGATGCTTATAGACACCTTCCAGAAAAATTAGTCTTCAAGTACAAGGGTGGAAGAGAGATGATTTGGCCCCTTCATAGAATTCTTAATGAAGGCTATTCTACTTTGGTGACTATCTTCTCCTCAATCAAGAAGAACTTTGGGTTCAACATAGTTTCCAAGAAAATGGTACTAAACAAAATCGAGGAGATAAGAAATAGCTGGAGGGGACCAAATGCACTCCCAATAGTATTAATAATTCCTTTTACTGGAGATAAGGTGTATTTAAGGTCATACTGGATAATAGAATTCAAACATGAAAAATGCATCAAAAGATTCTTCAGATTGGAAGATCAGCTAAAGATTTCAAGCAATGAAACTCTCATGGAGATGTAAGAAAAGCTGGATCATACAAATGAAGATGAATCTGAGTTCTACAGGTAACTCCAATTCCAGATTGAGGAAAATAATGTGAAGTTGGGAAAGAAGTTCAGACAGTCAAGGAAATAAGCTAAATATGCTCAGTCTAGAGGAGCACCTTGAAAATGGCCCGTGAGATTCTCTATAAACCTTCCTCTGTATGTTTGTCAATAAATTACAACACTTATAAATTTTATCTACTATAATTCATTTTATACTCAAAGTGTGTTTTGTTATCATCAAGTTTCTCTTAATTTATGGCTACAATGTCACACCCCCAACTTAACCAGCAAATTGAATATAACTATTACAATATTTAAAACTAAGTAAACATAACCAAATCAAAGATCTTACAGTTTAGTGTTTGGAAAAGCCCAACATTACCCATGTCTGCTTGAATCTAACCATAGCTGCTAGCTGTAATATCAGGGTTAAAGCAATGAGTGAGCCAAATGCTCAACAAGTGCTAAATAATACGATACAAAACATAAATTGAGATATATATTAAAGAATGACAATGTTAAGACATAACCAATGGTAACAAGAGATAAAACTTTGGGTGATGGCATCATTTGCTTGTATCAAAACAATTTCAAAATCATATCTTAATCAAAATCATTTTATGACGCTACGGATTACAGCCGGTGATCAGTCGCGAACTAATCCCGAACCTCGCTGGGTTCTAAAACATTAATGGGATCCCTAGGCAACTTTTAAGCCTCCATAATAAGTGTGGAAATGACTCACATCTCAGTCCAGATCCACTATTCAGAGAAAAAATTTATCCCCCTTTGGGACTAAAAATCCACATTTTAATCAATTTAAAAACTGATGCCGATTTATGACAAAATCTCTTTTGACTGTAAACATTTTTATCAAGGGATTATAGATCAACTTGAAACACTGGAAATATGTCAAAAATCTCAAGGCCATGATCCACTAGACTTTACTCTATTAGGGTAACTGAAAGGTTTCCATATACAAGAAATTGGACAAGGAAATTTAGCAAGGCTATTGGATATTATGAAAGAGTAATGCCAAACTTGGCTTAAAGCAATGGTTTTCGATAAGATACAAGTACTATAACATCAAGAAGATAAGCTTCATGAATACTAAGGGTGTTAAGGTATGAAGAAATGATCTTTAACTCAGAATATATCCTTGTCAAGCTTTAGAATAGGAAAGAGGGGTATCAATCAATTAGAGACAACTTTGATAAATATCTGGCTTTCAGGTATCAAGGTAAGGTTCTATAGGGGTTCAAGTATCAGGATGAGATATCAATACTTAGGAATCATTAGCATGGTAATCAAGAGGATCAACCAAGTGCTATAACAACTCTTTATTTTATCATGGCATTCAAATTACTTTAATATACTATCATGATAAGACTTTTGAACTACTTGAAATACGTACTCGAGGGTTCATGGCATTTCTATATGATTCAAAGATAAACATAAGATACGCTTGATTCAAATATATCAAAATGACTCAGAATAGTTTTATCAATATATATGAACTATTTGTAGTGAATACGAAAGACAAGTTGAATCACTTGCATAATATAAGATTACAAGGGAAGGACACTTGCCTTGAGAAAGGCTGGTCTGGTCTGGCTGGTAAGAGCAACTGGAAGCTTTACTCGACCTTTATGGCAAGTTTACCCTCGTCTCGAGATCCTACATAATAATAATAATCCTCATTATAATATAATCTCACCAACTTAACCTATTTACAACACAAATGGCACTTAGGCCTATATGCACGCAATTTATATTCACCTTATAAATATAATCGTACACATAGCCACATATATTCACATATCATATTTTAATACCAAATAATACCACATACACCATAATGCAACACTAGGCTTGGATGATCTCGACTCACAACTTAAGTCACTTGGTCGCTATACTTAGACAAAGTCTCCAAATTTTGGCTTCCTAAGTCGATGCGCCTTTACTAAACTATCCAAGACCTATTGACCCTCACTTGGGCCTTTTGCTCTACTGAATTTATACTATCTTACCACCATGGTGGTCAACCTAGATCTCACTCCTAAGTGTTCTAAAACTATGTGATAAGTGAAAGTGCTCACTAGTGTAAATTTCAGAATGACATATATGGTTTCTTGAGTGCATTAGACACCCTTAAACTACTAGTTTTCCTCCAAAACTCTTACAAAAGACTCTCCTGACCTTAGGGCATCTCCCAAACTTGATGTAGCTCAAGGGCCTAGCTTGGGCCTCCTTGGGCCTAAGCTTAAAGTCCATGGTTCCCCTGATTTTCTGGGCAGAAAATGCCCTGACTTGAATTAACTTGTGACACATGCTTCTAACTCATATCGTATGAACTATGGTTGTAAAAACTTCTCTGACACTCCCTCTAACTAAGGCCCAACAGGTCCTAATGAGGGCCTACCCATGACATGGTCAAAACTTCCTATTTCTAAGTTGCAACAGGTCCTAACGACTTGGAAACCTCCAACTAACACCTAAAACCTTTCATATACTCCTAATTCTAGCTTCTGGTGGCTTGGGCCTTAAAGTGCACATCAATGACATTGTCAAAACTCACTATAAACCTCAGGGTACTAAACTGATTTTCTGCAGAAACTAAAACTCTCCTTTCTCCAAGGTTTTTACTTGACAAACTCAACCACCAACAACCCAAATACCCAAACCAAGACTTAAACATGGTGATCTACTGAACCAACTTCCTTTCACTCAAAATAATCTTGGTGGAGATCATCCTTACCTAAGGTGCAACATGGCAAAACAAAGGAAATCACATTTCACAACTTACAAGTCATCAAGTTTTTGAAAATAACAAGTTATGTATTTTTTAAAATATATACACGAATTATTACCATACATCAAGGAGCACTAATCAAGATTAACACCTTATCCCTACTGAAATTAAAGCTTACTAACAAAATCTTTCAACATTCCAAGAGAAATCCACATGCATGCATAACTTCGAGTTTTACAAACCAAAACAACATATTTTCTAAATATAATCTATCATGAAATTGACATGCAAGCCTAGCGTAAGCTATATCTAGATGATCACTTAGCATGCAAAGAGTTTCATCAAGTTTTCACTACAAAATTCATGCCATTACCACATAAACATACAAGAATTGAACAAAGCAACAAGAATGATCTCGAGGACCATTCATTCGGCTCCCTTAAGGTCATGGCCGAATGAAATGGAAGGGAAATGGCCATTCAACATCAAGAGTTTCCTTCTCAAGACTTGGCACTTCACCATTCCTTGCAGTCCTCTCAAAAACAACCTTATATCCATAAGAATCAAGGTTGTACTTTGAGTTCCAACTAAAACCTTGACATGCAAACTTAAAACTTAAACTTTTTACTCAAAACTCTTTGAAGTATATATGATCATGATATGGGAAGTAGTATTTACTTGTATAGAAGGTGAGAGCTCGAATGAGGAATGAAGAAAAGGGGAGGGGGTTGGTTCTCGGCTAAAACCCGAGAGGAGAGGGGGAGGGCCGAGAGTGAGAGGGAGGAGGGAGGGAGGAGAGAGTGAGGTGTGGGTGGAGTGTGAAATGATCATGACACTTTGCTTGTTTTATGGTTTTTTATTTGACAAAATATGAGTGGAAATGAGAATTGACAAGAATAATCTTCCAATTATACTTAGATCATTTTGCATGTAAGGACAAAGAAGGAATTTGGCTAGTAAAATGAGAGTTAGTGGGGTTGGAATTGTCTCTTTAGCCCTTTAAATTGAATAGAAAAGGATTTGCATGCAAGGGCAACCATGTAATTTGATAATTAATAAGCAACTTATTTTCAAAGATTTATTTTTATATAATAAAATAAAAGTTCAAAAATTTTAAAATTTATACCATAAAATAATTTGGATTTTTAGAGATTTTATAAAACCACTTTCAAGATTTATGAACAAAATATCTTTTAAAAGAAAATTTCTCCAAGGCTTAGAATATTCCTTATAAATCAAAAATAAAGGAAATAAATAAACTTTTACTTTAAAAAATCATATTCTACACATAAAAATTTTATAATGCAGAAATTCCCACTAACACATCGTGAAATCATTGATCATATTCACTTTCGACTTTAATATTATACCAAAACCACAAATAATACTACACGAAAATGCCGGTCGTAACATCCTCTCCCCCTTAAGGGATTCTGTCCCCAGAATCTAAGAGAACGGATGAGGATACCGGAAACGCATATCAGACTCTAACTCCCAAGTCGATTCTTTGACCTTAGGGTTCCTCCAAAGTACTATTACTAACTTTACTAACTTGTTTCTAAGACTCTTCTCTTGCCAGTCGAGTATTTTGACAGGTTGCTCCACAAATGACAGGTCTGCCTGAATTTCTATAGGTTCATATTCTATCACATGGCTAGCGTCAGGATTGTACTTCTTAAGCAACGACACATGGAACACATTATGCACATGCTGATAGTGAGGTGGTAAGGCTAACTCGTAGGCTACCTTCCCCACTTGACTCAAAATTTCAAAAGGACCTATATATCTAGGTGCTAACTTCCCTTTCTTTCCAAATCTAGACAACCCTTTTCTAGGCGACACCTTCAGCAAAACAGCTTCGCCAACTTGGAATCGAACATCCTTACGCGCTGGATCCGCATACTTCCTTTGTCTATCTTAAGCAGCAAGTAGCCTTTTCTGAATTAACTTGACTGTGTCATGCAACTGTTGTACCAATTCCGAGCCGAGAATCCTTCCTTCTCCTACTTCATCCCAACTTGTCGGTGATCTACATTTTCGCCCGTACAAAGCTTCGTATGGTGGCATGCCAATACTGGAATGATAGCTATTGTTGTAAGAGAATTCAATCAATGGCAAGTGGTCATCCCAACTTCCTGCAAAATCGATTGCACAACTGCACAACATATCTTCGATTGTTTGAATTGTCCTTTCGCTCTGACCATCAGTCTGCGGGTGGTACGCCGTGCTCATATTCAACTTCGTGCCAAGACTTTCTTGAAATTGCTTCCAGAATCTCGAGTTAAATCGGGGATCTCTGTCTGAAACTATCGATACGGGTACTCCATGTCTTAGTACGATTTCACGCACGTACAGATGAACCAATTTGTCCAATAACGACTTCTCATTAATTGGAAGGAAATGCGCTGACTTCGTAAGAAGATCAACTATAACCCATATAGCGTCATGTCCGGATTTCGTTCGCGGTAGTCCCACTATAAAGTCCACAGCAATATTTTCCCAATTCCATTCTGGAATCTTTAGGGGCTGAATTAATCCGCTTGGTCGTTGATGTTCTGCCTTCACTTTCTGACAAGTATAAGACTTCGCAACCCATTCCTCCACGTCTCGCTTCATATTTGGCCACCAAAAATTCTGCTTTAAGTCCCGATACATCTTAGTGCTTCCCGGGTGGATTGAAAATTTCGAATTGTGGGCTTCTTGTAAGATCTCATTCTTTAATTCAAGTACATGAGGAATCCAAATTCTGGAGGAAAACCTTAGTATCCCTTGCTCATCCTTTTGAGTATTAATCTCCTCTCCAGTTAGCTGATTCTTCTCTTTTTCCATTACTTCTTCTTGACATTTCTTTATCCTTTCCACTAGTGTTGGCTGAAAAGTCATTACGCGACAAACTTCTTCAACTTTTCCACAATCACAAAGTTCAAGTTCAAATCTCTTGATCTCTTCAGACAATTCCTTTGGTGTTGCCATCATATTCAGTCTCTCCTTCCTACTTAGAGCATCGGCCACAACATTCGCCTTTCCAGGATGGTAATTTATCGAGCAGTCATAGTCCTTGATCAATTCCAGCCATCTCCTATGCCTCATATTGAGCTCCTTCTTAGTGAAAATGTACTTTAAACTCTTGTGATCTGTGTAGATTTCACACTTTTCTCCGTAGAGATAATGTCTCCAAATCTTAAGTGCGAACACTATGGCGGCTAGTTTCAAGTCATGCGTCGGGTACTTCAACTCATGCGGTTTCAACTGTCTTGACGCATACGTGATCACTTTACTGTGTTGCATTAACACACAACCCAATCCCTTATGTGAAGCGTCGCTGAATATCACAAAGTTTCCTTGGTCATCTGGAAGTACTAACACCGGAGCTGTTACCAACCTCTGTTTCAACTCTTGAAAGCTATCCTCACATTCTGCACTCCAATCAAACTTCTGATTCTTCCTGGTTAACTTGGTCAATGGTGTGGCGATTTTCAAAAAATCCTTGACAAACCTTCTATAGTATCCTGCCAAACCTAGAAAACTTCGCACTTCCGTAGGAGTCTTTGGCCTTTCCCAACTCATAACCGCCTCAATCTTTGCCGGATCCACTTTAACTCCTTCATTTCCAATGACGTGCCCCAAGAATTGAACTTCCTTTAACCAAAACTCATATTTGGAAAACTTGGCATACAACTTCTCTTGACGAAGTATCTCCAATGTTATCCAGAGGTGTTGCTTATGTTCTTCTTCCGACTTAGAATAAATAAGGATGTCATCAATGAATACCACTACAAACTTATCCAAATACTTCTTAAATACTCGATTCATCAGATCCATAAATGCGGCCGGGGCATTAGTCAATCCAAACAGCATTACTAAGAATTCATAATGTCCGTATCTGGTCCTGAATGCTGTCTTGGGAATATCTCCTTCCTTGATCTTTAATTGATGGTATCCCGATCTTAAGTCAATCTTTGAAAAGCACTTTGCTCCCTTCAGCTGATCAAATAGGTCATCTATTCTTGGTAGCGGGTAGCGGTTCTTGATCGTTTCCTTATTCAACTCCCGATAATCTATGCATAGCCGCATACTCCCATCTTTCTTCTTTACAAACAGAACAGGTGCTCCCCATGGCGACGTACTTGGCCTTATCACTCCCTTATCCAACAATTCTTGTAGCTGGCTCGCCAACTCTTTCATTTCTACTGGTGCCATCCTATACGGGGCCTTTGAAACTGGTTCCGTGCCTGGAGCAAGGTTGATCTCGAACTCGATTTGTCGATCTGGTGGTAAGCCTGGTAGTTCGTCTGGAAACGCATCTGGGAACTTGTTAACTACGGGGATATCTTCTATGCTGGGGCTGCCTTTTTCTGAATCCACTACATAAGCTAGGAACGACTCACAACCTTTTCTACATAACTTCTTAGCCTGAACGATTGTAAGAAATAGTTGCTCTTGCCTCTGCCCCTTAAATACTACCTTCTCTCCACTCTTCGTCTTTAAATACACTTTCTTAGTCTTACAATTAATCTGGGCGTTATTCTTCCCTAACCAATCCATTCCTAAAATTATATCAAACTCTCCCAACTTGAAAAGTATCAAGTCGGCTGAAAACTTATACCCCGAAATATCAATCTCACACTTCGGACAAAATTGATTCACAGGAATCTTCTTTTGGTTCGCAATTGCCACATTTACTACCTCGCTCATAACCATTTTATCACATTAAAGTTTATTAACAAAAGTTTCTGATATGAAAGATCTTGTTGCTCCCGAATCAATCAATACTTTAGCTTTGACATTATTGAGTAAAAGTGTACCTGCTATCACCTCAGAATTCTGACCAACATCCTTCATCTTCAGATCGAATGTCCTTGCTGTTGCTTGCGGGGTTGTTGTAGGTGGTGGAGGTAATGCCAATACCTCGGCTGGCACTCTTGCACTGGTACTTGCCATATTCATTAGAGCTTTGACTGGTTCGGTTGCCTTGCACTCCCTAGCTATGTGTCCAGTCTTTCCACATTTGTAACACGTAACTCCTGGCTTTGGCATCTTGAACTCATTTGCCAAATGTCCCTTCTGGTTACACCTATAGCATGTCATGCTCAACTTATTACATACTTTGGGGTGCCTTCTTCCACAGTGCTTGCATTCCGGTCTCTGGAACCTGTTTTCTCTAACTTGTTTTTGGCTTGCCTGGTTGTTCCCCCTTGATTCTTTCCTTTTGCCCAAATTCCCTTTCTTTTGGAAATTTCCGCCCTTATGGAATACAATCCTCTTTATACTCTGATCTTGTGAACTTCCGGCTTTAGATTTTTCTCCATAAAATGGAACCTTCCTCTTCTTGTTATCCTTTTCCTTCCTTGACTGCATCCCATTATTCTCAATCAGAGCAGCTTTCTGTATTACTCCCGCATAGGTTTCAAGCTCAAACATAGCCACTCTATCTCTGATCCAAGGCTCCAATCCTTGCTGAAATTTCTTTGCTTTTTCCTCCTCAGTGCTGGTATACTTTGTCACAGTCCCTTGACAACTCAGTGAACATTTTCTCATACTCTAGTACAGTCATGTTCCCTTGCTTCAACTCAAGAAATTTAAGCTCCATCTGATTCTGCATGTACTTAGGGTAATACTTTTTCAGAAATAACTTCTTAAATCTCTCCCAAGAAACCTGCTGAGTTACTTCCATAGCTTTTACTGATTCCCACCAATAGATGACTTCGCCCTTCAAGAAGTAGGTAGCATATGGCGTCTTCTGATCGTCTCCTAACTGTACCAACTCAAAATCCCTTTCCATTTCCTTAATCCATATGTTAGCTATTACTGGATCAGTGGTATCATGAAATGCAGGTGGATTCACATTCTGAAAAGCCTTGAAAGTGATAATTTGTCGAGGTGGTACTGGTGGTTCGGGTGGTTGGTGTGGTTCACGATTATCTTGGTTTTCAATTCGTTGTTGAAGGGTTAGTTATTGTTGAGCTATAGCATTGGTTTGCTGTTGCAAAGTTTCCAGTAGTCGAAGAATATTTGGGTCTGGGGTAGATGTGGTTGTTGGGTTCTTCTTTTTGGGAGGCATGATCCTGAGATAAGAGTTATGTCAAAACATATATGAATGATAGAGTAATTTGAGGGTATCGCATGGCATTCTTATTTACATATGAGGTCAAGTTTCAAATTAAGCAGATATGGCGATGCAGATAGAAGCGTAAAATAACAGTTGAGAGCATATGGAACAATAGTGTATGATTATTGAAATTTAAAGGTCACAATACATCTGGATTAGGACAAAGTCTGATTTTAGGATCAACAGGCTTATTTAAAGGAAACAACTGGGAATTCTACGAAGTCTGATAGTACAACAACATGAAAAGGTAAATGGAAAGAACTAAGGCTCCACTCCATCTGAACAGGGCTTGGTAGTCTTCTCCTCTCGAAGCATCTTCACAATACTCTGGAGCTCATCTGCCACCATCTGGATGACATACTGGCTGGTGCGGTCTCGGTGCAATGGCATCTCCTCAAGCTTAGTGCGGTCTCGGTCTCGGTGCAATGGAATCATTAGCATGGTAATCGAGAGGATCAACCAAGTGCTATAACAACTCTTTATTTTATTATGGCATTCAAATTACTTTAATATACTATCATGATAAGACTTTTGAACTACTTGAAATACGTACTCGAGGGTTCATGGCATTTCTATATGATTCAAAGATAAACATAAGATACGCTTGATTCAAATATATCAAAATGACTCAGGACAGTTGCATCAATATATATGAACTATTTGTAGTGAATACGAAAGACAAGTTGAATCACTTGCATAATATAAGATTACAAGGGAAGGACACTTGCCTTGAGAAAGGCTGGTCTGGTCTGGCTGGTAGGAGCAACTGGAAGCTTTACTCGACCTTTATGGCAAGTTTACCCTTGTCTCGAGATCCTACATAATAATAATAATCCTCATTATAATATAATCTCACCAACTTAACCTATTTACAACACAAATGGCACTTAGGCCTATATGCACGCAATTTATATTCACCTTATAAATATAATCGTACACATAGCCACATATATTCACATATCATATTTTAATACCAAATAATACCACATACACCATAATGCAACACTGGGCTTGGATGATCTCGACTCACAACTTAAGTCACTTGGTCGCTATACTTAGACAAAGTCTCCAAATTTTGGCTTCCTAACTCGATGTGCCTTTACTAAACTATCCAAGACCTATTGACCCTCACTTGGGCCTTTTGCTCTACTGACTTTATACTATCTTACCACCATGGTGGTCAACCTAGATCTTAATGGAATTTACGGATGAGCGGAAGCGAGAAATATCATTTATTCCGTAAAAACCATATACCGCACATATAGAAAAACATATAAAAGGGAAAAGTTGAGGAATCGAAATCATAACTCATGAATCGAAGCTTTATAAAATTGGAGTGCTATCAGTTGCTCCTCAGTGTGTGAAGCACTCTACCGGTATCCACCAAGAATGGTCCGCTTCGATGAACCTTTTTATAAAACTAAGCTTTTATAAAAATGGAGTTTTTGGGAGAGAGAGAGAAGAAGAAGATGGAGGCTAGGGTTTTCACAAAACCAAAATTGTGTGTGTTGTGTTTTTGAGCCATCCATCTCATTCTATTTATAGGACTCTCCTAGGGTTTTATAATATATCTTTATATATATTAACCCCCACATTTTATCTTCATAAAATGCTTTAATAATAATTAAAACTATTTTAACTATTATTTCTTTTCTTAACTATTTAGAAAATAATTCTCTCTCTCATTATTTCATCAAAGAAAATATTCTTTTATGGTGTGACCCTATAGGTTCAATATTATGCCGGTAGTAGAAATAAATAATAATAAACTTTTATTAATTATTTATATGAATATTAAAATTCACTAAATATAATTAACTGATTAATTATATTTATTCTACATCGTGAGTGATGCTTCTCAACATATCGCGACTATCCGGATAATATGAATTCACTGCCTAGAATACCAAGAACCTGTCAGTGAATAGTTACCGTACAATTAACTCCTTCTACCCTCCAATGTCCTGATTAAATACAAGGCATGGATCTTGTGACAAGCCTATCTAATTTAATCATTTGCTTTCCCATTCACTATGCTCAGTTCTATGTAAATTAGAAACTCCTTTCTAATTTCATTCACTCTGGCCAGAGATTCATGAATTAGCATAAGTGGATCAGCTTTGAACATTCTCTTCCTTCATTGGAAGGGGTAGATCCTTTATTGATCATACACTATCTTCGTGTACAAATTCCTATAAACAGTAGAGCCCAAATAATTGTCCCTGGAGACTAAGAACTAAACCAAAGCATAGTTCAGTGTATACAAGATGACTATGATGACCTCAAGTCTAAGGATACTTATACAACTATCACTATGTGAACAACTGCTGACACATGAGTGAACTCCATCAGTTGTTCAGCTGTGCGAGTCATGTTCAGTGAACTTATTCTATAATAAGCACCTACATACTAACTATAGTGTCACCACACAAATGCCTATGAGAACAGACATCCTCCTGAAGGGAGCAAGCATAGTATGTACCAATTTTTGTGGATTATTAATTACCAGTTAGTAATCCTATGACCGGGAACTATTTAAGTTTAGAGTTATCATCTTTTAGGTCTCACTATTATGATCTCATCATAATCCATAAAAAGCTTTACTCTAAACTATGGTATATCTTATTTAAACACTTAAATAGATAGAGCCCGTAATAAAAACAAAACAAGTCTTTTATTAATATCAATGAAATCAAAACAGATTACATAAAAGTTATTCCTAAATCCTCATACGTGATTGGACTTAGGACATATCTCTTTCAATCTCCCACTTGTACTAAAACCAATCACTCTGGTATCTAATACCCATCTTGTCTTTATGACGATCAAAGTGACTTTCAGGAAGTGGTTTTGTGAGTGGGTCTGCTATGTTGTTATGTGTGTCAACTCTTTTTCAATACAATACAAGAAATGTTACCACGCTCCCACTAACCCTTTTGTAGACACATGGTTCATCTATGTTTTTTTGATAAAACCAAACTCTTTGATTGTCTCATCAAAACAGATGTTCCATCTACGAGAAGCTTGCTTTAAACCACATATGGTTTACAACAGCTTACACACTAGGTTTTCATTTCCCTTGGAAAGAAAACCATCTGGCCATTTGCCAGATCTCATAGTCGTAGTAAGCAGCAACCGCAAGCAAAATTCGAACTGATTTTAACAGGGCTACAGGTAAAAGGTTTCATCAAAGTCAATCCATTGCGTTTATTTGAATCCTTTTGCCACAAGCCTGGCTTTAAAGGTCTCCACCTGACCATCTACTCTAATCTTTCTTTTGTATACCGTATACATAGATTCCATTTCGTATTTCATAGCACTTTGCCATTTCTCTGAGTCAACACTACTCATAGCCTCATTATAGGTCATAGGGTCGTCATCATCAATGATTGACAACTCATTGTCATTCTCAATGACAAGGCCATAATACCTCTCAGGTTGGTGAGACACTCTCCCTGACCTACGAATGGGCTGTTCCACAGAAGGTTGTTCAGTCTGAACAGGTGTTCCCACTTGATTCGTAGTAGTTTGTGCTTCTTGAACTTCATGAAGTTCAATTTTGCTCCCACTGTTTCCTTCAAGGATAAACTCCTTTTCCAAGAAGGTAGCATATCTGAAGATAAACACCCGATGATCGGTGTAAAAGTAATACCCAAAAATCTCTTTAGGATATCCCACAAAACTACATTTTATGGATCGAGATTCCAGCTTATCTGGGTCAACCTTCTTGACATAAGCTGGACATCCCCAAATCTTAACGTGTTTAAGGCTCGGTTTCCTTTCTTTCCATATCTCATATGGAGTTTTAGGGACAGATTTGGAAGGCACCTTATTAAGTAAATATGCTGAGGTTTCCAATGCATAACCCCATAAGAATACTGGAAGATTCGCATAGCTCATCATGGACCGAACCATGTCTAACAAAGTTCGATTTCTCCTTTCAGATACCAATCTGGAGGAGTCCATTAGGAGACTATACCCTTTTCTTTGAGATAATCCAGAAACTCTCCATTCAAGTATTTACCACCCCGATCTGATCGAAGAGTTATAATACCATTTTTGGTTTGTTTCTCCACTTCATACTTATACTCTTTGAACTTTTCAAAGGCATCAGACTTGTGTTTCATCAAACACATATCCAAATCTAGATCTATCATCTATGAAAGTAATGAAGTATGAAAATCCACCCATGGCTTGTGTAGACATTGGTCCACATACATCTGTGTGTACCAATCCTAGCAAATCTGCAGCCCTCTCTCCATGTCCACTAAATGGAGATTTGGTCATTTTACCCAACAGACAAGACTCGCATATAGGATATGATTCAAAATCAAAAGGGGTCAAGTAACCCTTTCTTATGCAATATCCGCAGTCTATTTTCACTAATATGACCAAGTCTGCAGTGCCAAAAGAAAGTGAGATTTTCATCATCCCTTTTCTTTTATTAGTTTGTTCAATCTGAAGTAAATTATATCACATACATACAGACCATTATTTAAAATACCACATCAATAAAGAATATTATCTCTAAGGATAGAACATTCATTATACTCAATAATAAATGAAAAACCATCCAAATCCAACATAAGAATAGAAACAATATTCCTTACAATCGAGGAAACAAAATAACAATTATTTCAAACAATAGTCTTGCCCGTAAGCATATGTAAATGAAATGATCCTACATGTTCAGCAGCAACTCTTGCTCCATTTCCCATCAGTAGAATCACCTCCTCTTCCTCAAGAGTCCTACTTCTCCTTAGTCCCTGCAACGAATTGCAGATGTAAGAACCACAGGCGGTATCTAATACCCAAGTAGAAATTTGACTTAATGACATATTCATTTCTATCATGAACATACCTGAATCAGAAGCGGTAGTCTCACTCCCCTTCTTCTTCTTCAACTCTGCAAGGTAAACCTTTCAGTTCCTCTTCCAGTGCCCCACCTTGTTACAGTGAAAGCAAACAACTTTGCTCTTGGGGTCTTCAGCTTTTGGTGGAATCGGCTTTTCTTCACCTACTTTCTTCTTCTTGGAAGGGTTCCTCTTCCTTATCTTACAATTGGAACCTTCACCAATTAGAAGAACATAACTCTTCTTAGGGGGAAAATTCGATTCCGCAGTCTTCAACATGTTGTGGAGTTCAGCCAGGCTGACATCCAGCTTATTCATGTGAAAGTTCACAACAAACTGCGAAAATGAACCCGGAAGTGATTGCAAGACCAAGTCTTGGCTCAGCTCCCCATCCATGGCAAAACCAAGTTGTCCAAGACGTTCAATCAAATTGATCATCTTAAGTACATGGTCATTCACGGATGATCCCTCAGACATCCTACAACCGAACAGCTCCTTCGATATCTCATATCGAGCTGTCCTCCCTGCCACATCATACAACTCTTATAGATGCATAAGGATAGTGTGAGCATCCATATGCTCATGCTGCTTCTGTAGCTCAATGTTCATGGAAGCCAGCATGATGCATTGAGCAACATTTGCATCATCTATCCACTTACGATACACAACATGTTCATCATTATGTGCATCGTTAGCAGGTTCAGTAGGCTTAGGTGAGTCAAACACATATTCCAGCTTCTCCACCCTGAGAACAATTCTCAAGTTTCGAAGCCAGTCAGCAAAATTAGGACCAGTCAACTTGTGAGCATCTAGTATACTCCGGAGTGATAGTGCAGAAGACATAACGAATATAGTAAATCTGTGAATGATAAACACATAACAACACTTAGCAAATATTCAATTTCATTTCAAAACACTATATGAATCGGGTCTTTATTCATAAGTGGCTCCCACTAGTTTATCTAATTTATACACCCCCAAAGTCAAAATTAGGCATTCATAATGCTAGTGGGAATAGGGATCCTACATTCCATTACACAACCTCGGATGTAGCATGAAACGTCATGTGATGTTCAATAGGAAGACAACTCTTGTCAATTACATCTTATGTTATTCCCTAATATAATTTTAGCCTCTTGAATAATTGAGTCACGGCTGTGGCACGAAAAACTCAATATTCTAAGTCAAGTCTAACCCAACATTTCGTACAATTGAATCAGTGTCCAACGGCCCACGGCTGTGGCACGTAACGACTTTTAGATTCTAATTCAATGTACACATCTCTATGTAATAGACAAGTATTTCTTATTTCGAAATCAAAGCCCTCGGCTGTAGCGCGAAACGACAATGATTTAAAATATAAGAATCACTTTCTATCATGTTGGAAGGCTATGACCGACACAAGCCCGTTGTGTCATTGGCCAATTACTACTTGATATTATTTAATTTTAGAGGGATTATATTACGTTACAATCATAATCATATTATAAAGAGATTCTTCCTTTTAAATTAAATATTTCAAATCAATAATCGCTAATCAGATGATTCCCAGATCGGGTGGAGCATTGTCAAGAGGCGTCACTTAATAACCCTTTCTTACAGATAGAAATCTGTTGTTGACAGAATCATCCTTTCTCTCAAAATTGAAAATTCATATTTAATTACGTGTTTCATAAACACAAGAATCTCATGATTGTATTCATAATATTATTGTCAAGGCAAGAAACGATTCCTATTCTAGATTTTCTAGAGCACGCCTTATATTGATTTAAGTCCACCTAAATCTATCATCGCATGGTAAACACAGGCATATATCTCATATATAAAAATAAATAAACAAGTAAGCATGCAATTAATATCATGTCACACATTGATATAATGATGTATGGATTTATTATAGCATTTAAAAGCAATTAAAACAATTAAAACATGCTTTAAAACACTTTCGGGAATATAAACAGTTCAAAACTTTCATATAAAAAATATTTGACCACTCCATTAGATCCGTCTTGGAAAAATGAATCCAACGATATATTGCACGCCCAAAACGGAGTTACGAAACTCCCAAAAAATCAAATTTAATGTGGACATACGGGCTGTAACGCATGTACGTAATGCGTTACAACACTGTTGAGCCATTTACGCGTGTAACGCATTCCGTAAATGCGCAACAGTGTGTAACGCATTCACGGAATGCGCAACACACCCCTTCCCCGCGTGCAGTGCACGCGCCTGGCACAGCCGCATCAGGTTTTTATTTTTTTTTATTTTTTCTGTTTCTTCTTCCTGCCGTGTCTGTTGGTCTTTCTTATTGTTACAAAAAAATAGAAGTAACTCCCCCTTTCCTTTACTCCCTTATTAATAACTCTTTATTAATATGTTTATTATTTTAATTTTATTATTAACAAATTAATTAACATTTAATTAATAAATTAATAAAAATCAAAATAATATGATTTCTTAAATCAGGGAGTAGCAGAAAAATACCAAATTAGCCATGGGTCCTTATGCAAATTTTAATCATAATTATTCACATGCATAATTATTTCATGAATTTTAATTAAAACAATTTTAAAAAATTCATAACAAATAATCTACACATCACAAAATTATGAAAAAAAATACCTAGATGATCTACAACACTTGTAGAACCCAGATCAGTAGTCAAAATCTCATGCAAAAATTATTTCGAATTAATTCATAATTAAATCCAAATAAACTTGTAAAAATCATAATAAATCCATACATGCATAAAAAAATCTGAAATTTTTTATATGAATCTCTATCTGCAGAACCTAGCTCTGATGCCAATGATGGAATTTACGGATGAGCGGAAGCGAGAAATAACATTTATTCCGTAAAAACCATATACCGCACATATAGAAAAACATATAAAAGGGAAAAGCTGAGGAATCGAAATCATACCTCGTGAATCGAAGCTTTATAAAATTGGAGTGCTAGCAGTTGCTCCTCAGTGTGTGAAGCACTCTACTGGTATCCACCAAGAACGGTCCGCTTCGATGAACCTTTTTATAAAACTAAGCTTTTATAAAAATGGAGTTTTTGGGAGAGAGAGAAGAAGAAGATGGAGGCTAGGGTTTTCACAAAACCAAAATTGTGTGTGTTGTGTTTTTGAGCCATCCATCTCATTCTATTTATAGGACTCTCCTAGGGTTTTATAATATATCTTTATATATATTAACCCCCACAGTTTATCTTCATAAAATGCTTTAATAATAATTAAAACTATTTTAATTATTATTTCTTTTCTTAACTATTTAGAAAATAATTCTCTCTCTCATTATTTCATCAAAGAAAATATTCTTTTATGGTGTGACCCTGTAGGTTCAATATTATGCCGGTAGTAGAAATAAATAATAATAAACTTTTATTAATTATTTATATGAATATTAAAATTCACTAAATATAATTAACTGATTAATTATATTTATTCTACATCGTGAGTGATGCTTCTCAACATA
Source organism: Apium graveolens (assembly GCF_009905375.1). Lineage (NCBI taxonomy): Eukaryota > Viridiplantae > Streptophyta > Magnoliopsida > Apiales > Apiaceae > Apium > Apium graveolens. The sequence continues at coordinate 72,798,264 of NC_133651.1, read as the reverse complement.
TCGCAACTATCCGGATAATATGAATTCACTGCCTAGAATACCAAGAACCTGTCAGTGAATAGTTACCGTACAATTAACTCCTTCTACCCTCCAATGTCCTGATTAAATAAAAGGCATGGATCTTGTGTCAAGCCTATCTAATTTAATCATTTGCTTTCCCATTCACTATGCTCAGTTCTATGTAAATTAGAAACTCCTTTCTAATTTCATTCACTCTGGCCAGAGATTCCTGAATTAGCATAAGTGGATCAGCTTTGAACATTCTCTTCCTTCACTGGAAGGGGTAGATCCTTTATTGATCATACACTATCTTCGTGTACAAATTTCTATACCCAGTAGAGCCCAAATAATTGTCCCTGGAGACTAAGAACTAAACCAAAGCATAGTTCAGTGTATACAAGATGACTATGATGACCTCAAGTCTAAGGATACTTGTACAACTATCACTATGTGAACAACTGCTGACACGTGAGTGAACTCCATCAGTTGTTCAGCTGTGCGAGTCATATTCAGTGAACTTATTCTATAATAAGCACCTACATACTAACTATAGTGTCACCACACAAATGCCTATGAGAACAGACATCCTCCTGAAGGGAGCAAACATAGTATGTATCAATCTTTGCGGATTATTAATTACCAGTTAGTAATCCTATGACCGGGAACTATTTAAGTTTAGAGTTATCATCTTTTAGATCTCACTATTATGATCTCATCATAATCCATAAAAAGCTTTACTCTAAACTATGGTATATCTTATTTAAACACTTAAATAGATAGAGCCCGTTATAAAAACAAAACAAGTCTTTTATTAATATCAATGAAATCAAAACAGATTACATAAAAGTTATTCCTAAATCCTCATACGTGATTGGACTTAGGACATATCTCTTTCAGATCTCACTCCTAAGTGTTCTAAAACTATGTGATAAGTGAAAGTGCTCACTGGTGTAAATTTCAGAATGACATCTATGGTTTCTTGAGTGCATTAGACACCCTTAAACTACTAGTTTTCCTCCAAAACTCTTACACAAGACTCTCCTAACCTTAGGGAATCTCCCAAACTTGATGTAGCTCAAGGGCCTAGCTTGGGCCTCCTTGGGCCTAAGCTTAAAGTCCATGGTTCCCCTGTTTTTCTGGGCAGAAAATGCCCTGACTTGAATTAACTTGTGACACATGTTTCTAACTCATATCCTATGAAATATGGTTGGAAAAACTTCTCTGACACTCCCTCTAACTGAGGCCCAACAAGGACTAATGAGGGCCTATCCATGACATGGTCAAAACTTCCTATTTCTAAGTTGCAACAAAACTGTCCCCTGCTGGACAGATTTTGTGATTCCACTTGTGCACCTATCCAAACGACTTGGAAACCTCCAACCAACACCTAAAACCTTTCATATACTCCTAATGCTAGCTTCTGGTGGCTTGGGCCTTAAAGTGCACATCAATGACATGGTCAAAACTCACTCTAAACCTCAGGGTACTAAACTGATTTTCTGCAGAAACTAAAACTCTCATTTCTCCAAGGTTTTTATTTGACAAACTCAACCACCAACAACCCAAATACCCAAACCAAGACTTAAACATGGTGATCTACTGAACCAACTTCCTTTCACTCAAAATAATCTTGGTGGAGATCATCCTTACCTAAGGTGCAACATGGCAAAACAAAGGAAATCACATTTCACAACTTACAAGTCATCAAGTTTTTGAAAATAACAAGTTATGTATTTTTATAAAATATATACACGAATTATTACCATACATCAAGGAGCACTAATCAAGATTAACACCTTATCCCTACTGAAATTAAAGCTTACTAACAAAATCTTTCCAAATGATCAAAATCTTTCAACATTCCAAGAGAAATATACATGCATGCATAACTTCGAGTTTTACAAACCAAAACAACATATTTTCTAAATATAATCTATCATGAAATTGACATGCAAGCCTAGCGTAAGCTATATCTAGATGATCACTTAGCATGCAAAGAGTTTCATCAAGTTTTCACTACAAAATTCATGCCATTACCACATAAACATACAAGAATTGAACAAAGCAACAAGAATGATCTCAAAGACCATTCATTCGGTTCCCTTAAGGTCATGGCCGAATGAAATGGAAGGGAAATGGCCATTCAACATCAAGAGTTTCCTTCTCAAGACTTGGCACTTCACCATTCCTTGTATTCCTCTAAAAAACAACCTTAAATCCATAAGAATAAAGGTTGTACTTTGAGTTCCAACTAAAACCTTGACATGCAAACTTAAAACTTAAACTTTTTACTCAAAACTCTTTGAAGTATATATGATCATTATATGGAAAGTAGTATTTACTTGTATAAAAGGTGAGAGCTTGAATGAGGAATGAAGAAAAGGGGAGGGGGTTGGTTCTCGGCTAAAACCCGAGAGGAGAGGGGGAAGGCCGAGAGTGAGAGGGAGGAGGAAGGGAGGAGAGAGTGAGGTGTGGGTGGAGTGTGAAATGATCATGACACTTTGCTTGTTTTATGGTTTTTGATTTGACAAAATATGAGTGGAAATGAGAATTGACAAGAATAACCTTCCAATTATACTTAGATCATTTTGCATGCAAGGACAAAGAAGGAATTTGGCTAGTAAAATGAGAGTTAGTGGGGTTGGAATTGTCTCTTTAGCCCTTTAAATTGAATAGAAAAGGATTTGCATGCAAGGGCAACCATGTAATTTGATAATTAATAAGCAACTTATTTTCAAAGATTTATTTTTATATAATAAAATAAAAGTTCAAAAATTTTAAAATTTATACCATAAAATAATTTGGATTTTTAGAGATTTTATAAAACAACTTTCAAGATTTATGAACAAAATATCTTTTAAAAGAAAATTTCTCCAAGGCTTAGAATATTCCTTATAAATCAAAAATAAAGGAAATAAATAAACTTTTATTTTAAAAAATCATGTTCTACACATAAAAATTTTATAATGCAGAAATTCTCACTAACACATTGTGAAATCATTGATCATATTCACTTTCGACTTTAATATTATACCAAAACCACAAATAATATTACACGAAAATGCCGGTCGTAACATACCATTCCAGTAGACAAAAATTGGGGGAGATTGTTAAGAATATGTTGTGAACTTGATGATAATTTGAACAAAAAACATAGTAGATATTATTTAGTGTATTTGTAGCTTTTAACGGATGATCAGTTCAACATCCGTTGAAAGAGTAGCTTTTATTACAATAAGATTAGTAGCATATTTCTGCATATTGTAATGCCTTAGTGGACTACATGTTGTAGAATGCTTAAGTCATGTTGACTACTAGATTGATATGCAAGATAGGTTGGTTAATTATAAATATTAAATTCCTTGTAATCTTGTATAAATGAAATGGAGTTAACTGTCATAAAGACAGTCTCAACAGATGTTTCACTAAGCTTCAACGAATGATCAGCCAAAGTTTCAACGGATGATCAACCAAAGTTTCAACGGATGATCAACCATAGTTTTAACGGATGATCAATCCGAGTTTCAATGGATGATCAAATTCAAAAGAGCAGTTGATAGTGACTTGACAGTCACATGCGTTGATTGTATGTAAATGGAATGTGGCAGCCTAATTGCAGGTTTTAGAGAACAAAGAAGCATTTTAACTGATGATATTCAAAAATACTGCATTGAGAAATGAAGAAGCATGAGATTAGACTAGAAACATTTTGTCTTATTTGTTTGTCTCTTTATCATGTAACTTAGTGATATATAAACCAAGAGTAGCAAGTAGAACTTTATCCAATTTAGTAAGAAATTACCAGAGAAATAGAAAAAGCTAAATCTGTAAAGAATTTCTCTGTTCTTGTAGTTCAACTTGTAAGTAGTTGTGTACAATATTGTAACACAAAGTTCTCTACTTAATATATATCTTTGGTGGAAAAGTTCAATCCACCAGAAAGTTTTTAAATACTTGTATTTAATTACTTTTTGTTTTGATTTCATCATTACTTTCATTCCGCACCATAGCCAATTCAAATACAGTTATATAGTTATAGTAGAACTGTTCTTAAAATTGAAAAAGTAGCCAGAATTACATTCAACCCCCCTTCTGTAATTTTTTGTTAGATTGTTTGGGAATAACATAAATAATCTACGAAATGATCTAATAATAAATCATTAACCTCAACCCCATAGATAGTATCACATTTACCTCCTTTGTAGTAGTATATTCCTTCCTTCATTTTGAACTCACTTTATGATATATTTCAAGCTTGAGCGTGTCCATTAAACCTATCAAAATTAATTAAGAAAAGGGTTAAAACAATAAAATAGTGTAAATACAAATTAATAGTAATGAGAATTACACGTTATGACTTAATCGTACCTTATTGTCCCTCTATTTGTGCTTTTCTGGTTGTTTTGATCAGCAGAACCCTAATCTCCCATTTTTGAATGTAACAGTGAAAAGAGGGTTTTTTAATTGATCGTGCTAGATGGGGAGGGTTTTTGTATTTTTTTTCATTTTGTTTTATTACTAATATATATTATAAGTATTAAAATGTACATGTCATCTACCACGTAGACACAGATTAACACGCTGGATGAACTGTTAACTTCTGTTAATTTTAATTAACGGAATGAATAGTTACTAATTGTAAAATTAGTTGAGTTCTAATCTTGAGAGGCTTTGTAGTTCGGTGGTAAGTTTCTAAAAAGAAAAATAGTTGAGTGACAAAAAAATCCATTTTCCCTATTTATAATACAACACGGTATCCGCTGCTTTTTTAGTCCAAAAATAGAAGAACATCATTTTTACCGATATTATGGGTTTATTTTGCTGAGTTTCTTCCATATGGTTCCCTGTATTAGTTAATACGATCAAACCGCCCAATCCGACCCTCTTTTCGGTCGATTAAATCGATTATAAAGTTTGATACTTGATTGGATTAAAAATATTTCAACCCGGATTAAATGAATCGGGTACGAGTTCAAGATTTTTTGGGTCAACCCAACCCAACCCGATTTTACTTAAATCTTGTTCGATAATTTAAATATAATCTATATATTATATACAATTTATATTATATAATAAAATATATTTAAACTTATAATTACATTTCGTGCATATGTATATGATTTAAGACATGATATACATTACTAAAATTTCAAACTTAGTCAAATTAAAATAATAGTACTATAATCGTAAGTTATACATTTTTTATTTTATTTTATATATAGTATCGAAATTATATATATATATATATAATCATTCAATCCTTTCAAACCAACTTAATCCGACCCAAACTGATGCACGACGAGTAGGGTTGGGTTACAATTTTATATTTTTTTGGTTAAATTAAAAAAAAATAAACTTATTTAATTATGTTGGGTTGTAAATATGTCTCACCCGATTAACCCGATACGACCAATCCGACCCATGAACACTCCTAGTTTTCTCTAATGTCCTAATACCCTATACTATTCACATGTGTTGGTTTGGGTGTTAGTTTGAGGTATAGTAAGTTCGTTGAGTCAATAGATTATTTTCATGTAAGAAATGACAACAAAAAAATTAGAGATTTCAAAGTATTTCCTAGGAAGTCATGTATATATATAAAATGACTTATTCATAATGGTCATATGCATGAGTAGAAGATTACTAAAAAGTATAAAAAGGAAGACACAAAAATTTCATGAAAGAAATAAATCAAATGTTTGATGCAATTAGGAATAGGACTATGAGTATATTAGCCTATTTGATGTAACTTATAAAAGGTTTAAGATCAAAAGAATGTTTGGCAGTGAAATGAGAAAGTGCAATTACGCATAAAAACTAAACAATTCATTTTAAGAAATTTATATAATGTCAAAAATACGAGAAAACTGATATGAGGAGAGTTATATATAAGTAAGGTTTGATTAAAAAAACTATTGTGACGGCAAAGAATAAAACACATGAGGTTCGTATAACTATAAGTATTTTGATGTGAAATATGGAGAACGTGAAATTTAGAGATTAATGAAGACTAGAAAAAGAGGGCAAGATAATTTACATATTGTTATTATGTTTATACATGATATAGATGAATGTGCATTATTATAGATGATGATATTATATATATATATATAGTGTAATTATTTTCGGAAATTAAATAATAAGGCATATTTCAGGGAGAGGGATGCAGGACGAGAAGAAGTTTGTTTGTCCGAAAATGATTTTAGTTAAAAATGTATAAGTTGAAAAGAAGTTATAAGAGTTCTACCGATAAATGGGTAAAGATAAACTTAAAAATCCTGAAAAAATACACGTAAGTGATTAGGTGAGCAATTGTTTACAAAATTATTTAACAATATATTTAAGACTATTAAAATGTCACATGAATGGAGGGTTAGTATTAGTACCAATTAATAAGAATAAGGTTGATATTCATTAATGTATTAACTATCGTGATATTAAATTTTAAGTCATATTATGAGATTATGGGAAGTGTGATCGAAAGTAGAATGAAAATACAAGGTGATGTGACTAAAAATCAATCCGATTTCATGTTCGAAAGATCGACAATAGAGGCGATATACCCTCTTGGGTGCTTAATAAATAAATTTATAGCACGTTGTAAAGACCTGGATATAATATTTATAAATTTAGACATGACATATTATAATGTTCCAAGCGGTGTGTTTGACAAATTTGGAAAATAAAGGGTGTCATGAATGTATGTCACGGAGATTAGAAAGATGCATCTTCAAGAAATTGCACATAGTAGAACACCTATTGATTTCACTCGATATTTTTCAGTTGAGATGTGATTTTATCAACGTTAATTACATTTATTTTCAAAATGATAATGGATGTACTAATTAGAGAGGGGATCCATGCATTTTCGCAGACGACATGGACTAAAATTGCGCTGAATGTGAAGTTAAAAGAATAGAATGATAAAATGTATTTTTATATATTTTTTAGATGATTTTGCCCTCATATTTATTTTATTTTGCATTGATTTGGATATTTATTTAATAGATTTGATGTTTTATAATGAAATTCTAGATTTGAAAGAATTTTAAACATGGAGTCTTATTTTAAAGTGAAAATAAAGGAAAATTGGTATTATTGCGCTACACGGGCTGCCAATACTGTTTGGGACGTATCTTGACTTCTAGAAGTCCAATTATGATTATTTTACAATTAATAGAAAGCTCACATTTTTTTAATTCAAACATGATAGAATAAGTAAAATCCAACTTGAGCAAGTTACGGAATTTTACAAGAGAATCCTATTTAGTTTAGAAGTCTCCATTGTAATTCTATTAGAATAATAAATACTTGTATTATTGAAAGAGACATCATATTTTATTATGAGATATTACTAATAGCTTAGACATAGAATAAAACGTATGTATTATATTAATGTAGAGTAATGTAGAATATAGTTAGAGTTTTATATACAATAGCAAAATCATGGATCTCATTCTTGTGTCAGGATTAATAATTTTTCTATCTAAATTCCTTATGTTCTTATTAATTTAATTATGTTCCATTATGTTATTATTTGTTTGACTTTTTTATTACTAATTAATAGTCGTTTCTAGTAAAGGGGAAGCCATGTTTGTATGATAATCTTGATACGTTTTTCATCGTGATATAGTTGACTATGGATAATTCTAATTTATTATGTTTTTATGTTTAATGTGTGTAATCGTTTTTGTGCAAGACATGCTTGTATATAACAAGACTAAGTCACTTTGACAAGCCTGATAATCAATTGTATGGTAATCTTATCGTATTTGGTATTTGTATTTCTTGATTTTGTAAAAGTGTTAAGGAGATTAGACTGAAGGATTTTTCTATGAACAACCATCAAGCTAAGTAATAAACTTTGGAAGAAGATCAATCCTGATCATTACCTCAGAGAGAAATGTAGAAGCTTGGATTTAAATAATATTGTTTTTGAAAAAATGTTCTAAGTCACATATCGATAAGTCACATATCAAGATGTATAAAAATGTCTATCGAAAAGTCAAAAGTGACTTGTAGAGAAGTCCAAACAGATTTTGGCTAGTCAATCGGCATGTAGAGAAGTGCAGATATCGATAAGTCAAAAAGTCCATGTAGAGAACTTGATATATCGATAAGTCAAAATCTACTAGTAGAGAATTGAAAATATAGACAAGTCAAAATCTACTTGTAGAGAACTGGAGATATCGACAAGTCAAAAGCCTATATAGGGAACTGAAGATATCGACAAGTCAATCTACTTGTAGAGAACTGGAGATCTCGACAAGTCATAATACTTATAGAGAAGTAGAAATATCGATAAGTTATTTTACATATCGATATGTGACTTCTCTATACAGTATAATAGATCTCGACAACAACCTCAAAATTCAGAATACAAACAACTTGAAGATCCAAGATTATCAGTCAACAAACAATTCTATCACTGAATTGGAAAGTCTTCAAATGTAGTTTGGAGAATGCAAGATCAAGGGCCAAGATGAACTGGATAAAGGAGGGTCACATACATGTTAGATTGTATGAAGATTTGCTGCACTAAATGTGAAAATAGACCAATAGATTTTGGAATATGTGTTAGTCCATTTTAGTGTAATCTTTGTAAGCTATGCGTGTTGTTCTATAAAGCATGTCACGGGTCCTTTGTTTAGATGTAACAAAACAGATCTAGAAATATTGTATTCTCTCAAGATTAGCCAAGTTCTTATTATTCAAGAACACATATTTTTAGCACAATAAATTTGATTTATATATAAATCAAGTGGGTTTTGATAAATTACTTTTGTTCTTTATATTCAGTCATTTATCACTACAAAAGTATTACCTAGCTATTGAGTTCCAAAACCTAAACATCATTTGATTTTTAAGAGTAAAATCAAGAAAATCAAGAAAATACATTCGCCCCCCCCACTCTGTGTTGCACTTCATACCTAACAAGTAGTACCATAGTAAAATCCGAAAGTAAATAGATTAGATATTGGAAGTATGAGTGCATAAAAAATTAGCTGTATCAAGATTCCTATCTTTGACAAAATAAACTACACCCTATGGAAGAAGAAGATGATGTTGTTCATCAGGATGGCTAATCAACTATATCTTGAAATTCTCAAGCATGTACCCTTCATTCCTATAGTGAGGGTAATTGAAGCAACTGATGGTGATGTGGTCATTCCTGGTCACTTTGCTCCTAAAGTAAAGATCCATCTACATATACTCAACTGGAAAAGGATAAAGTTTCACTTGACAATAGCTTACAACTCATTCTTACTGAATCTCTTGATAATGTTATGTATAACAACATTATTAACTGAGTGTCAGCCAAGCAAATCAGGGAAAAGATAGAGATTATGTGTAAAGGTACTGAAGAAGTGAGGTCAAACCAAAGAAAGATTCCAGTCTCACAATATGAGGGTTTCATGGCTAAACCTAAAGAAGGAATTACTGAGATTTTTGAAAGGTTCAACAAACCGATAAATGATTTACAGCTGCTAACAAGTATTATGAAGCTAAGAAGGTCAACCTAAATTTTTTGTTCACTCTTCTGGACCATTTAGAACAAAAGATCTCTATAATAAGAGAAGGAAGAGATCTAGGGAGAATAATTTTGGATGTTTTATATGATATTCTTAAAATATATGAGTTGGAGATGATGCAGAGAAAATCATTAAAACTAAGTCAAGGGCATGTTGTACATGTGTCAAGTGCCTTGATAGCTAAGGACAAGAAAATACCTGAAAATGAAACTAAATTCCAGACTCAAGTTATGCAACATGTTGAGAAGAAGAACAAGGAACTTAAAAAACAAGTCATTTTAGAGTTGGAAGAGGATGAGTATTATACTCTTGAGGAGTTGGATGAAATGGACCCGTTTATGGCCTACCAGGCAAGGAACTTCTCAGATATAAGAGTCAAAAAGCCTAGGCACTTTAAGGGTAAAGGTTAAACATCCTACAATAATAACTGGAAAGAAAAAACTCAGACAAATGCAACTAGCAAAGGTGGCTATAAGTCAGGATTTGTGGATTGATCAAAGATTAGATGCTACAACTCTGATGAACTTCGTCATTTTGCCATAGAATGCAGAAAACTAAAGAATGTGAAGAAAGATAATGCATATTTAGAGCTTGAAGCTAAGTATGAAGAAATTCTGAAGAAACAACAAGGAAAAGCTTATATTTCTGAATGGAAGAGTTGGGATGACACAGATGATGATGATGGTGAAGAATATAGAGAATATGGAAATTATGCTCTTATAGCTTTGGAGGAAGGAGAGTCATCTGCATCAAAATCTGAGGTACCTATCCTAACCACCATTAATTTGAATGCTTCATAATATTAGAAAACTATTAAAAAGATGAGTGTAGAAATGTTTCACGCTCACACAAGCATGGTGGCTGCTACTGAGAAAATGAGTAGGTTGTCAAAAGTGAATGAAAAACTTGAATTGAGAAACAAGAACTAGAGCCGCAGCTTGTAAGTCTAGAAGCAGTTAGACAAGAAAATGAATATCTTAAAAAACTGAAATGTGCAGATGAAGTAGAAGCTGTGTTGAGAGATGAAAATGAGAAAAATGATCTTAAGATTAAGTCATTTAAAATGCATCTCAATTGGTTGGTCAATACCATGAAAAGAACAAGCCATGTGCTAACATAGCTATTGGATTGGACAATGAGGTTGGTTCATCTTAAAAGAAGAGTCAAATTGACAAGGGAAAGGAAAGTGTGAACAAAGAAGTTCATGTTGTGCTTCAAAAGGTGAATGCACCCTTGTTCAAAGTCTGTGGGGTGAACTTCAGTGAAGAGAAACTTATCATCAAGCAAGAGATTGCAGATGAAGATGAAGAAAAGAAAATACCAAACCTACTCTCAACACTGAATGTGAAAAGAAGTCTGAATCTAGTCCAGTCATCAAAATAGTAGTAACTGAAAACAAAAATGAAACCACGGGAAAGAAAAAGAAGAACAAAAATGGAAAGATAGGTGTCAACAAAAGTAACAACAATGCCTATATTGCAGATGCTTCCAGAAATCAGTGTCAAAGATGTGGCTCAACAAATCACCTAACTTATCTTTGTAAAAAGATTGTTAGTGAGCCAAAATATGGAGCCTGCAAGTATAATAAACTAAAGCTAATGACCCCTACTCTTTCTGTGACAAGTTTGATTGCATACCATGCATCATAAAAGTTATGACTAGTTGTCATAAGTTGAGAAAAAAGATCTAAAAGAAGTTAACATTATATCTCTGATCAAAAAAGAAAATGCTTTATTAAACTAAGAAAGCTGTTTCTTTTGATTGTTCAAGTTCTACTTCTGTTAACTCTGTTAATAAGAAGAAAGTGCCCGACACGGCTTGGGTAGCTAAATACACTTAAACCTCATTGTGTGCAGGGAAAGAAGAATAAAGTCATGTGGATCATTGAAAGTGGATGCTCCAGGCACATGATAAGTGATAAATCCCTCTTATCACAGTTTGAGGAGATGGTCGGCCCTTTGGTGACCTTTAGAGACAACAACAAATGATTCATAATGGGATATGGCGGTTATATCTTTCGCATAACCTAGTAGCTCTCAAGGATATTTGTTCATCCTTTCGAGAGAGTACTTTTGTAATAAGTTTTTACAAGATTAATATAAAAACTGTTAATTATGTTAAAGCTTTGTCGAGTTGATTATATTAACTATATTCGCCCACCCCCTCTACTGTTGATTAAGGGCATAACAATTGGTATCAGAGCTTGTTGTTAACGTAAAAACAGTTTAAGATCTGAAGATTAATCAACCATGTCAGACAAAGGAGAAGAAGAAGCACATAATCTGGATCCGAAGCCACAACCCCAGCCACATCACAGATAAGCAGCAATATGAGAAGGTATGAAGCAATCAAGGTGCCCATCCTGAAAGTGCATGAATATCCAATCTGGAAAGTCAGGATGGCCATGCGCTTGGAAGCCACGGATCCTGAATATCTGAACATGATCTATGATGGTCCTCAAAAACCAATAAAAGTAGTTATTTCGCTTGCAGGAGAACCATAGAAGATGATAGATAAAGACAGGAAGTATGGCGCCCTCCAAACCCGGGTCAGAAGTTTGGGGTCCACACACACACCTTATTATAACCTGCTTATAACAATAATAAAGATAATAATAATATGCAGTGACCCTACTTACCAACTACCACGGACCGCAACAGGTTAAAATATGCCCACAAGCCACATACACACACTTATATTACAAACGTCCAAATCCCGACTATTCAAACTTAGAACTGAACATTAAACATTATTATAAACTTTTACAAACTTAAACTATCTCAAAAGTTGCCAGCTAGCTTAACTTGATCAACCTGGACCCTTAGCTTTCGCACTGGATTGGGGATCCTCGCTACCAACTGGTTCCTTCTTAACTGGAAAAGAAAATAAACAACATTGCATAAATGAGCTAACTACCTCAGCAAGTCACAATGACAAGACTGAGAATAATGATCATCAAGTGAAAAAGGTTAAGATATCAAGTGAACAATGATTAATGATTTAGAATTGGATATTATGTTTTTATTTTAAAACCCAAGGTTAGGATGCTGATCAGTCATGCACTAACCCCGAGCAAGGCACACAGCTCTGCTCTAATTACTGGATCCAAGCACACATTGGCCTAACTCGACCACCAATATGGTTTGACCACGAATCTGGTCCACAATTTTATAAAACAATCCAATTCTAACATAATAGCAGAATAAACAATATAGAGCAATAAACAAAATTATAAGCAACATTGGATGTTCAATAACGACATGGTTTCAATCTTCACAAAGGAACAGTATGGCAATTTCAAAGAATGGCTGTTAGGTAATGAAAGAATTGGATAACAATGGAATCAACATTTCAAGGTTACAAGGATTTGGTCTTTCCAAGCATAAGGTACAATGGTTTGAGTATGTAAGCAATTTGATTCAGTGTTTGGCATTTATTTTGTATGTATTTATGGAGTAGTATCGTATATCTGTGATTCGTATTCGGGTATACAACAATCAATGGTTTAGAAAGAATAAGGTTTAGGGTTTAGTGCTTCAAAGCACTTGCAATATGAAACAAGATTATTAATCAACTACAATATATCTCGAGAAAGTTCAGAACACTTGCCTGATATTAGCCTGTTATACTTCTCTAACTTCCAATCACAATCTCCTACTCCTCGACTATCTGTTTCCCTTTCCTACGCCTTGCCTCTTCTGCTCACATATCATAAACATCTATCAATACTCAACTCATACGATTCTATTTGATATACACTTCTATCTACCCTTCGTTTTACCCAAATCCGATTAACGGATTGAAAGTTGTGCGATAAACAAGTCAACACCGAACATATAGACCGTCATTCAACAACAAGTCACATATAACACGTAACACGTCAAACAATCAATGATATATTATTTATAAAGGAGTCTCGGGACATAAACAGGCTTTCGGGTATTTAATATGATTTTTAAAACATTTTTCGGAATTAAAACAGGTCGTTGGATCAATTTTAAAGCAATAAACAGGGTTCGGTTCGCCAAATCTGGCTTCAAAACAATTTTATAATAATTATCGAGCCTTGAAAACAATTTAAAATAATATTTTAAAGCTCAAAATTATTTTTTGGAATTTTTAAATCATTTTAAAATAATTAAATCTAATTAAATAATTAAATCTAATTAAATAATTAATTAAAATCAATTAATAATTAATTAAATCAATTAATCAATTAATTTTTGAATTAATTGACCAATTAATCAATTAATTATTAATTAAAATTATTTAACTAACTAATTCGGATTTATTATTGAATTACAAATAATTTTTGGGATTTTCAGAAATTAAAAATGAATTTTTATAATTAAAATAAATAGAAAATATGATTTTTAAATAATTTATAAATAGGAATCCTATTTCTGCAATTTCCAGAAACTTCAGGGACTAAACTTTACCATCTTCAAAAGTTCAGGGACTAAACTGTAATTTTGCAGCTCAGTCGCCAGAAAATTATGGGGATGGCCGGAGAACACGTTCCCGACATCCTCACACCCCCATCTCCTCCAGATTACATCTTCTAAACACCAGGAATTTAACCATGCAATCAAAACACATCAATAACCCTGGGTTGGCCGGAATTTGGCCGAAAAGTTCGCTGGTTTCCTGCGAGCTCGACGTAACTTTAAAAACACAATTTCCTTCATACCATGAATCGTCTGTTAACGAGCTATACACCAATCGATTGCAAATTTCATAAGGAACACAACCCACTATATTTCAACAGCTGATAACCCCTAGAACAAAAAGCCCTAATTTTCAATTAAAAATATTCATACGGGTTATAAACCCTAATTTTAAAATTCGAAGATTAAACTCAATTTTAAACATGTTATTGAACTCCAAATCAGTCATATGACATATAAAAATAATCAGGAGAACAAGTTCTACAACATGCAAGCATCAAATCATTCAAACAATCATCCGTACAATAATTCATATTTTTAATCAAAATAATTCAAAAATAAATAAAATTACAGAAAATAAACCTTTGATTCTGCAGTGATATGAAGCACAGATTCTGATAGTACTCTTCAAACCCTTCGTTTTGGTTACTCAAGCTTTCTAAACGGATTTCAATAACACCTCCGGATTGTTGTTTGATTCATGAACGTTTATATGAAATTAAGGTTTTTCTCTGGAAAATTCTATAATTACTGTTTGCAAATGATTTTCGGTACGAAATAAAATACGGTAAAGGCTATTTATGATTACGGAAAATTAGTATCCCGTCAGATCATTCCGGATATAAAATGGTACGTTTATTTACAAAAACAAATCCAAACGGTACCGGTTTTTGGGATGATTATCCAGATCAGTACAATTTGTACTGCGGTCTTGGTCTCAGCGCCTGGTTACACGTATTACGAGGTGATAATTGTAATAGTTTAATAAAAAGATCCCGTTTATCAAAAATACGAGTTTTATTGATTTACCGAAACGAATAATGTATCGAAAATATTGCACCGGGACCCGCACAGGACAAACCGTACGCCGGATCGAAAAAGTCAAAACATGGAAAATGCTCGGAATATTGCAATTAGGTTAGAAAGGAGTTCTCGGAAGAGTTTCGGGTTATAAAAATGTAAAAACGGGTGATGTCGGTTGGTTCCCGATTATATAAAATAGTTTATAGATACTCGGAAAAAGATTTTATAAAATCCTTAAATTTCTTATAAAATCATAAATCAACATAAAAATATATAGGAAGATATGACAATTATCTATATTTTATTTTGGACATATAAAAATTAAAATACTCAATTGATATTATTTTTAAACATCCAAATACATATACCACTTAACAATTAATTCACAGAATAAATACTGAACATGCATAATATTTATTTATTAGCAAAAATAATTACACAATATATCCCAGACATTACATCCTTCCCCCCTTAAAAGGATTCTGTCCTCACAATCTCCTAAGGAAACAAATGAGGGTAGTTTCTCTCATATCACTTTCTAACTCCCAGGTTGACTCTTCAACCTTTGGGCTTCTCCACAATACTCTTACTAACTTTACCACTTTATTTCTTAACACTTTCTCTCTTTCTTCTAGAATCTCTATCGGACTCTCTACATACGACAAATCTGTTTGAAGCTCTATTGGCTCGTATTTGATTACATGTCTGGAGTCTGGATTATATTTCTTAAGCATCGATACGTGAAAAATATTGTGAATGTGCTCCATGTGCGGAGGTAACGCCAACTCGTAAGCTACTTTGCCAACGCGCTTTAAAATCTCAAAAGGTCCGACATATCTTTTCTAACAACTCCGGCTGGAAAGTCATACTATACACTTTCGCTTTATCAGGCTTGCAAACCCCAATCTCCAATTCCAGTTTCTGAAATTCCTTGTATATCTCTTCGGGTACTGATAACACATTCAACTTTTATTTCCGACTTAACGCGTCATCCACAACATTTGCTTTACCGTGATGATAGTTAATCGTGCAGTCGTAATCCTTGATCAACTCTAACCATCTTCTTTGTCTCATGTTAAGCTCCTTCTGCGTGAATATGTACTTCAAGCTTTTGTGATCCGTATAAATCTCGCACTTTTCTCCATATAGATAATGTCTCCAAATCTTTAAAGCAAATTTTATAGCTGCTAATTCCAAATAGAGTAGGATACTTTTGTTCGTGGGATTTCAATTGCCTTAACGCATACGTAATAACCTTATCGTGTTGCATCAGAACACATCTGAGTCCTTTATGAGAAGCATCGCTATAGATTACAAAATTTCCTTGATCATCTGGAAGTGACAAAACAAGTGCCGTAATTAGTCTTCGTTGTTAGGTCACACACACTGTAGAAGGGGGTTGAATACAGTGTTTACTACAATCAAATCGAATATAAGAACTAAAGTAACATGACACAGATTTTATTCAACACAATAAACTCTATTAAAAAGAACTGTTCTCTCTCAGTGATGAACAAATTATCACGAGAGCTGCTAGGGTTACAATAAATAATAATCTCAATTATGATAACACATATAGTGTAAACCCTATGTCTGTGTTTATATACTACACTATTACAAGATAATCTTCTAATTGATATCGAATATGATTCTGCTTCTTAATATATATCAATCAGTTATCTTCTCTTCCAAGTATTCTATTCTTCATAGAATTCTTCTCCATGCATATCTCTTCTTATGTTTGTCTCGATCTTCTTTCCTTCAATCAGCCGCCTTCCTTATCTGAAAGTCTCCTTAAGTCCTGATATTATCTCCTGATAAATATCTCCTGATAACTTAAGTTCTGGCAACTTAAATTCTGATATCTTAAGTTCTGACTTCAGTATAAGTATTGATTTCCAGTTAAATACTGATTTGTCCTGTTAGTTAAGATCTGAAAACTAAACACAGATCATATTAGACATGACATCACAAATATATCTAACAATCTCCCCAAACTTATAAATTAGCATAATATACAAATTCAACAAATATTTGATGATGTCAAAAACATTAAGTACAAATGCATGAGAATTTGACTAGATAACTACAACTTATAGTCCTTATAGCTTTACCATCCTTAAAGTCTGATTTCAGCTTCAGTTTGTATATCCTTCAGAATTTAAGTAGTTGTAGATCTTTGACTTGGCTTCAATTTCTGATCTCTTTGAAATCAGGAGTTGTTCTGAGATAATTCTTCAACAGACATCTCTCAGCATATTCAAGTTCATTGACCATCCTCCTTTTAGCATTTTTCAATTCAACTGTATCTTCACCAGTTTGAAAAATAGCAGCCCTGAGATCAATTATCTTAGCTTTCCTTATATCCTGATCTATTCTGATGATATAGGCTTTATCAGACTCTAGATTGAATTCAAGTCCCTTAATACCAGAAAATGTAGTGATGATTTTACTAGTATTAGGCTTCATTTCAACAATTTCTCCACTGTGAGATCTGTACTTAGGACAGTATGGGCTATCAGACTTTACAGAATAAAGCTTCTTATGTCTTTGAATATTTTATTTTAAATAAC
The DNA here is from genome assembly GCF_009905375.1 of Apium graveolens. Taxonomy (NCBI): domain Eukaryota; kingdom Viridiplantae; phylum Streptophyta; class Magnoliopsida; order Apiales; family Apiaceae; genus Apium; species Apium graveolens. The sequence continues at coordinate 72,780,687 of NC_133651.1, read as the reverse complement.
CTGAAGCACCATCTGTTGATCTGTTTTTCAGTTGAAGTAGAAATAAAACATGTTCCAGTTCTTCAAAATACTTCAATGGAATAGCATTTTCCCTGATCTGGAATACCCTCCCATCTGTCATAAAGTATAACATGATATCTTCTTTCAAAATAGAGTGATAAACCATTTGTACAGATTCAAGTTGATTCAATCTCTCAGGAGTTTCTCCTACTCCTGGTTCACTCAAGGAAGTTGGATCATTGGTAGTATTGTTTACTCTCTTCTCTTTAGAACTATCCAATCCTGATTTGTCTCTTCCTTCCTTTCCTGTAACAACTCTTGCTTCAAAACCACTTGATGTAGTCTTCAAAGGTTGAGTCTGTTGAGCTTTTGTGAATCCTGGTAGTAGCATCTTTGAAGGTTTAACATGAGCAATATCAGAGGTTTCCTTTTCTCTATCTTCTGATATCAAGCCAACTTGAGATATGTCAGAGGTTGCTTGCTTCACTGAAATATCATAATTTACTAAGTCCTGATCTTGAACAACATGATCTCTGTTAGAGGTTGTTTCAATATCCTTTTTCTTCAAAATTAGACTAGCATCTTCATCAGATTTTTCTTCATCAGATTTTTCTTCATCCATGATTGGCATATATACCTTTACAGGTTCATCAATTTTTGATTTGCCCTTGGATCTAGGATCTACCTTCACTTGTGATTTGGATTTGGTTGCCTCAGAATTTGTCCTCTCCTTAATCACAATACCCTTAGGTTTTGGAAGTTTCTTTTCAACAACAAAAGCTTTAGACTTGGAGTTGACATTTTCTGCTTTAAGTCTAGCTTCTTTTCCTTTAGACTTTCAAAGTCCATTCCAGGATTTTCTTTGAGAAATAATCTCTTTGAAATTTCTTCATCAAGCTCCAGATGTCCAGTAGAACTTATCCTTTTACCAGTATCAGAACTTATTCTTCTCCCAGCATCAGACCTTGTTCTTTGTGTAGAAATTTCAGTTATCCTTGATGAAAAACCTTTACCTTGACCATGACCTCTACCCTTTTCAGAGTTTCCCTGGTCATCATTTCCATCATCCTGACCCTTCAGTGGTTGAGTAGATTTGCATTTGGACTTAATCACTTTCTCCCCCTTTTTGGAATCAGCAAGTAAAAGAAGAGAGACAAGTAATTCCACTGAGGATTGGATCTCATTGAGTTGAGTTTGCCGAGAAGCTTGATTCTTTAGAATTTCAGAAATCTGATCTTGTTGCTTCTCCTGAGTCTTTTCAATATACCCAATTCGGTCAAAGGCTGGCTTGAAAAATCTGTTATTTTCCAATTTTATATTCATATCTTGCTGGATCAGAGATTCTTGAATTTTATTCACCTTGTTATGAGTTATTGAGTGTTGACCTTGAACGTGCCTAGTACTCATTGCAGTAACTCTCAACTGTGCCTTGAAATCATCATTTATCATCATTTCATCAGCCCTAACCAGGTGCTCAACAATAATTTTTTCACTAAGAACAAAACTAACTGAGTTCCATTCCTTAGTCCATTCCTTTCCTCTAGGAGTTTCACTACAAGGTACCGGTGCATCCTCTCTAACAAACTTCTTGATTAAATCAGCTTTGCATGGAGCTTGTTGAGGTGCATGTCCAGATGGACCAGCTGCATCAGCATCTACATTTGTAGCAGCTTCACCAGTAATTTCAGCATTGTCAGCATCAGAACTTACAGAGCCTGCAGTATTAGCATCTTCTGATTAAATAACAGTATGTGAGGCTATAAAGGCTTCAACATCATCCTCTAAATTCTGATATGCAACTAAGTTCTGATCAACATCCAAATTTTGATGCCCACCTAAAATCTGATCTTCATCATCTAGATTCAGAACTGGTGTTGATGGAATATCTGCATTGAAATCAGCATCCAAAAGTGGTGTTATTGGTGGAGTGAGTTGAGTTGGTGGAGCTTCCAAGTACAGAGGATCAACTATTGGAGACACAGGAGGTGTAGGCACTTGCTCTGGAATATCCTCTTGCTCTTGAATAGGGGACTTTTGAGCTTGAGTAAAGTCTAATTCAGCTGTGGGAAGTAATTCAACTACTATAGGTTTTGTTGGGATCAGAGATTCCTGACCCCCTTCCTTAGCTGCTGCTTCTAGAACTTCTTCAGAGTGTGATGATTCACATACAGCCCTCCTGGCTCTTTGCTTTTTAAGTCTCTTTGCTGAAGTTGAGACTTTGGGAGCTTCATCATCAGAATTTAGCTTTCTAAGCCTTTTGAGGGGCCTAGAACTCCCAGTTTCAGTATCTTTCTGAGAAGAGATCTTCTCAGCTTCTACAACAACAGGTTCTGATCTAGGAACCTGTTCCTCATTATCTGACTCATCTCTCAGAATAATTCTCCTTCTCTTCTACTGAGACTGAGGTACAGTCTTTGTCCTCTTGGGTTTGGAAGATAAAGCCTTCACTGGATGTGCTGAAGGTTGAGGATGAGATAACTGTGTTGGTTTGTAATATGTCCTGATAGATGGTTGAGTTGGTTGAGGTTGAGAAGTTTGAGGTGTTTGTGTAGTTGTGGTAGGTGCGGATGGAGATTGGGTTGGTTGTGATGAGTTGGTGGGTTGGACATCAGGATAGACATATGTATATATTTGGGGATCAGCATTTACTAAGATTTGTTTTACAGACTGAGGTATCTGTAAAGGTCTCAGCTCTTGTTTCTTATTATCAGCATTTAACAAATCATTAAAAGCCCTTTTTGCAAGCTTAAAGGGTGGAATTAAATCACTGGCAGGTTGGGGTTCATCAGCACAACAGAAAGTATATATAAGCTGACAGAATCTAACAAAGTATACTACATTCCTATCCTCTGTCATCCTATCCCCTATGAAACCTAGCACATCACTTGAAAAATCAAAATGAGTTTGATGAATAAGGGCATACCCGATTTGCTGACTCATGATGGGAATAACATCAAAGATGGAGCACTTATTGGCCAATGCCTTAGTGATACAATCAAAGAAAAAGCTCCATTCCTTTCTGATATTAGATCTTTTCAGTTGACCTAGCTTTCCCAAACTTTTCTAATAGCCCAGACTGGCTATAAGCTGCTGTAAGACAGGATCCTCCACTGTTGAGAATGTGCAACCTTCAGGTAAATGGAGAGCTTTACGAACTGCTCCAGGAGTAACCACATGCTCGACATCTCCTGATGTGAAAACAATGCTTGGAGTACCAGTAGCACCACCATCATCAAAAAGCCCAGTTTGCCAAAATGTCAGCACTTCTTTGCTTGAAATAGTTTGAGGTTGGGTGAAAGCATACCGAATCTCACTATTGGCTAATAAATCTTGCACAAAGTGCAGATCTGATGAAGCTTCAGCCTTATTCAAAATTGCAGCATAGTTATTTGGTACAAACTTGGCTCCATCAACAATTAAATCCTTGGGCGCCATCAGAAATAAGTGACAAATTTGTTTGCCTGAAAAGTGTTTGATGAAATGTCTGTATAGAAAACCGTCAAAAAATGTGAGAGAATAAGAAAAGAGAGAGAGAGTAAGTAGAATAAAAATGAAAATAAAAGATTTGAAAATCTTTTATCTCTTTTACTTAGACACCCCACGTGATAGCAGGTAATGAGAAGTGGAACAGACCTTTACACCTGTCAGCCATGCAGCAGTTAAGGCAAAAGTTAATGGGCACGGTAAATAAGTAATGATTACATTGTACGTTCAGTTTTTAAAAAAAACGGTTCCACTAAACAAATGATTATTACTGCTTTATCTCACAGAAACCGATATTCTGAGAAAATATAACCGTTCAAGTAATGACCAAAAATAAACCAAGTAAATAAATACTGCCACGTCAGCATCAGAACTTGATTATTATCAGAATTTAAAAGTCATCAGAATATGGCTCCTTAACTCGAAAAGTGAATGTTTATTCCTGTAATTCTTCACACAAATACTGATTTGGTTTCATCAGAGCTTAATCATCAGAACTTATCCTCAGAATTTATGCAACTAACACTTAAACTGTTCATCTAAAACAACATTTATCACCACAGTAATTTTCATCATTCATATGGAGTGTATGTGTGTGCAATAAGCTAAATATCAGAAAAAGAGTAAAGTCTGATTCACTTCAGTACATCTTAGAAATAAGGTATAACTAAGAACTTTGCTCAAAATCTGTCACTATTCTGAATTCTACTATAGAATGAGTTCATGCATGAGTCCACCTCAACTGTTTTGTGCTCATTTTATGCATCTTTTGAAATTCCTTCTTACAGTGGCTTCTTAGTGTAAGTGAGTCACGACTGCTTATCAGAATTAATGATATTATCAGAGTATTTCTCCAGTAATCAGAGAATGTGAAAAGTCACCAAGAAAATTTTATTTTGCTTTTCTAATACATATTACTTAATACCAGCAATGCACTTGGGTCTTCCCTTCCACATATATTTTTCTCTAGATCTCAAAGGAGTACCTGATATTTATTTCTTTTTCTTTTTTTTCTTTCTTTTGATAAGTGAGGCTTATCAGCACTTAGTACATCCATCAGATTTACTAACATCAGAACTTAACAGATAAGAAGCACTATTTTAGTTTTTGACTCGATAATAAGATACACAAAGTAAACTTTAACCAAGCTCAATATCAGAATTTGCTTGTGTTAAAAGATTTCCATATAAACAATTACTTCAAACATGGGATCTTTAGTATATTTAAAGATTACTAGGTCAGCATCTAGCACAGTTATCCTCATTAGATTGAATAGTCACAGAAACATTCATATCACTATCAGAGTTTAGAAATTCACATCAAACAACAATCAGCACTTAGAAAATCTCAATTTAAGCACAGAATACACAAAGATAGTAATATCCGTAAATACTTATCATAAAGTCTGATGTATCAGAACATAAACTAAGCAGATTTAGAGAAAGAACCTGAAACCATGCCAAGTTCATTTACCAATCTTGTAAAAGTAGCTTCACATAGTGATTTTGTGAAGATATCTGCTAGTTGTTGATCTGTTGGAACAAAATGCAATTCCACTGTACCTTCATCCACATGTTCCCTTATGAAGTGGTACCTTATGCTGATGTGCTTTATCATTGAGTGTTGAACTGGATTACCTGTCATAGCAATAGCACTTTAATTATCATAGTAAATAGGGATTTTAGAATATGTTAATCCAAAATCCAGTAACTGATTCTTCATCCAAAGAATCTGTGCAGAACAGCTTCCTGCAGCAATGTATTCTACTTCTGCAGTTGATGTGGAAATTGACTTTTGTTTCTTGCTAAACCAAGAAACCAATCTGCCTCCAAGAAATTGGCAGCTTCCACTTGTGCTTTTCCTGTTAATTTTGCATCCTGCAAAATCTGCATCTGAGTAACCTATTAGCTTAAAGTCTGATTCTCTAGGATACCACAATCCTAGATCAGCTGTACCCTTAAGGTACTTGAAAATTCTTTTCAAAGCTGTTAAGTGAGGTTCTCTTGGATCTGCTTGAAATCTTGCACAAAGATATGTAGCATACATGATATCAGGTCTACTTGTAGTTAGATAGAGTAGTGAGCCAATCATACCTCTGTAATCAGTAATATCTACTGATGTACCAGTATCCTTATCCAATTTTGTTGCAGTAGCCATAGGAGTGGATGCACTTGAACAATCTTGCATTCCAAACTTCTTCAACAAATTTCTGGTGTACTTAGATTGACAAATAAAAGTTCCTTCTTCATTCTTCTTGACTTGAAGGCCCAGAAAATAGCTAAGTTCTCCCATCATACTCATTTAATATCTTGACTGCATTAGCTTGGCAAACCTTTTACAGAGTCTATCATTTGTAGAACCAAAAATGATATCATCAACATATATCTGAACCAAAAGTAAGTCCTTTCCATGGCTGAGATAAAACAATGTTTTATCAATAGTCCCTCTGTTAAATCCACTTTCCAGAAGAAACTGAGCTAATGTCTCATACCATGCTCTTGGAGCTTGCTTAAGGCCATAAAGTGCTTTATCAAGTCTGTAGACATGATTAGGAAATTTTGAATCTACAAAACCTGGAGGTTGTTCAACATATACTTCTTCTTCCAATTCTCCATTAAGAAAAGCACTTTTTACATCCATTTGAAAGACTGTAAACTTTTTGTGAGCATCATAAGCCAAAAATATCCTTATGGCTTCCATTCTAGCAACTGGTACAAATGTTTCATCATAATCAATTCCCTCCTGTTGAGAATATCCTTTTGCAACTAGCCTTACTTTATTCCTTGTAATTATGCCATCACTATCAGTTTTGTTTCTGAACACCCACTTTGTACCAACAACTGATCTGTTATTTAGTCTTGGCACTAGGGTCCAGACTTTGTTTCTTTCAAATTCATTTAACTCTTCCTGCATTGCTTGCACCCAATCAGCATCTTGAAGAACTTCTTCCACTTTCTTTGGTTCAGCCTGAGATAGAAAAGAGTGATAGAGACATTCATTTGATGTAGCTGTTCTAGTTCTGACACCTGCATCAGAATTTCCAATAATTAAGTCAGGTGCATGTGCTTTTGTCCACTTCCTTACAGATGGAAGGTTATCTCTAGAATTGGATGCTCCCCCATGATCCATGCTGTCTCCATCAATATTTTCTGATGCTCCCCCTGAAATTATGCTCTCTGAGTTGGATCCTTCAGAATTTGAGTTTCTAGAATTATCAGTATTTGAGTTTCCAGAATTATCAGAACTTGGCCCATCAGAACTTGATGAATCAGAACTTGAAGAGCCTGTTCTAGATTCTGATGCTTCTTGAGATGTGGTTGTATCTTCAATATGCTCCCCCTGCACAGGTGTATTTTCCTTTGGCGTAGTTATCACAGTTTCAATAACATCAGAGTTTAATCCATCAAAGTTTGCAGTATCAGGATTTAGACTGTCAGGATTTAGACCGTCAGGATTTAGACTATCAGGATTTACAGAATCAGAATTTAAAACTTCATTCTCAAATCTCAGCTGATTATGATCATTGAAATCCTCAAGTCCAGTAATCTTCTTATCATCAAAAAAGACATTGATAGATTCCATGACTACCCTTGTTCTTAAATTGTAGACTCTGAAGGCTTTTGTGAAAAGTGGATATCCAACACAAATTCCTTCATCAGCTTTTAGATCAAATTTGGATAGCTGTTCAGGATGAGTCTTAAGAACAAAACACTTGCATCCAAATACATGAAAATACTTCAGATTTGGCTTCTTTTTCTTCACCATCTCATATGGTGTCTTTCCATGCTTGTTGATAAGTGTTGCATTCTGAGAAAAATAAGTAGTCTGCATAGCTTCAGCCCAAAAATAGGTTGGTAACTTTGCTTCATCAAGCATAGTTCGTGCAGCTTCAATAAGAGTTATATTCTTTCTTTCAACAACTCCATTTTGCTGTGGAGTTCCAGGAGCAGAAAATTCCTGCTTGATTCCATGGTTTTTGCAGAACTCTTCCATAATCAAATTCTTAAACTCAGTGCCATTATTACTTCTTATGATTTTCACAGAGTCTTTAACCAATTTATCCAGTTGTTTGACATGATCAATCAAGATAGATGCAGTTTCACTTTTTATGTGCAAGAAATACACCCATGTGTATCTGGTGAACTCATCCACTATGACCATAACATATTTCTTCTTTGCAATAGACATGACATTCACTGGACCAAATAGATCAACATGTAGTAGGTGATAAGGCTCAAGAATTAAAGATTCAGTCTTGCTCTTGAATGAAGATTTTCTTTGTTTTGCCTTTTGACATGAATCACAAAGGCCATCAGGAGAAAATACGGATTTTGGCAGTCCTCTCACAAGATCTATCTTGACTAGTTTATTTATATTGCTGAAATTTAAATGAGAGAGTTTCTTGTGTCAATCCCAGTTTTCTTCAATTGATGCTCTACTTAACAGACAGATTGCAGAACCATCAGAACTTGTTGAAAGCTTAGCTTCATAAATGTTACCATGCCTGTATCATTTTAGAACAACTTTGCCTGTAGATTTGCTTACAACTTCACAGTGTTCTTCAAAGAAATCCACATGATAACCTCTGTTACAGATTTGACTAACACTCATCAAATTGTGTTTAAGTCCTGAGACTAGAGCTACTTTTTCAATGATGACATTCCCAAGATTGATATTGCCATATCCCAGAGTTTTTCCCATGTTGCCATCTCCATAAGAAACACCTGGGCCAGCTTTTTCCACAAATTCTGATAGCAGGGCTTTATTTCCAGTCATATGTCCTGAACATCCACTGTCCAGAACTAGGATGTTTTTCCTGATGCCCTGCAATCACAAAGACCACCAATGATTAGTTTTAAGGACCCAGATTGTTTGGATCCTTTGGCCTTATTAAGTTTGTTAACATTTGCAGCGGATTTAGCATCAGAGTTTATGTTAACAGTTTTCTTATCAGAATTTACAATATCAGACTTTGCATCAGAACTTACACTAGAAGGAATAATGCTAACTTTCTTTAAAGAAGGTTTTATTTGATAATAATCATAGTACAAATTATGATATTCCTTACAAGTATAAATGGAATGCCATAAACTACCACAATGAAAACAAGAAATTTTGTGGCCTATATCTAACATACTGACTCTTAACTCCTGATTTTGAAGGTAAGGAGTTTATGTTCTTATTCTTCCTGCAAAAAGAAGCCAGATGGTCAGAATTTCCACAGTTATAACATTTCTTTCTAGGAGCATTAGGAACAGGCTCATAATCATTGCTTTTATTCACACCTTCCTTTCCATTCCTATTTTTCCTAGGTGGCTTTACCTTGTTTACATTCTTAACTTCTTTCAGCATATGCTTAAGCTGCTTATGTGTCATTAAACCTATGTTAACTTCAATTGTCTTATTCTGCTTCAATTTGTCAGAAGTTGAGTCTGCCTTAACTTCTGTCTCAGTATCTTTCATCTTTTCAGAATCAGACTTTACAGATTTAGCTACAAACTTAACAGGATTTAACTTTGGATTTTATTTAACAACTATAGCCTCAATTTCTACAGTTCCTTTATTATTCTTATCATCTCCATAACCTAAGCCATCTTTCCAATTTCCACTACTTAACAGATTCTGAGTTGTTCTGCCAGAGTTAGTCCAAGTCCTAATAATCTCTCTTTCCTTTTCTAACTCAGTTTTTAAAGATTCATTCATTTTAAGCACTTCATCTCTAACATATAAAGCATCATCTCTATCTTTCTGAGTTTGATGGAACATAACTAACTCTTTTTCTAAATAATCATTCCTCTTTTTATAAGCAAGATTTTCAGAAGTTAATCTTTCACATGTTAAAGTTTGATCTCTATACTAATGAACATGGTTTTAAGATATCTTCTCAACTCAGTAATATCATCAGTATGAAAAGCATAAGTTGTTTGAGGTACCTTTAACTCAACAGCATCAGAACTGCTATCAGCATTTGCCATCAAGGCATAGTTCACCTCACTTTCAGAATCTGAAGTGTCTGTCCAGGTTTTCTTCTTTCTGACAAGAGCCTTGCCTTTGTCACTTTTTCCTTTCTTGCAATCAGGAGATATGTGGCCTTTCTCACCACAGTTGTAGCATTAGACATTTGAGTAATCTCCTTTGTCAGACTTTTCTCCTTTGCCTTCAGATTTCCTGAAACCTTTCTTATCAAAACTTGCACTTTTCCTGGAAAATTTATTTCCCCTTCTGAATATCCTGTATGCAATCTTTGTGATTCCTCTCACCATAAGAGCACACAGCTTCATCATCTCTTCATCAGGGTCCATCTCAGATAGACTTTCAGTTTCTGAATCATCATCACTATCAGAACTTGATGACTCAGTATCAGATTTTGTGATGAGAGCCTTTCCTTTTCCTTTCTTTGAGACAACCACTTTAGGGGATTCCACCTTAGCCTTAAGAGCAACTGTCCTTGACTTTCTCCCATGCCTCTTGCTTCCTTGATCCATCTCAAGTTCATGAGTCTTGAGCATACCATAAATTTCATCAAGAGTAGTTTCATCAAGACCATAGTTGTCTCTTATAGTTGTGGCCTTCAAATCCCAACTTTCAGGAAGAACTAAAAGGAATTTGAGATTAGTATCTTCAAGATGATATTCCTTATCCACCAGTGACAGACCATTCAAGAGTTTGACAAATCTATCATATAAACCAGTTAATGACTCATCAGGTTTTGAGTCAAAGTGCTCATACTCTTGAGTGAGTATAATCTTCCTGTTCTTCTTAATTGAATCAGTTCCCTGGCATCTTGTCTCCAAGGTATCCCATGTGGCGCCCTCCAAACCCGGGTCAGAAGTTTGGGGTCCACACACACCTTATTTATAACTTGCTTATAACAATAATAAAGATAATAATCATATGCAGTGACCCTACTTACCAACTACCACGGACCGCAACAGGTTAAAGTATACACACAAGCCAAACACATCTACTTATATTACAAACCGTTCAAATCCCAACTATTCCAACTCAAAACTGAGTACTAAACATTATTACAAACTTTTACAGACTTAAATTATCCCAAAAGAAGCCTACTAGCTCAGCTCAATCAACCTGAACCCCTAGCTCTCGCGCTGGACAGGGTATCCTCGGTACCAACCGGTTCCTTCTTAACTTGAAAAGAACGGAAACAATATCGCACAAATGAGCTAACTAGCTCAGTATGTCACAATGGCAAAACTGAGAATAATGATCATCAGGTGAACATGGTTATGATATCAAGTGAACAATGGATTATGATTTAGAATTGGATATTATATTTTCATGTTAAAAACCAAGGTTAGGCTGCTGATCAGTCACGCACTAACCCCGAGAAAAGCACACAATACTGCTCTAACTACTAGATCCAAGGCACACATTGGCCTAACCTGACCATTATATGGTCTGACCACGAATCTGGTCCATAATTTTATAAAAACAATCCAATTCTAACATAATAACAGAATAAGCAATAATAAACAATAACCGGAATCATTAAAAACATTTGACGTTCAATAATGAAATGGTTTTTAATCTGTATAAGGATCAAAAGAACATTTTCAAAGTTTGGATGCTAGGTAATGACAGAATTGGCTAACAATGAATCTATGTTTCAGGGTTTCAAGGATTTGGTCTTTCAAAGCGTAAAATACAAAGGTTTGAATGTGTAAGCAATCTGGTTCAGTGTTTAATATTTAGTTTGTATGTATTTGTGGAGTAGTATCGTATATTTAAGGTTCGTGTTTGGGTATACAACAATCAATGGTCTAGAAAGAATCAGGTTACGACTCAAGATCAATAACTGGAATCAAGGTTTAGGGTTCAGTGCTTCAAAGCACTTATAATATAAAACAGGAATATCAATCATGACAATATCTCAAAAAAGTTCAGAACACTTGCCTGGTATTAGCTTACTACACTGCACTCGCTTCCAATCACAATCGTCTTACTCCTCAACTACATGTTTCCCTTTCCTACGTCTTGCCTCTTCTGCTCACATATCATAAGCATCTATCAATATTCAACTCATATGATTCTATTCAACCCATACTCCTATCTACCCTTCGTTTTACCCAAATCTGATTAACAGATTGAAAGTTACGCAAAAAACAAGTAAATATCGAATACACAGACCGACAGTCAACCAACAAGTCACATATAACACATAACACGTCACATAATCAATGATACATCATTTATAAATAAGTCTCGGGTCATAAACAGGCTTTTAGGTATTTAAAATGATTTTTAAAACATTTTTCGGAATTAAAACGGGTTGTTGGATCAATTTCGGGGTAATAAACAGGGTTCGGTTGGACAATTCTGGCTCCGAAACAATTTTACAATAATTATCGAGCCTTGGAAATAATTTAGAATAATATTTTAAAGCTCGAAACTATTTTTCGGAATTTTTAAATCATTTTTAAATAATTAAATCTAATTAAATAATTAATTAAAATTAATTAATTAATTTTCGAATTAATTGACCAATTAATCAATTAAAAATTAACTGAAATTAATTAACTAATTAATTCAGATTTATTTTTGAATTAAAAATAATTTTCGGAATTAAAATAATAATTTTTAGAATTTTCAGAAATTAAAAACGAATTTTTATAATAAAAATAAATAGGAAATATGATTTTTGAATATTTTTAAAACAGGAATCCTATTTTTGCAAATTCTGGAAACTTCAGGGACCAAACTGCATCGTCCCCAAAAGTTCAGGTACCAAACTGTAATTTTCCAGGGGGTCGCCGGAGAACACCCTATCTCGCCGGAGAACACGATCCAGGGATGCTCAGGCCACCACCACCTCCAGATCACATCTACACAACACCAGGAACACAACCATGCAATCAATTCATCCTAACAATCCCTGAGTTGGCCGGAAAATGGCCGAAACCGGCGAACTCGACGTAACTTCAAAATCACAAATCCCTTCTTTACAGACCCCATTGATTCATGAAACTTGTACGACTGGATTGCAAATTTCACAGAGAACACAACCCACTATACCACAACATCAATCTATTCCAAAATAAGAAACCCCCAAATTTCAATTAAGAACATTCATACGGGTTATAAACCCTAATTTTAAAATTCGAAAATCAAACTCAAATTTGAACATGTTATTGAACTCCAAATCAGACGTATAATATATCAAAATCATCAGGAAAACAAGCTCTACAACATGCAATCATCAAATCATACAAACAATCATCCGAAAAAAAATTCATTTTTTTAATAAAATTAATTCGAAAATAAATAAAAATATAGAAAAATACCCTTGATTTCTGCAGTAAAACGAAGCTCAGAATCTAGTAGAACACTTCAAAACCTTTGGATTGAGTACTCAAGCTTTGAAAACAGAGATCGGTAGCGCCTTCGTTTTGCGGTTTGATTCTTAGAACAGTTTATGTAATTAGGGTTTTTCTCTGGAAAATACGGGAAAAGGCTATTTATAATTACGGAAAATTAGTATCCCGTTGGATCATTCCGGAAATAAAACGGTACGTTTATTTATAAAAACTAATCAAAACGGTATCGGTTTTCGGGATAATTATCCAAACCAGTACAATTTGTACTGCGGTCTTGGTCTCAGCGCCTGGTTACACGTACTACGAGGTGATAATTATGATAGTTTAATAAAAAGCTCCCGTTTATCGAAAATACGAGTTTTATTGATTTACCGAAACGAATATTGTATCGAAAATATTGCGCCGGGACCCACGCAGAACAAACCGTACGCCGGATCGAAAAAGTTGAAACATGGAATATGCTCGGAATATTATAATTAGGTTAGGAAGGAGTTCTCGGAAGAGTTTCGGATTCCAAAAACGTAACAACGGATAACGTTGGTTGGTTCCCGTTTTTATAAAATAGATTTTAAATACTCGGAAAAAGATTTTATAAATTTCATATGATCCTTATAAATCCATAAATCAACATAAAAATAATTAAGAAGATATGACAATTATCTATATTTTATTTTGGACATATAAAAAATAAAATACTCAATTAATATTATTTTTAAATATCCAAACACAGATAACACTTAACAATTAATTCACATAATGGATACTGAACACATATATTAATCATTTATAATTACACGATATATCCCGGATATTACATCCTTCCCCCCTTAAAAGGATTATGTCCTCAGAATCTCCTAAAAAACAAATGAGGATACTTTTCTCTCATATCACATTCCAACTCCCAGGTTGACTCTTCAACCTTTGGGTTTCTCCACAATACTCTTACTAGCTTTACCACTTTATTCCTCAATACTTTCTCTCTTTCCTCTAGAATTTCTATCGGACTCTCTACATATGACAAATCTTCCTGAAGCTCTATTGGCTCATATTCTATTACATTCCTGGAGTCTGGATTATATATCTTAAGCATTGATACGTGAAAAACATTGTGAATGTGCTCCATGTGCGGAGGTAACGCCAACTCGTAAGCTACTTTGCCAACACACTTTAGAATCTCAAAAGGTCCGACATATCTTGGGCTCAACTTTCCTTTCTTTCCAAATCTCGTTAGTCCTTTCCATGGTGATACTTTCAGTAGTACCAAGTTTCCTTCTTCAAATTCCATGTCTTTCCTTGACTGGTCTGCATATTTCCTTTGACGGTCTTGTGCTGCTATCAATCTTTTCTGGATTACTTCAACAACTTCCTTTGTCTGCTGCACCAATTCAGGTCCAATTATTTTGCGTTCTCCTACTTCGTCCCAATGCACTGGAGATCTATATTTACGTCCATAAAGGGCTTCATAAGGTGGCATCCCAATACTGGCATGATAACTGTTGTTATAAGCAAACTCTACCAGAGGTAAATGCTCATCCCAACTTCCTTTAAAATCAATAGCACAAACACGCAACATGTCCTCGATTGTCTGGATCGTTCTTTCACTTTGGCCATCCGTCTGGGGGTGATAAGCCGTACTCATATTTAATCTCATTCCCAAACATTCTTGAAAACTTTTCCAAAATCTTGAATTAAACCTTGGGTCTCGATCAGATACAATAGACACTGGAACTCCATGATGAACTACAATTTCTTTCAGGTACATATGGACTAACTTGTCGAGCGAAGATCTTCCATTTATAGGCAGAAAATGAGCTGACTTGGTAAGTCTATCCACTATAACCCAAATGGCATCATGATTAGCCCTTGTCCTTGGTTATCCAACTATGAAATCCATGGCAATATGTTCCCACTTCCACTCTGGAATTTCCAATGGCTGTAGCAATCCACTTGGTCTCTGATGTTCGGCTTTAACTCTCTGACACGTATAACATTTGCTAACCCATTCCGCAATTTCCCTCTTCATATCTGGCCACCAATAGTTCTCCTTTAAATCCCTGTACATTTTGATACTCCCTGGGTGGATGTAATATCTTGAACTATGTGCCTCTTGTAAAATTTCATTCTTTAACTCCGTCACTGGTGGAATCCAAATTCTAGATAAAAACCTTAGAATACCTTGATCATCCTTTTGCGTACATAATTATTCCCTTACCAAACGATTTAGATCTTGATCCATTACATCTTCCTGACATTTTTTTATTTTCTCCAATAACTCCGATTGGAAAGTCATACTGTACACTTTCGCTTCCTCAGGCTTGCAAACTCTAATCTCCAATTCCAATTTCTGAAATTCCTTATCTATCTCTTCAGGTACTAATAACTCATTTAACCTTTCCTTCCGACTTAACGCATCTGCTACAACGTTCGCTTTACCGGGATGATAATTAATCGAGCAGTCATAATCCTTGATCAATTCTAACCATCTCCTTTGCCTCATATTTAGTTCCTTCTGTATGAATATGTACTTTAAGCTTTTGTGATCCGTGTAAATCTCACACTTCTCTCCATACAGATAATGTCTCCAAATCTTCAAAGCGAAAACTATGGCTGCTAGTTCCAAATCATGAGTAGGATACTTCTGTTCGTGTGGTTTCAATTGCCTTGACGCATACGCAATCACCTTATCGTACTGCATTAAAACACATCCTAGTCCTTTGTGAGAAGCAACGCTATAAATTACGAAATTCCCTTGATCGTCTGGAAGTGACAAAACAGGTGTCGTGATTAATCTTTGCTTCAATTCCTGAAAACTTCCTTCGTACTTGTCGTTCCATATAAACTTTTCATTCTTTCGTGTAAGCTTTGTCAGTGGTGTTGCAATCCTTGAGAAATTCTGGACGAATCGATGATAATATCCGTCTAATCCCAAGAAACTTCTTACCTCGGTGGGTGTTCTCGGTCTTTCCCAATTTGTAATTGCCTCGATCTTTGTTGGGTCCACTTTGATCCCTTTGTTACTGACTATGTGTCCTAAGAACTGAACCTCCTGTAACCAAAACTCACACTTCGAGAATTTAGCATATAACTTCTTCTTCCTTAAAATCTCCAAAACTGTCCTTAAATGTTCCGCATGATCCTCTTTTGTCTTTGAATAAATTAAAATATCGTCTATAAACACAATAACGAACTTGTCCAAATACTCCTTGAAAATTCTGTTCATTAAATCCATAAACGCTGTCGGGGCATTGGTCAATCCAAAAGACATCACTAGAAATTTGTAATGTCCATACCTTGTTCTAAAAGCTGTCTTTGGTATATCTTCTGGCTTGATCTTTAGTTGATGATATCCCGATCTTAAATCAATTTTGGAGAAGTACTTGGCTCCCTTCAATTGGTCAAACAAATCGTCAATCCTAGGTAACGGATACTTGTTCTTGATTGTAAGCTTATTGAGTTCTCTATAGTCGATGCACAGTCTCATACTTCCATTTTTCTTCTTGACAAATAATATCGGGGCTCCCCATGGGGATACATTGGGTCTGATTACTCCTTTCTCTAACAGCTCTTGCAATTGCTTCGCTAGCTCTTTCATCTCAACAGGCGCCATCCTATACGGGGCCTTGGATACTGGTTCTGTTCCAGGTGCTAAGTCGATTGCAAACTCAATTTCTCTATCTGGAGGAAGTCCAGGTAACTAATCGGGAAACACGTCTGGAAATTCATTCACTACTGGAATATCTTCAAGTTTTGCTGGCTCCTGAATTCTGTCGATCACATATGCTACGAAATGCTCGCATCCTTGCCGTAATAACTTCTTAGCTTGAATCATTGTTAAGAACTTCTTTACTTGCTTCTGGCCCTTGAACGTTACTATTCTTTTGTCTAGCGTCTTCACCATTACCTTCTTATTTCGACAATCTATCTGGGCATCGTGCTTAGATAACCAATCCATCCCTAATATAATGTCAAACTCCTCTAACTTAAATGGTATCAAATCTACGCAAAATTTACTACCAGAAATCTCAATCTCACAATTCCCATAAACTTGATTAACAGATATTCGTTCTTGATTTGCCAATTCCACAGTCATTATTTCATATAAACACTCAAATGGACAATTTAACTTGCTAACAAAATCTTGGGAAACAAATGATCGAGTTGCTCCCGAATCTATTAACACTTTGGCACATAAAGAATTCACATTAAGCGTACCTGCCACGACATCCGTATCCTGGATAGCATCCTTCACAGACATGTCAAAAACTCTAGCCCTTGGAGTCTCATTCACTGCTGGGGTAGATCCCATAATCCTCAATACATTACTGACTGGGGATGGTGTCTTGCAATCCCTGACTATATGTCCTGGTTTCCCACATTTAAAGCACGTAAATCCAATGGCTGGAACCTTCATTGCTGGATTCCGGATAGGCTGATCCTTATTTGCTGGTTCTCTTGCTGGCTGATTTCGGCACTCCCTTGAATAGTGCCCTTTCTGGTTGCACTTGAAACAAACTACATTCAACTTATTACAAACACCCCCATGCTTCTTCCCACATACTTGACAATCTGGAAAAGTTAATCTCATCTGATTCGGCTGATTTGCATTAACTGGACGGTTACCCTGGCCTCCTTCGCTTGCATTTTATCTCCTGAAATTAAAAATTCCTCCCTGGCTGAAACTTGCCCTTCTTAAAATTTGGAAACTTCCCTGGTTGTGACTGGCCCTCATTCCCTTCAAATTTCCTTTTCTTTCTTTCCTTTTCCTTCTGGAACATCTCACTCTCTGTCTCTGCGATCATAGCCTTCTGTACCACTCCTGCATAGGTATCCAATTCAAAAATGGCTACCTTCCCTCTGATCCATGGTTTCAAACCTTGCTGGAATCTTTTAACCTTCTTCCTGTCAGTATCCACATACAATGGCACATACCTTGACAATTCCTCAAACTTACCCTCATAATCTGTTACCGACATGTTCCATTGCTTTAATTCTAAAAACTTCAGCTCCATTTGATCTTGGACAAACTGAGGAAAATACTTTTCTAAAAAAAATTCCTTAAACCTCTCTCAAGTAATAACATCTGTACCTTCCAATGTCTTCACCATCTCCCACCAATAGGTGGTCTCATTCTTCAAATAATAACTTGCAAACTCAACCTTCTGTTCTTCTTTACTTTCACTAAGGCAAATGCCTTCTCTATTTCCTTTAACCAAAATTTGCTTCAATCGGCTCTAGGGATCCCTTGAATTCTGGTGGGTTTATTTCCTGAAAAGTTTTGAAAGTTACCTGGGGATTGGTCTGTCTTTGTTGTTGTTGTGCCAGGTGAACTGTTTGTTGGGCCAAGATTTGAAGAATCTGGGCTATTGCTGGGTCCATGGATGCTGGATTCACATTTGGATTTGTATCATCTTGGTTGTTATTATTGTTGGTTTCTTCATTCTGGGTGTTGGTGCGTGTATTTCTTCTAGGAGGCATTTTTCTGTAAAGAATCAAACAACTTATTTAGCTTTTAAACCAAATTCTTTGTAGAAAAGAAAAGTTTTGTAAAACAGAAATATCTCCTTTTTTGAAAACAGTTCTAACTAAGTAAATTGCATGCTTCTTTACAGAATATAAACAGTTATGAAAAATAGGGTACATGGTATCACAGGGGTATAACTGGTGCAATAAATAATGTAAAGTAAAACAAGTACAGTAAAATGAATGACAATACTGGAAAGGAAAGGTGTTGATATATAGATCAAAAGTTTTAGGTAGTACAAGCGTAAAGACGCTTCGGAAGTAAAAGCAAAAAGGGTACAACAACCTACTCACTAGTCAGCATAGCTAGTCTATAAATACAACTCAAAAGTCTACTAATACACACTACACACTACTGCACATACTACACAACCATAATAACACTGTTCAGTATCTCTATCTCTGAATCTCTGGCTCATGGCAAGTCTGGACCTCCAATCTCCTCAAGCTCCTCCAGAACCCACTTAGCCCACTCCACTAGGAAATCAGGAATGATGTCCTCATATGTAGCCTCAGCAATCCTCACAGCATCTGCTCTACGAAATTGCCTGGAGCCTCTCTCTAAGTCGCCTCTCACCACTCCCAACCTCTCTAGTACGCATGATATGCAATAACTCCTGGATCTGACCCTCTAGGAATCGCTGCTCCATAAGGCAAGCCTCAAACTGATGATATGGGACATGATAGGAAGAGAAGTGGAAAGGTACTCCTGTAACTGAATGACTAGTAAAGCCTGAATCAGCAGGTGGGGGTCCTCTGACAGGTGGCCTCATGCCTGGGGGTGGAATAGCCTACAGTGGTACGGGCTGCAACACAGGTGGAGGTAGTATAGCCAACACTGGTGGAACAACATGACGTGGATCCGAAGACGGCACTCCAACTGAAGGCTCTGAGTGATCAGCTGATACAGGAATAAAAGAGTCGGCCATCGCTGCTATCTGAAATCATATCGCAATATAAGAATCTCGAACCATAACGCGACTTACACTAATACCTGTTATACTAAAGCACTCAACCTCTCGATGTTCTATCTTTCTATTCCTTACTTCTAATCCTAACCCTCTACCCATTCCCGTCAACCTAGGATTGTGTCAGTGACTTATAACCTGTAGCTCTGATACCAAACCTGTGGCGCCCTCCAAACCCGGGTCAGAAGTTTTGGGTCATACACACACCTTATTTATAACCTGCTTATAACAATAATAAAGATAATAATCATATGCAGTGACCCTACTTACCAACTACCACGGACCGCAACAGGTTAAAATATGCACACAAGCCAAACACATCTACTTATATTACAAACCGTTCAAATCCCAACTATTCCAACTCAAAACTGAGTACTAAACATTATTACAAACTTTTACAGACTTAAATTATCCCAAAAGAAGCCTACTAGCTCAGCTCAATCAACCTGAACCCCTAGCTCTCGCGCTGGACTGGGGATCCTCGGTACCAACCGGTTCTTTCTTAACTGGAAAAGAACAGAAACAATATCGCACAAATGAGCTAACTAGCTCAGCAAGTCACAATGACAAAACTGAGAATAATGATCATCAGGTGAACATGGTTATGATATCAAGTGAACAATGGATTATGATTTAGAATTGGATATTATATTTTCATGTTAAAAACCAAGGTTAGGCTGCTGATCAGTCACGCACTAACCCCGAGCAAAGCACACAGCACTGCTCTAACTACTGGATCCAAGGCACACATTGGCCTCACTTGACCATTATATGGTCTGACCACGAATCTGGTCCATAATTTTATAAAAACAATCCAATTCTAACATAATAACAGAATAAGCAATAATAAACAATAACCAGAATCATTAACAACATTTGACGTTCAATAATGAAATGGTTTTTAATCTATATAAGGATCGAAAGAACATTTTCAAAGTTTGGATGCTAGGTAATGAAAGAATTGGCTAACAATGAATCAATGTTTCAGGGTTTCAAGGATTTGGTCTTTCAAAGCATAAAATACAAAGGTTTGAATGTGTAAGCAATCTGGTTTAGTGTTTAATATTTAGTTTGTATATATTTGTGGAGTAGTATCGTATATTTAAGGTTCGTGTTTGGGTATACAACAATCAATGGTCTAGAAAGAATCAGGTTACGGCTCAAGATCAATAACTGGAATCAAGGTTTAGGGTTCAGTGCTTCAAAGCACTTACAATATAAAACAGGAATATCAATCACGACAATATCTCGAGAAAGTTCAGAACACTTGCCTGGTATTAGCTTACTACATTGCACTCGCTTCCAATCACAATCGTCTTACTCCTCAACTACCTGTTTTCCTTTCCTACGTCTTGCCTCTTCTGCTCACATATCATAAGCATCTATCAATATTCAACTCATATGATTCTATTCAACCCATACTCCTATCTACCCTTCGTTTTACCCAAATCTGATTAACAGATTGAAAGTTACGCAATAAATAAGTAAATATCGAATACACAGACAGTCAACCAACAAGTCACATATAACACATAACATGTCACATAATCAATGATATATCATTTATAAATGAGTCTCGGGTCATAAGCAGGCTTTCAGGTATTTAAAATGATTTTTAAAACATTTTTCGGAATTAAAACGGGTCGTTGGATCAATTTCGGGGTAATAAACAGGGTTCGGTTGGCCAATTCTGGCTCGGAAACAATTTTGCAATAATTATCGAGCCTTGGAAATAATTTAGAATAATATTTTAAAGCTCGAAACTATTTTTCGGAATTTTTAAATCATTTTTAAATAATTAAATCTAATTAAATAATTAATTAAAATTAATTAATTAATTAATTTTCGAATTAATTGACCAATTAATATATTAAAAATTATTTGAAATTAATTAACTAATTAATTCAGATTTATTTTTGAATTAAAAATAATTTTCGGAATTAAAATAATAATTTTTAGAATTTTTAAAAATTAAAAACGAATTTTTATAATAAAAATAAATAGGAAATATGATTTTTGAATATTTTTAAAACAAGAATCCTATTTTGCAAATTCTGGAAACTTCAGGGACCAAACTGCATCGTCCCCCAAAGTTCAGGTACCAAACTGTAATTTTCCAGGGGGGTCGCCGAAAAACACCCTGTCTCGCCGGAGAACACGATCCAGGGATGTTCAGGCCACCACCACCTCCAGATCACATCTACACAAAACCAGGAACACAACCATGCAATCAATTCATCCTAACAATCCCTGAGTTGGCCGGAAAATGGCCGGGAAGTTCGGTGGTTTCCGGCGAACTCGACGTAACTTTAAAATCACGACTCCCTTCTTTACAGACCTCGTTGATTCATGAAACTTGTACGACTGGATTGCAAATTTCACAGAGAACACAACCCACTATACCACAACATCAATCTACTCCAAAATAAGAAACCCCCAAATTTCAATTAAGAACATTCATACGGGTTATAAACCCTAATTTTAAAATTCGAAAATCAAACTCAAATTTGAACATGTTATTGAACTCCAAATCAGACGTATAATATATCAAAATCATGAGGAAAACAAGCTCTACAACATGCAATCATCAAATCATACAAACAATCATCCGAACAAAAATTCTTATTTTTAATAAAATTAATTCAAAAATAAATAAAAATATAGAAAAATACCCTTGATTTCTGTAGTAAAACGAAGCTCAGAATCTAGGAGAATACTTCAAAACCTTTGGATTGAGTACTCCAGCTTTGAAAACAGAGATCGGTAACGCCTTCGTTTTGCAGTTTGATTCTTAGAACAGTTTATGTAATTAGGGTTTTTCTCTGGAAAATTTTATAATTACTATCTGCAAATGATTTTGATACGAAATAAAATACGGGAAAAGGCTATTTATAATTAGGGAAAATTAGTATCCCGTTGGATCATTCCGGATATAAAACGGTACATTTATTTATAAAAACTGATCCAAACGGTATCGGTTTTCGGGATAATTATCCAAACCAGTATAATTTGTACTGCAGTCTTGGTCTCAGCGCCTGGTTACACGTACTACGAGGTGATAATTGGGATAGTTTAATAAAAAGCTTCCGTTTATCGAAAATACGGGTTTTATTGATTTACCGAAACGAATATTGTATCGAAAATGTTGCACCGGGACCCGCGCAGAACAAACCGTACACCGGATCGAAAAAGTCGAAACATGGAATATGCTTGGAATATTACAATTAGGTTAGGAAGGAGTTCTCGGAAGAGTTTCGGGTTCCAAAAACGTAACAACGGATAACGTCGGTTGGTTCCTGTTTTTATAAAATAGATTTTAAATACTCGGAAAAAGATTTTATAAATTTCATATGATCCTTATAAATCCATAAATCAACATAAAAATAATTAGGAAGATATGACAATTATCTATATTTTATTTTGGACATATAAAAATTAAAATACTCAATATTATTTTTAAATATCCAAACACAGATAACACTTAACAATTAATTCACATAATGGATACTGAACACATATATTAATCATTTATAATTACACGATATATCCCGGATATTACATCACATATCTCCTTTGCAGTCTTGCAGTTAATTACCCTGTTTGATATGACATTATCAATGGCACTATGCAACAAATGTCTTACCTTTGCATCCTTTGCAATAGATGAGATATCTTCAGCTGTATATTCACTTTTCTCCTTTGGTACAGTTTGTGCTGGCTGATCTGCAACTACAACAGAGAGCTTGGTTGGCTTATGTGGTCGTTCATTAATTCTGTCAAGGTATTCTGGATCTGTAGCTTCCAGAAACATATACATCCTCACCTTCCATATGGGATACTCAGAAGGTTTCAGTATGGGAACCCTAATAGTCTCATATCGATTATGAATTTGAGTCTTTGGATTTTCTTCAGTTTTGGTGGGCTTGGTTGGAGTTTGTGCTTCCTCAGATTTGATTGTTTTTGGATCTTTACTGTATGTATGTTAACAGATTGCTCTGATACCACTTGTTAGGTCACACACACTATAGAAGGAGCTTGAATACAGTGTTTACTACAATCAAATCGAATATAAGAACTCAAGTAACAGAACACAAATTTTATTCAACACAATAAACTCTGTTACAAAGAACTGTTCTCTCTCAGTGATGAACAAATTATCACGAGAGTTGCTAGGGTTACAATAAATAATAATCTCGATTATGATAACACATATAGTGTAAACCCTATATCTGTGTTTATATACTATACAGTTACAGGATAATCTTTGTTATGGATCAAAAACTAGGGTATATGATTGTTGTATTTATTACTAAGGAACGTGAGCTTCGAGGCTCGATTTGACTGCTCTTGTGTTTCGTGACTCAATCTGCCTTTAACAAGATGCCTACGTACCTTGCTGATTGCCAAGGATCAAGTCAAAAAACGTAGTTCTTGGTGATACTTGCCCTCGGGGCTATGGCGGCGAGGGCTCACCAAGGACGTAGTGACTTTCATGTCCTCCAAGGACTAAGTCTAAAACGTCCTTCTTATTGGTGGGGTGAGGCCCCTTATATAGATGTTGGGAGTCCTTGAATTGGACTTGGGTTAGGAGACTTGGTGGGCAAGTCTCAGAATTAGAATGGACTTTGGAGTCCTAAGTGGTAGGAAACTGATTCCTTATCCTTTTAGGTCCCTTGGAGGCTAATCTACTAGGATTTATGTCCTTATTGGGACTCTTCTTAATAGATGATTTTTCCCTTATTAATTAATTACGAAATTAATTAATAATCAGGGTTTTGGGCCCTTTCTAATGGGCTTAACTGTCAGCCCAATATTAATACAATTAATGTGATATTATTTATGCAATCAGGGTTTATTTTATTCCCTATCAATCTTCTAATTGATATCGAATATGATTCTGCTTCCTAATATATATCAATCAGTTATCTTCTCTTCCAAGTATTCTATTCTTCATAGAATTCTTCTCCATTCATATCTCTTCTTATATTTGTCTCGATCTTCTTTCCTTCAATCAGCCGCATTTCTTATTTGAAAGTCTCCTTAAGTCCTGATATTATCTCCTGATAAATATCTCCTGATAACTTAAGTTCTGACAACTTAAATTCTGATATCTTAAGTTCTGACTTTAGTATAAGTACTGATTTCCAGTTAAGTACTGATTTGTCCTGTTAGTTAAGATCTGAAAACTAAACACAAATCATATTAGACATGACATCACAAATATATCTAACATTCGCTTCAATTCCTGAAAACTTTCTTCACATTTATCGTTCCATATGAACTTTTCAGTCTTCCGTTTAAGCTTCATCAATGGTGTTGCAATCTCTAAGAAATTTTGAACAAATCGGCGATAATATCCCGCTAATCCCAAGAAACTTCTTACCTCTGTTGGTGTTCTCGGTCTTTCCCAATTTGTTATTGCTTCAGTCCTTGTTGGGTCCACTTTGATCCCTTCATTACTGACTATGTGTCCTAAGAACTGAACTTCCTGTAACCAAAACTCACACTTTAAAAATTTAGCGTATAACTTTTTCTTTCTCAAAATCTCCAAAGATGTCCTCAAATGTTCTGCATGATCCTCTTCTATCTTTGAATAAATCAAAATATCATCTATAAACATAATAACAAACTTGTCCAAGTATTCTTTGAAAATTCTGTTCATCATACCATGAATGTTACCGGGGCACTGGTCAATCAAAATGACATCACTAAGAATTCATAATGTCCATACCTTGTCCTAAAACCTTTCTTTGGTATATCCTTTGTCTTAATCTTTAGTTGATGATATCCCGATCTCAAATCGATCTTGGAGAAGTACTTGGCTCCTTTCAATTGATCAAACAAATCATTAATTCTGGGTAACGGATACTTGTTCTTGATTGTAAGCTTGTTGAGCTCCCGATAGTCGATGCACGGTCTCATGCTCCCGTCCTTCTTCTTGACAAAGAGTACCGGTGCACCCCACGGGGATACATTGGGTCTGATTACTCCTTTCTCTAACAATTCTTGCAATTGTTTTGCTAGTTCCTTCATCTCAATGGGCGCCATTCTGTACGGAGCCTTGGATACTGGTTCCGTTCCAGGTGCTAAGTCGATTGTAAACTCAATTTCTCTGTCTGGAGGAAGTCCTGGCAATTCATCGGGAAACACGTCTGGAAACTCATTGACTATTGGAATATCTTCAAATTTTGCTGGCTCCTGACTTCTATCAATCACATAAGCAATGAAATGCTCGCATCCTTTCTGTAGTAACTTTTTAGCTTGAATCATTGTTAAGAACTTCTTTGCTTGCTTCTGACCCTTAAATGTTACTATTCTTTCGTCTGGCGTCTTTACCATTACCTTCTTATTTCGACAATCTATCTGGGCATCGTGCTTAGATAACCAATCCATTCCTAAGATAACGTCAAACTCTCCTAGCTTAAATGGTATCACATATACACAAAACTTATTACCAGAAATCACAATCTCACAATTCCCACAAACTTGTTTAACAGATATACGTTCTTGATTTGCTAATTCCACAGTCATTATTTCATTTAAATACTCAACTGGACAATTTAACTTACTAACAAGATCTTAAGAAATAAACGATCAAGTTGCTCCCGAATCTATTAACACTTTGGCACATAAAGAATTCACATTAAGCATACCTACCATGACATCAGTATCCTGGATAACGTCCTTTACAGACATATCAAAAACTCTAGCCCTTGGAGTCTCATTCACTGTTGGGGTAGATACCATAATTCGCAATGCATTACTGACTGGGGCTGGTGTCTTGCAATCCCTGGCTATATGTCCTGGCTTCCCACACTTGTAAATCCAATAGCTGGAACCTTAACCGCTGGATTCCGGATAGGCTGATCCTTGTTTGCTGGCTCTCTCGCTGGCTAATTGCGGCACTCCCTCGATTAGTGCCCTTTCTGATTACACTTGAAACAAACCACGTTCAACTTATTACAGACTCCTATGTGCTTCTTCCCACATACCTGACAATCTGGAAAAGTTAGCCTCAACTGATTCGGCTGATTCACATTGACTGGACGGTTACCTTGACCTCCGTCGCCTGTATTTTGCTTCTTGAAATTAAAATTTCTCCCTGGATGAAACTTACCCTTCTTAAAATTTGAAAACTTTCCTGGTTGTGACTGTCATTCATTTCCTTCAAACTTCCTCTTCTTACTTTCCTTTTCCTTCTGTGACATCTCGCTCTCTGTCTATGCAATCATGGCCTTCTGTACAACTCCTTCTTAGGTATCCAATTCAAAGATAGCTACCTTCCCTCTGATCCATGGCTTCAGACCTTGTTGGAATCTCTTAGCCTTCTACCTGTCAGTATATACATATGTTGGCACATACTTTGACAACTGTTCAAACTTACTTTCATAATCAGCTACCGACATATTTCCTTGCTTTAACTCTAAAAACTTTAGCTCCATCTGATCCTGAACAAACTTGGGAAAATATTTTTCTAAAAATAATTCCTTAAACCTCTCCCAAGTAATAACATCTGTACCTTCCAATGTCTTCATAGTCTCCCACCAATAGGTGGCCTCATTCTTCAAATAATAACTTGCAAACTCAACCTTCTGTTCTTCCTTCACTTTAACTAAAGCAAACGACTTCTCTATTTCCTTTAACCAAACATTTGCTTTAATCCGATCTAGGGAACCCTTGAATTCTGGTGGGTTTACTGCCTGAAAAGTTTTGAAAGTTACCTGGGGATTGGTTTGTCTTTGTTGTTGTTGTGTCAGGTGAACTGTTTGTTGGGCCAAGATTTGAAGAATCTGGGCTATTGCTGGGTCTATGGGTCCTGGGTTTACATTCTGGTTAGTATCATCTTGGTTGTTATTGTTGTTGTTGGTTTCTTCATTCTGGGTGTTGGTGCGGGTATTTCTTCTGGGAGGCATTTTCTGTAAAGAATCAAACAACTTATTTAGCTTTTAAATCAAATCTTTTACATAAAAGAATAGTTTTGTAAAACAGAAATATCTCTTTTTGAAAACAGTTGTAACATTTGAACTAAGTAAATTGCATGCTTCTTTACAGAATATAAACAGTTAAGGGAATAGGGTACATGGTATCACAGGGGTATAACTGGTACAATAAATAAAGTAAAGTAAAACAGGTGCAGTAATGTAAATGACAATGCTGGAAAGGAAAAGGTACTGATATATATTGATCAAAAGTTTTAAGTAGTACAAGCGTAAAGACGCTTCGGAAGAAAAAGCAAAAGGGTACAATAAACCTACTCACTAGTCAGCAGATCTAGCCTATAAATACAACCCAAAAGTCTACTGATACATACTACACACTACTGTACATACTAAACAACCACAACAACACTGATTAGCAGATCCATCTCTGTGCCTCTGGCTCATGGCAAGTCTGGACCTCCAATCTCCTCAAGCTCCTCCAGAACCCACTTATCCCACTCCACAAGAAAATCAGGGGTGATATCCTCATGAGTAGCCTCAGCAATCCTCACAGCAGATGCTCTCCGAAATACCTGGAGCCTCTCTCTGAGTCACCTCTCACCACTCCCAACCTCTCTGGTACGCATGATATGTAATAACTCCTGAATCTGACCCTGTAGGAATCGCCGCTCCATAAGTAAAGCCTCGAACTGATGATATGGGACAGGATAGGAAGAGAACTAGAAAGGTACACCTATAACTGAGTGACCAGTAAGACCTGAATCAGCAGGTGGGGGTCCTCTGATAGGTGGTCTCATGCATGGGGGTGGAATAGCCTGCAGTGGTACGGGCTGCAACACAGGTGGAGGTAAAATAGCCAACACTAGTGGAACAACATGACGTGGATCCGAAGATAGTCCTCCAACTGAGGGCTCAGAGTGATCAGCTGGTACGGAGATGAAAGAGTCGGCCATCGCTGCTATCTGAAATCATATCGCAATATAAGAATCTCGAATCACAATGTGAATTATACTAATACCTGTTATACCAACGCACTCATCCTCTCGACATTCTATCTTTCTATGTCCTTACTTCTAATCCTAACCCTCTACCCATTCCCGTCAACCTAGGCTTGTGTCAGTGACTTATAACCTGTAGCTCTGATACCAAACTGGTGGCGCCATCCAAACCCGGGTCAGAAGTTTGGGGTCCAGACACACACACACACCTTATTATACCCTGCTTATAACAATAATAAAGATAATAATAATATGCAGTGACCCTACTTACCAACTACCACGGACCGCAACAGGTTAAAGTATGCCCACAAGCCACATACACACACTTATATTACAAACGTCCAAATCCCGACTATTCAAACTTAGAACTGAACATTAAACATTATTACAAACTTTTACAAATTTAACCTATCTCAAAAGTTGTCAGCTAGCTTAACTTGATTGCATACCATGCAACATGAAAGTTATGACTAGTTGTCATAAGTTGAGAAAAAAGATCTAAAAGAAGTTAATATTAGATCTGTGATCAAAGAAGAAAATGGTAATCAAACTAAGAAAGCTGTTTCTTTTGATTGTTCAAGTTCTACTTCTGTTAACTCTATTAATAAGAAGAAAGTGCCTAACAAGGCTTGGGTAGCTAAACACACTTAAACCTCATTGTGTGCAGGGCAAGAAGAATAAAGTCATGTGGATCATTGAAAGTGGATGCTCCAAGCACATGACAGGTGATAAAGCCCTCTTATCACAGTTTGAGGCGATGGTCGGCCCTTTGGTGACCTTTAGAGACAACAAACAAATGATTCATAATGGGATATGGTGGTTTTATTTGTGGAAATGTTGTCATTCAAGATGTAGCACTTGTTGCAGGTCTTGAACTAAATCTTCTAAGTGTCAGTTAAGTCAAGGGTCTCAAGGTTACTTTTGACAAAGAAGATTGCTCAATCACAAGAAAAAAGACGGTGAAGTTTCTCTAAAAGGAGTAAGGAAAGGAAGCTTGTTTTTTGTATGTTAGGAGCAATTGATGTTATAAAAAAAATATAAGAAGCATCTATAGATGGTAATTACTAGCATTGACAGATGATAGTTATAAGCATCGACAAATTATTACAAGCATCGACGGATGATGATGACATCGACGGATGTTGATATTTAACGGATAATAATATCAACGGATGATGATGCCAACGGATAATGAAATCAGTATTTGTCACATCAGTTGATCTTTAAAGAGGAAAAGGAAACAGAAATTTCAAGTCGGTGAAGGACTTTATCTCAGAAGAAATAGTATAAGTTTCTGTTAGTTCCCAATGTATTTGTAGAAGGGGGGTTGAATACAAACAAAACCGAATAATCGAATTTAGTGCAGAATAAAAAATTAAAACAAAATTCAAGTTAAATAAAAATTATTATTAAACTTGAAAGGTGTTACAACAACGTTATCGATTAGAAGGAATTAATCTCAAATTAATTATCACAAATCTAGAATAAATTCGACATGAAATTTTTCTATTTTTGCAATAAAAAGATTCAAATGCTAAACACAATTTGAGATTAAGTTCTAGGGATTTTGATCTGCTAGATAGTTACACAAGAACAAGAGAATGATTTCTAGTTGTTTGGATTTAACTTTAATAACTAGAAATGTGATCTTGAATTTAGCAGATGAAAAATAAAATGTTTTATGCGGCTGCTTTTCTTTTGTTCTTGAGTTGTTGGATGATTGGATTATGAAGAATGACTTCTGCTACTTCTGTTTTTATAATTCAATTAACAGGCTTACTTGAACTGGCAAGACAATCCATTGAGCTAGCAAGATAATCCATTATGCTAGCAAGACTTTCGGTGAGACAATTGAATGAACTAGCAAGACTATCAGAATGAACTGGCAAGACAATCCTCCTTCCAGTAGAACTTTTAGTATGAGAATCAAATTGAATTAGTATGACTTTCGGTATGACAATCAGATTGTCATACCAGTTCAATTGATTGTCATGTTGAACTAATATTGAATATAAATTCAAAATCAATTCTAAAAATTCCTAATATTAATTCAGAATTAATTAATCAATTAATTCAATTAATAAATAAATTAATCTTTGCAGATATAATTTATTTTCTTAATTAAACTATATGACTTAAATAATTAATAGAGAATTAATACTACTCTTCAACAGCAACCATTCTTCTGAAAATCTTCTGAAAATCACTGTCAATTATGAATCAATTCCACCACTTCAATGTTGACACTCGATGTACTGTCTGGTTCATGAGTGACTAACTTCTGTGATGTTTCTTCATGTCTTGACTTTGATACTCTTGATTTTCTTCAGATTAAATCCTTGTAATTCTCTGATACCCTGACGAGATCTCTGTCACTTGATTAAATCCACAATCTTGATTTGTATCACTGAGGCTTGATCAATTTCTTGAGCTTCTTCCAGTGAAGTAATTCCTCAAGTCTGTAGATGAACATTGTTTCTGAATCCTTTGATAGATGTTACTTTGTGAGATCTCTCTGACGGTAGATCCATTATTTACTTGTTACATTCTTATTTGAGTTGAGTTAAATCCTCGAATAAACAAATAGGCTATGACATATGCCTTTCAATCTCCCCCTATTTGTTTGTTAGACAATAACAACAAATACCTAGAGGATAACTCAACTAACAAATAAGAAAAAGATATAAACAGAAATGCAAAGTAAATAGCAGAAAAGTTCTAGATAACATTTAACATTTTCCAGATTCCAAATAGATGTTCCTCTAGACTGAACATATCTTCAAGTAGTTTTATCTTCTTTTGTACAACCACATTTCCTGTTGAGAATCGCATATCTCTCTTGCTTCTCCCCCTATGAGAATCAACTGATTAAAGAAGATCACCTTCGTTTACCACATCTCCCGTACAATAGGATCCGCAGATAAAAACCAATGGTACTCCCCTTTTGGAAAACAGCTTCTTCCCTGATGAAGAAAATCACCTTGTGTTTACCACCTCTCCCGTATAATAGGATCCGTAGTTACAAACGACAATGGCGTGGTGTAGTGTACATATGTAGGATCTTTTTCTTCCTCCCTGCTATTTCTCCCCCTTAATTGAGGAATCCTCCAAACTATTACTTAAGCTTTTATCTCCCCCTTAGAGAAGGAATGTATGCCGTTGTCTGAAGGAGTTCTCATATTTCACTTGGTTGAAAAAGAAATAACAAGTAGTTTCATCTTTCTTCCTCACTGTGAGTGTGTGATTCTGTTTAATGTACCTCACATGTGTTTCACTCTTCTCTCCACTCGTGTTTACACTCATTCTCACAAGTGTATCACTCCTCTCATAGCTCCAAAAATCAGCTGTACCTGCAAGGAAAATCACCTTAGCCGTCCTTAAGGAGGTCACGGGTGGTGCAATGGGAGTTCACAAATCCCTATCCTTGTTAAACTCATCAGATGAATCTGAGTCATAATCTACAAGTTGCTAGTTTCCCTTTTAGGGTTCCAGATTTGAATTCTGGGAAGGTAAATAATGATCCAACGAATTTAGCATAAAGATCAAAGTTCCCTTCTAATGTCTGTGAAGACATTTCCTTGTGACTCATCAGGTAAAATCTGAATCATTGTCAACAAGTTGCCGATCTGCGCCTATGTCAGATCTACTATCCGCAGATACATCCAGGGGATTTAAGCCTGGGGAGGTAGAATCATTGTCAACAAGTTACCGATCTGCGCCTATGTCAGATCTACTATCCGCAGATACATCCAGGGGATTTAAGCTTGGGGAGGTAGACACTGACCACTGACATATGGCTTTTAGATCAGTATCCTCTCCTAACACCTGTAAAGGCAATTGGTCCATTAAAGAACCTTGAACAATCGAATATGACCTTAAAATGGTCGAAACTCTTATTTCTGTCAACTCATCCTTTGTGTGTGTAACCTTTCCTTGTGCATCAAGAATTGTTTATGTTTGAAGTGGTGACACTACATCGGATACCCTGGCCGACAGGCAAATTTCAATAGACATACCCTGTTGAGAGAATGAATCTAGTAACTGTTTTTGTGCCTTTTCAGCCATTACATCTTTATGAGAAGATGTATGGGGGCTAGCAGTTGTCTCGGTTTAAATACTACTCATCTTTGTAGGAGACAGAGCTGCTGGGTTGACTTCAGAACCTTCCTTATATGGTGCACTAAGGCACTATCTCCCTCACGCTCATTCATACTTCATTTTAGTGGTAAGAGAGTGTTAGTTGGTTCTATTTTTGTGTTTTTCTTTACAGTCTGGGATAGAAGTTGTGGGTTTTCAACCTTATGACTGTCAATGAAAGAAAGTCATTGGAGACTGAACCTGTATCACAGAACATATGGCAATAGAGAGATAAAATGTACTTAGGATCTATAATGAATGAAAATTATACATTTAATCTTTTGAGAGAAATGATGTACAATAGTGATTTCAAATGATTTTACATGAAATAAAAAATCACTAATGTAGGGAGAAGTTTGATTTTCTCCTAAAACTGTCTGCAAATATAAAACAATATGTTTGTGCCTAGTGATAAGAGAGTTATTAATATGACGACTCTACTAGTTCATATTAAACTTTAACTTCAGTTAGAGTGTCATACCATGTTCTTGACGATTGCTTGAGTAGTACACTAGTTCATACCAACCTGAAGTGAGATTGTGACGAAGAGATTGCATAGTCCAATAGATCTGCAGCTGCAAAGTCCATGAATTGTGGTGCACTGACGTCCTCTTTTGACTCACCAACCAGGAGTACACTTGTACACATCTTACTAGAGTCCAATTCCAAGTGTAATGTGCATCAGGTGCGTGATATGTCGTAATATTCTCAAGTCTCGTCATTGGTGCTATATGTTAGATACTGCTTCCTGATAATAACCTAGCACAATATACAAATTTTCAATGATAACATTACCAGCTTACAAACAGCCATATCCCTTAGATAAACCTATGTTGTTATCTTCAAAGGTAACCAGTGGGCCAGCTTTCTCAACCACATTTTGATAGCAGGGCTCTATCTCCGGTCATATGTCTTGACGATCCACTGTCAAGAATCCACACTACCGGTTCCACCTGTTTACTGCCCTGCACAAAAAATGGATTAGACCTTCTTCAGAACCCAAACTTGGTTGGGCCGGCATACTTGTAGAATTGACCTTTGTCAGGAAAAATAACATTCTTAACTTTAATGGTCTCAACTTTCTCAATGACTGAACATTTGACCTTGTAAACAGCCTTAACAAATTTCTGTTTAGGCTTAGGCACAAATGTCTCTTTTCTAGCCTTAGAAGGACTAGCAGTCTTAGACCTATCATGCTTCTTATTATTCACATGCTGACGAGGAGTAGTCTTATCACTAGAAACATGTTTATCATTAAAATAAGCATACATCAAATTAAAAGCACAAGACATACAATTAGCAACACCACATGCTTTATGAGAGTGATTAACAGCAGGCAATTTATCCATGGTAGATATGGCATTTTTGTTATCCAACTCATGTATGTCTGAGTTAGTCTCAGTTGCTTTCACAACTTTGACTAGAACTTTCGACACACTTGACTCGGAAACAACCTTCTCATTAGCATGATCTTCAGCACATATTTCTTCTTGAATAATAGAAGAGGTCGCATCAAATGGTTCAGCAATTGATGCTTTATAGAGGGGTTCATCAACACCCTTAAGCACATGTGGTACTTCCCTACCTTTAGCACATACATGAGGAGGGGAGTTTATGCCTAATTCTCCAATAGCATCATTGTAATCATAACCTATTCCAGATGTTTGATTAACAGCTTGCTTACTGTAGAACTCTTTAGCCTTCGAACAAGAATTGAAGTAGGCTCTAACCTTAGTCTCAAGACTGGTGATCTTGTCTTTGAGAATACTTTCGAGTTTTCAATAACAGTTAACTCTATTCTCTAGAAAAGATACTTGTTCTTTTAACTTGTCTTGATTAATGTGCACAAGTCTTAATTCATTGACCTCTTTCTCAAGGTCTTTGATCTGTTGACTTAACAGTTCATTATCACGACGAGCACAATCTAAGTTACCTCCTAGATGATAAACTAATTCAGCATCAGTATATTTTACCTCTTTTTTTGACGATGAAGCTTTTCCATCAATAGCCATAAGAGCAAGATTCCCTTCTTCTTCATCTTCACTATTAGTATCATCCCAGCTTCTTCCCTTTGCCAGATAAGCCCTTTCAGAGTTACTTTTCTGATTTGAATCATAAGAGTTCTTCCTTACTTGTTTTGGCTTCCTACATTCTGTGGCAAAGTGTCCCAACTTATTGCAGCTATAGCATCTAATGGTGCTCCGATCAACCATCCATGTTTTGTATCCACCACTACTGGTGTTAGAGGATGAAGATCCACCTATCTGAAATCTGTTGTAGTTGGACTTGTACTTGAACTTGGGATTTCTCTTGAATCTGACATTGGAGAATCTCTTGACAGTTTGGGCCATTGACTCATCTTCCAATTACTCCAGCTCTTCCAAGGAATAAAAATCATCACTGGATTGATTTGTAGTAGGAGGATTATATTCTGCTACTAACACATTTTCCTCAGCCTTGGAAAACTGTACCATTCTCTCTAACTGTTGAGATTGTTGTTGTTGTTGACCTTCAGCTACAAGAGCAGTAGATGTGCTAAGCATTTTATCTTTCCCGTAGACTTCCTTTTACTGAATCTGCTCCAACTCATAGGTTTTTAACACACCATAGAGTTTATCCATAGAAATATCACTTAGATCTCTAGCTTCTCTAATGACAGTGATTCTATGTTCAAGATGACTTGGCAGTGTTAAAAGGAACTTTTTGTTGACCTCCCTGATTGAATAATATTTTCCATTTATGTTCAGGTTGTCGATCAATGCATTGTACCTCTCAAACACTTCAGTAATTCCTTCTCCTGGATTGGATTTAAAATGTTCATACTCAGAGGTTAGGGTCTACAACTTGTTCTCCCTAACTTCCTCCGCGCCTTCATTAATCACCTCAATAGTTTCCCACATGTGTTTGGAATTTTTACAGTTCATCACATGTCTGTTCATCAAGGGATCAAGGGAATCAATTAATATTAATTGAAGGCTGGCATCCAAGGAGGCTTCTTCCTTTTCAGCAGGAGTAAAATCTTCAGGCTCTTTTGCATAGGTTCTAGCTTTGGTAATCACAACATCATCTACTATCACCTCTAGTTCAATAACCATCGGAGTTTTTAGACCCTTCTTTAACAAGTTCAGATATTTGGGATTTGCAACTTGTAAAAACAAGAGCATCTTCTTCTTTCACATGATATAATTTTCTTTATCAAATAGTGTAATTTTAACGGTTCCAACTTTTTGTGAAGTCATTATGAATTTTTGAATAAATGAAAATTCAAGGAGTTGAAAAATCACAAAAGTCTAGGATCTTGATTTGTTCGTTAATCAGAAGGCTCTGATACCAATTGTTAGTTCCCAATGTATTTGTAGAAGGGGGGGTTGAATACAAACAATACCGAATAATCGAATCTAGTGCGGAATAAAAAATTGAAACAAAATTCAAGTTAAATAAAAAATATTATTAAACTTGAAAGGTGTTACAACAACGGTATCGATTACAAGGAACTAATCTCAAATTAATTATCACAAATCTAGAATAAATTCGACATAAACTTTTTCTATTTTTGCAATAAAAAGATTCAAATGCTAAACGTAATTTGAGATTAAGTTCGAGGGATTTTGATCCGCTAGATAGTTACACAATAACAAGAGAATGATTTCTAGTTGTTTGGATTTAACTTTAATAACTAGAAATGTGATCTTGAATTTAGCATATGAGAAATAAAAAATTTTCTGCGGCTGCTTTTCTTTTGTTCTTGAGTTGTTGGATGATTGGATTATGAAGAATGACTTCTGCTGCTTCTGTCTTTATAATTCAATTAACAGACCTACTTGAACTGGCAAGACAATCCATTGAGCTAGCAAGACAATCCATTGAGCTAGCAAGACAATCCATTGAGCTAGCAAGACTTTCGGTGAGACAATTGAATGAACTAGCAAGACTATCAGAATGAACTGGCAAGACAATCCTCCTTCCAGTAGAACTTTCGGTATGACAATCAAATTGAATTAGTATGACTTTCGGTATGACAATCAGATTGTCATACCAGTTCAACTGATTGTCATGCTGAATTAATATTGAATATAAATTCAAAATCAATTCTGAAAATTCCTAATATTAATTCAGAATTAATTAATCAATTATTTCAATTAATAAATAAATTAATCTTTGCATATATAATTTATTTTCTTAATTAAACTATATGACTTAATTAATTAATAGAGAATTAATACTACTCTTCAACAACAACCATTCTTCTGAAAATCGTCTGAAAATTACTGTCAATTATGAATCAATTCCACCACTTCAATGTTGACACTTGATGTACTGTCCGGTTCATGAGTGACTAACTTCCGTGATGTTTCTTCATGTCTTGACTTTGATACTCTTGATTTTCTTCAGATTAAATCCTTGTAATTCTCTGATACCCTGACGAAATCTCTGTCACTTGATTAAATCCACAATCTTGATTTGTATCACTGAGGCTTGATCAATTTCTTGAGCTTCTTCCAGTGAAGTAATTCCTCAAGTTTGTAGATGAACATTGTTTTTGAATCCTTTAATAGATGTTACTTTGTGAGATCTCTCTGCCGGTGGATCCACTATTGACTTGTTACATTCTTATTTGAGTTGAGTAAAACCCTCGAATAAACAAATAGGCTATGACATATGCCTTTCAGTTTCCTTTTTGTTAATAAAATAGGATTCTTTATATATTGGTAGTTGTGCTCTATATAAAGCACAGATTAGGTTTATGCTATAAGCATTGCGACATTGTTATATCTTTCGCATAACCTAGTAGCTCTCAAGGATATTTGTTCATCCTTTCGAGAGAGTACTTTTGTAATAAGTTTTTATAAGATTAATATAAAAACTGTTAATTCTGTTGAAGCTTTGTCGAGTTGATTATATTAACTATATTCGCCCACCCCCTCTACTGTTGATTAAGGGCATAACAATTGGTATCAGAGCTTGTTGTTAACATACAAACAATTTAAGATCTGAAGATTAATCAACCATGTCAGACAAAGGAGAAGAAGAAACACAGAATCTAGATCCGAAGCCACAACCCCCAGCCACATCACAGATAAGCAGCAACATGAGTAGGTATGAAGCAATCAAGGTGCCCATCCTGAAAGTGCATGAATATCCAATCTGGAAAGTCAGGATGGCCATGTGCTTGGAAGCCACAGATCCTGAATATCTGAACAGGATCTATGATGGTCCTCAAAAACCAATGAAAATAGTTGTTTCGCTTGCAGGAGAACCATAGAAGATGATAGACAAAGACAGGATGTGTGGCGCCCTCCAAACCCGAGTCAGAAGTTTGGGGTCCACACACACACACACCTTATTATAACTTGCTTATAACAATAATAAAGATAATAATAATATGCAGTGACCCTACTTACCAACTACCACGAACCGCAACAGGTTAAAGTATGCCCACAAGCCACATACACACACTTATATTACAAACATCCAAATCCCAACTATTCAAACTTAGAACTGAACATTAAACATTATTACAAACTTTTACAAACTTGAACTATCTCAAAAGCTGCCAGCTAGCTTAACTTGATCAACCTGGACCCCTAGCTCTCGCACTGGATTGGGGATCCTCGCTACCAACTGGTTCCTTCTTAACTGGAAAAGAACATAAACAACATTGCACAAATGAGCTAACTAGCTCAGCAAGTCACAATGACAAGACTGAGAATAATGATCATCAAGTGAAAAAGATTAAGATATCAAGTGAACAATGATTAATGATTTAGAATGGGATATTATGTTTTTATTTTAAAAACCAAGGTTAGGTTGCTGATCAGTCACGCACTAACCCCGAGCAAGGCACACAGCTCTGCTCTAATTACTGGATCCAAGGCACACATTGGCCTAACTCGACCACCAATCTGGTCTGACCACGAATCTGGTCCACAATTTTATAAAAAAATCCAATTCTAACATAATAACAGCGTAAACAATGTAGAGCAATTAACAAAATCATAAGCAACATTGGATGTTCAATAACGAGATGGTTTAAATCTTCACAAAGGAACCATATGGCAATTTCAAAGAATGGCTGTTAGGTAATGAAAGAATTGGATAACAAACGAATCAACATTTTAAGATTACAAGGATTTGGTCTTTCCAAGCATAAGGTACAATGGTTTGAGTATGTAAGCAATTTGATTCAGTGTTTGGCATTTAGTTTGTATATATTTGTGGAGTAGTATCGTATATCTGTGATTCGTATTCGGGTATACAACAATCAGTGGTTTAGAAAGAATAAGGTTTAGGGTTCAGTGCCAAAGCACTTGCAATATGAAACAAGATTATTAATCAACTACAATATATCTCGAGAAAGTTCAGAACACATGCCTTATATTAGCCTGCTATACTTCTCTAACTTCCAATCACAATCTCCTACTCCTCGACTATCTGTTTCCCTTTCCCACGCCTTGCCTCTTCTGCTCACATAACATAAACATCTATCAATTCTCAACTCATACGATTCTATTTGATAAACACTTCTATCTACCCTTCGTTTTATCCAAATCCGATTAACGGATTAAAAGTTATGCTATAAACAAGTAAACACCAAACATATAGACCGCCAGTCAAGCAACAAGTCACATATAACATGTAAAACGTCAAACAATCAATGATATATCATTTATAAAGGACTCTCGGGACATAAACAGGCTTTCGGGTATTTAATATTTTTTTAAAACATTTTTCGGATTTAAAACGGATTGTTGGATCAATTTTAAAGCAATAAACAGGGTTCGGTTAGCCAAATCTGGCTTCAAAACAATTTTATAATATTTATCGAGCCTTGAAAACAATTTAAAATAATATTTTAAAGCTCGAAACTAATTTTCGGAATTTTTAAATCATTTTTAAATAATTAAATCTAATTAAATAATTAATTAAAATCAATTAATAATTAATTAAATCAATTAATTTTTGAATAAATTGACCAATTAATCAATTAATTATTAATTAAAATTAATTAATTAATTAATTCAGATTTATTTTTGAATTAAAAATAATTTTTGGAATTAAAATAATAATTTTTGGGGTTTTGAGAAATTAAAAACGAATTTTTATAATTAAAATAAATAGAAAATATGATTTTTAAATAATTTATAAACAGGAATCCTATTTCTGCAATTTCCAGAAACTTCAAGGACTAAACTTCACCATCTTCAAAAGTTCAGGGACTAAACTGCAATTTTGCAGTTCAATCGCCGAAAAATTACGGGGATGGCCGGAGAACACGTTCCCGGCATCCTCACACCACCATCTCCTCCAGATTACATCTTCTAAACACCATGAATTTAACCATGCAATCAAAACACATCAATAACCCCTGGGTTGCCCGGAATTTGGCCGAAAAGTTCGCTAGTTTCCGGCGAGCTCGACGTAACTTTAAAAACACAACTCCCTTCATACCATGAATCGTCTGTTAACGAGTTATACACCAATCGATTGCAAATTTCATAAGGAACACAACCCACTATATTTCAACAGCTGATAACCCCTAGAACAAAAAGCCCTAATTTTCAATTAAAAACATTCATACGGGTTATAAACCCTAATTTTAAAATTCGAAGATTAAACTCAATTTTGAACATGTTATTGAACTCCAAATTAGTCATATGACATATGAAAATTATCAGGAGAACAAGCTCTACAACATGCAAGCATCAAATCATTCAAACAATCATCCGTACAATAATTCATATTTTTAATCAAAATAATTCGAAAATAAATAAAATTATAGAAAATAAACCTTTGATTCTGCAGTGATATGAAGCACAGATTCTAATAGTACTCTTCAAACCCTTCGTTTTGGTTACTCAAGCTTTCCAAACGGATTTCAATAACACCTCTGAATTGCTGTTTGATTCTTGAAAGTTAATATGAAATTAGGGTTTTTCTCTGGAAAATTCTATAATTAGTGTTTGCAAATGATTTTCGGTACGAAATAAAATACGGTAAAGGCTATTTATAATTACGGAAAATTAGTATCTCGTCGGATCATTCCGGATATAAAATGGTACGTTTATTTATAAAAACAGATCCAAACGGTACCGGTTTTCGGGATAATTATCCAAATAAGTACAATTTGCACTGCGGTCTTGGTTTCAGCACCTGGTTACACGTATTACGAGGTGATAATTGTAATAGTTTAATAAAAAGATCCTGTTTATCAAAAATACGAGTTTTATTGATTTACCAAAACGGATATTGTATCGAAAATATTGCGCCGGGACCCGCACATGACAAACCGTATGCCGGATCGAAAAAGTCGAAACATGAAAAATGCTCGGAATATTGCAAATTGGTTAGGAAGAAGTTGTCGGAAGAGTTTCCGGTTATAAAAACGTAAAAATGGGTGACGTCGGTTGGTTCCCGATTATATAAAATAGTTTATAGATACTCGGAAAAAGATTTTATAAAATCCATAAATTTCCTATATAATCATAAATCAACATAAAAATAAATAGGAAGATATGACAATTATCTATATTTTATTTTGGACATATAAAAATTAAAATACTAAATTGATATTATTTTTAAACATCCAAATACATATACCACTTAACAATTAATTCACAGAATAAAAACTGAACATGCATAATATTTGTTTATTAGCAAAAATAATTACACGATATATCCCAGATATTACAGAAAGGACTATACTCCTGAAGATATCTCGTTTATCATGAAGGATGCTAAGGTTAGACATATCCTGCATAACAGTCTTGATAGTGTTATGTCCAATAGAGTCATTGGATGTAAAACAGCAAAAGAGATATGGGATGCTTTAGAAGTAAAGTGTCAAGGTACAACTACTATCAAGAAGAAAAGGAGGATAGTACTTACTCAAGAATATAAGCACTTTGACTCAAGGGACAATGAATCCCTAACTGAGATCTATGACAGATTTCAGAAGTTTCTGAATGACTTATCCCTTGTCAATAAAGAATATGATTTGGAGGACTCAAACTTGAAGTTCCTACTTGCTTTTCCTGAAAAGTGGGACTTTAAAGTCACATCAATCAGGGATAACTATCAACTTGACATCACACCTCGAGATGAGATCTATGGAGTTCTGAAAACTCATGAACTATAGATGAAACAAAGGAGCAAGAGGAAAGGATCAAAAGCTAGACCAGTTACACTTAAAGTTAAAGAGAAGCCAAAGGAGAAAGCTAGGAGGAAAAGCTAATCCAAAGGAAAAGCCATGATTGCTAAGTCAGATACTGAATTATCAAATTCTGATGATGACTCAAATCCTGGTACTGAATCAGATACTGATAGTGATCACAACAACAATGAAGATATGGATCAAATGGCTGCCCTACTGGTTAAGAGTTTCAAGAAGATGATCTACAGAAACTTCAAGAAAGGGAGAAGATTTCCAGAAAAGGTTTCAGTTCCTCAAACTCTGATAAGAGGAACAACAGAAGAGATACTGATTGGAAGGAAGTTAGATCTGGAAAACATGACAAGTCAAAAGAAAGATGTTACAACTGTGATGGACTTGGACACTTTGCAGCTGACTGCAGAAAACCCAGAGCTGAGAAGAAACAAGCTTTGATCTCAAAGAAGAGAAACTAGAATGATTCATCAGACTCAGATGATGGGATCAGTTATGCTCTCATGGAAAATGTTAATGCTGAAACCGATAATGCTGAATTAAAGGTACCTCGGTCTACTCTTGCATTTGATAATTATGATATCTATGAGTTAAGATTATTTCTTAAGTCTATACATGTTAGTTTTAGGGATCAAACCTTAGAGAACAATAGAATAAAGAGTTAAAACTCTGTGCTTAAGAAAATGAATGATTACGTAGAAATTGAGTTGTTTCCATGCTAGAAATTCAAAAAGAAAGAGATAATGCTATTTATGTTAAAGAAAAATTGTTAGAAAAACATGTTTATCTAAAAAAGGAGTTAGCTAAAGAAAGAGAAGCCATTAAACTTTGGACTAACTTAGGAAAAGCAACCCAGAAAATCTAGAGAATGGTTGTTGGGGATCAGGATTAGGATATTCAGCTAGATCTAATTCTGATAAGAAAAGTGGAGAAGATACCAAGAAAATAGAACCAATAAAAACTGATAGCAAGGTCAAATTGAACAAGGTTCAAATAAATACCATTAAGTTTAATCCTAGTGCTAATTTTGTTAAGTCAATTCATGAGGAAGGTACTACCTCAGCACCTAGATCAAACTTAATTACTGAAAAGAGTGAACAAGTTCACACAAATTCAGTAAATATTGGTTCAATCACTCAGAAACAGCTTAAGCAAAAGCTGAAGGATCTACACATGAAAGACAAGAGGAAAAGGTCTAGGAAAAATAGGAATGGCAAGGTAGGTGTTAATAAGATTGGAAATTATGTAGCCCCGCCTAATGCACCTAGAAAGAGATGTTCAAACTGTGGAAGCACTAATCATCTTGCTAATTCTTGCAAGAAGAATAAAGAGATAAAAGTTGTTCCTTCTAAATCAGAGTTTAGGAATAGAACAGTTTGATATAAACCACAGAATCATTGTTTTCATTGTGGCAGTATTTGGCACTCTATTTATACATGTAAAGAGTATCACAGTTTGTATTATGATTTTTATAAACTGAAACCCTCTTTAGTTAAAGCAAAATCTGTTTCTGCATGTATAATTATTGATAGTAAGGATGTTAACATAAACACTGATATGAAGTCTTATGCTGCATATGTTAACAAACTTAAAAAGGCCAAAGGATCCAAGCAAGTTTGGGTCCTTAAAAATACTAAATGATTCAAATTACTGATTATAGGGTGAAAGGGGGAATGCTCTAGTCTTGGACAGTGGATGCTCAGGACATATGACTGGTTATAAATCCCTGCTATCAGAATTTGAGGAGAAGGCTGGCCCAAGTGTTTCTTATGGAGATGGCAACTTAGGAAAAATCTTGGGATATGGCAAAATCAAAATTGGAAATGTCATCATTGAAAATGTTGCTCTAGTTGCAAGACTCAGGCATAATCTGATTAGTGTGAGTCAAATATGTGACAGAGGTTACCATGTCAATTTTTATAAGGAGCATTGTGAAATTGTCAGTAAGTCTGATGGCAAGATCACATTGACTTGTATGAGATATGGTAGTTTGTATGAAGCCAGGGTCTCCATAAATTTTAATAATTCAAAAGTTTGTCTACTGAGTAGAGCATCTGTGGAAGACAGCTGGAACTGGCATAAAAGACTTTCTCACCTCAACTTCAACAATATCAATGAACTTGTGAGGAAATATCTTGTAAGAGGATTGCCCAATGCAGTGTTTACTCCTGATGGCTTATGTGATTCATGCCAGAAATCCAATCAAAGGAAGACATCTTTCAAGAGTAAAACTGAATCCTCAATTCCTGGACCATATCATCTACTTCATGTTGATCTCTTTGGTCCAGTGAATGTCATGTCTATTACCAAAAAGAGGTATGCAATTGTAATTGTTGATGAATATACAAGATACACATGGGTGTATTTTCTACACACCAAGGATGAATCTCCATCCATTCTTCTTGATCATGTGAGGGAGTTGGAGAGAGGATCAGCATACAAAGTGAAGATCATCAGAAGTGATAATGGAACTGAATTCAAGAATAGCTCTATGGAAGAGTTCTTCAAAGTCAGGGGAATAAAATAAGAGTTTTATGCTCATGGAACTCCACAAAATGAAGTTGTTGAAAGAAAGAATAGAACTCTGATAGAAGCTGCAAGAACCATGCTAGAAGAAGCAAGATTGCCTACCTACTTTTGGGCTAAGGTTGTGCAAACTGCTTGCTTTACACAAAATGCTACATTGATCAACAAGCATGGAAAGACACCATTTGAGATGGTGAAAGGAAAGAAGCCAAATTTGAAGTTCTTTCATATTTTTGGTTTTAAATGTTTTATTCTCAAAACTCATCTGGAGCAGCTGACCAAGTTTGATCTGAAAGTTGATGATGGAATATTTGTAGGTTATCCGTTGACTACAAAAGCCTTCAGAGTTTACAATTTGAGAACAAGAACGGTCATGGAGTCTATTCATGTATCTTTTGATGACAAGAAGATAACAGTTCTAGAAGATGTTGATGACCATGATAAGTTGAGATTTGAAAATGAAGTACCTTATGCTGAACTTTTAAATCCCGACTCAGAGACAGTAAGTCCTGATATCACTCAAAGCTCTGAGATTCCACAGAATAGTGGAAATTCTCCTGACAATGAAGCGTACGTTGAGGGGGAGCAACATAACTTAAATCCAGAGACTACAACAAGTG
Organism: Apium graveolens; assembly: GCF_009905375.1. Classification (NCBI taxonomy): domain Eukaryota; kingdom Viridiplantae; phylum Streptophyta; class Magnoliopsida; order Apiales; family Apiaceae; genus Apium; species Apium graveolens. Next base: position 72,735,997 of record NC_133651.1, on the reverse strand, counting down.
ATTCATCTCAAGAGATATCAGTAGAAAGATCATCAGACTCATCTTCCTCAAATTCTGATGAGTCAAATACTAATAACCATGGGAACACTGATTCAGGGGGAGCATCAAGAAACAATAGTGGTACTACTCAAAGAAATAACAGAGAATTCATGGATCAAAGGGGAGGTTCTTCTTCTAGGAGTCAACTTCCATCAGCAAGAAAATGGTCTAAGTCACACACACCTGACTTAATCATTGGAAACCCTGATAGTGGTGTAAGAACAAGAAAACCACTCAGAATGAATGTCTCTACCATTCTTTTCTATCTCAAACTAAACCTAAAAAGGTTGAAGAAGCTCTACAAGATGCTGACTAGGTCACAACAATGCAAGAAGAGCTCAATGAATTTGAAAGGAACAAAGTCTGGACTCTTGTGCCAAGACCAAAGAACAAATTTATAGTTGGCACAAAGTGGATGTTCAGAAACAAAACTGAAAGTGAGGGCATTGTTACAAGGAACAAAGCAAGACTAGTTGCAAAGGGTTACTCACAACAAGAAGGCATTGATTATGATGATACATTTTCTCCAGTTGCAAGGCTAGAGGCAATAAGAATCTGTAATATCCCATATTTTGAAATATTATTATTATAATTATTTGGAATTCTTTATGTGAATCTTAGTGAATTATATGATAATTGGAAGTGATGTTTGGATGTTTATATGTGATATATTTTGAGTATTTTAATTTGTATATATCCAGAATAAAATATAGATAATTGTGATATTTTCTGGTAATTTTTGGACTGTTATAAGATTTTATACTGATTTATGGATTTCTGGATTATTTTCTGAATAATTACAAAACTATTTTGTAAAGCCGAGAATCGTCTAACCTCAACCGTTTTTACGTTTTTATAACCCGAAACTCTTCGAAAAACTCCTTTCTAACCTAATCTGGTAATTCCAGACATTTTCCATGTTTTGACTTTTTCGATTTGGATTACGGTTTGACCCGTACGACAACCGGCGCAAAATTTTCGATACGATAATCATTTCGGTAGATCAATAAAACCCGTATTCTCCGGAGACGGGATATTTTTACATTATTTTCTCATAGGGTGTTTTATAAGAATTTCGGTTTTGATAATTATCCAAATCTGGTATTAAATTGTATCGTTTTATAGTTACTTAGCGGCTAAGTAATCTATTATTGGATCCGATATATTAGTGTAAATTCAGTATTAAACTCCAAAATGTTTCAAAAATCATGAAACTCATATTTTCTTAAGTTTTGAATATTTAGAGAATTTTAGAATTATTTCAGAAAATTTTTGGATTATATTTACCTGCACGTTTGTTCGTTAAATCGTAAAATACGGGTTTGATCTGCGTTTCAAAAATACTTTAAAAATTATGAAAATTTTATTTTATTAGTTTTTAAATATTCCGGGAATTTTAGAAATATTTCAGTTTCATACAAATTATTCTAATATTTTTAGAATAATTCATTTGATCAATTAATTTTATTTATAAATAGATGAATGAAGTGTAATTATATATAATTGAGCCAAATAATATTCTAAAAATTATTTTGGGATTTTAAAATTTATATAAAGGTATTGAATATTCAATTAATATTATTATTAATTGATTTATTCTTATTTTATTCATAATAAATAAACCGTTCGTCTATTTAATACAAAACGAATGCCTCCAGACTCAGAAAAATATTCTGCTTTTATTAAAAATATTTTAGATTTGTTTCAAAAGGTTACTTGTTTTACAAGTCATTCTGAGTCGATTATCGATCAATAAACCATATTTTTGACCTGATTCCGATTCAAAAAGTGCCAAGTCAAATGTTTTGACGATCCAAGTCATGTGTTATATAAATTATGTGATACGTGAGTTATGTGTTTACATGCTATGTGAATTACGTGCGTATATGGGTCAAGAGTCTTGTGTTTGACTATTTTATTTATGTGTGGGCTATCGTATGGGTAGACGATAGGGTTTGACGCGCAGTTCGTCGTATGTGAAGGGTGGAGTTGGATCATCAGGATCTCCAAGGGGAAGGAGATTGCTTGGATCCGTTCTTGGGACGACAGCCCTTCTTCGTATCGGACCATCCAGGTCTATGATAGGAGGAGGATTTCTCCCCCTAGGAGGTATCTGGGGTCTGGTGGCCTGGTGAGCCTCCAAATCACGCCTCAGCCTTTGGATCTCAGCCTCGTGAGCCCTGATCCTTTCCTGCACTTCTTGGGGATTCGCCTCTTAGGTGCTTTGAGGGCGTTGCCTTCCATCGGCCATTGGCTCTTTGCTAGGACGCCTCCTTCTCGGGGCCACTTCATCATACGAAGATTCAGAGTCTCTCTCAGTGTAAGGACCAGAAAATTCCCGATCCTCGGGGATAGGAGCCAAACCTCGTATATAGGGGGGCGATTGCCCTCGTGCTTCACTTCGCCTAGCATATCCACTTCCTCCAGCCTCGGGGTGAAGGGGCATCCCATAAGGGGGGTTAGTAGTAATAACAGTTGAGTATTCATACCCGACGGGTCGGGAATTCACAGGTATATGTACTTGTTAAACTTGAGGATTCGTACCTTGAATAGTCGGGGGAGTCGTCCCTTGTGGCTGAGGTTGAGTTGCCCCTATCTGGGTTTCCACTTGAGTAGATGCATAAGTTGAGTGGGGAGGTATCTCCACGGTGGACGAAATCATCTGGGTTGTTCCCAATGGTGTTCCTTCCTCCAGAGCTCTAGTTGTTCTCCGTGTTCTTGCCATGGTTGTTGATGTGACTTCCCACAGACGGCGCTAAATGTTATGGATTAAAACTAATATATATAATTACTGTATCTAATAATAAGGAACGTGAGCTTCAAGGCTCGATTTTGACTGCTCTTGTATTTCGTGACTCAATCTGCCTTAACAAGATGCCTACGTACCTTGCTGATTGCCAAGGATCAAGTCAAAAAATGTAGTTCTGATCTGTGGGGTGAGGCCCCTTATATAGATGTTGGGAGTCCTTGAATTGGACTTGGTATAGGAGACTTGGTGGTCAAGTCTCTGAATTAGGATAGACTTAGGAGTCCTAGGGAGTAGGAAGCTGATTTCTTATTCCATGAGGTTCCTTGGAGGCCAATCTACAAGGATTTATATCCTCACTAGGACTTATCTTAATAGCTATTTTTCTCCCTTATTTATTCCCTTATTTATTAATTATGAAATTAATAAATAATCAGGGTTTTTGGGCCTTCTTTGTTCCATCAGGCCTGATCTGGTCCATCAGGCCTGATCGACATGTTAACCTTTCTGGTCTTGAATGTCATACATCTTCTTATTGGGCCTTGCAGCCCAAACTATTATGTAATCAGGATTTATTTATCCCTATCATTTGCCCCCCAACTTTTGGGAAACATTGATTAGGTTTCGCAGAAGTTAAGTCTATTCATTCCCTTACAGGGTTTCGTTTCTGCATAAAGTGTGGAGCGACCTACACATTTACAACGATTTTTCCTTTAATTCAGGAATTATCTTAATTTCCAGGAACTTTTCCCTAATTTTCTGGATTTTCCCTTAATTTCTGGATTTTTCCCTAATTTTCTGGGATTTATCCTTAATTTCTGGATTTTCCCTAATTTTCTGGGATTTATCCTTAATTTTCTGGATTTTTCCCTAATTTTCTGGGATTTATCCTTAATTTTCTGGATTTTTCCCAAATTTTATGGTACTTATCCTTAATTTTTGGATTTTTCCCTAATTTTCTGGGATTCATCCTTAATTTTCTGGATTTTTCCCTAATTTTCTGGGATTTATCCTTAATTTTCTGGATTTTTCCCTAATTTTCTGGGATTATCCTTAATTTATGGATTTTTCCCTAATTTTCAGGGATTTATCCTTAATTTTCTGGATTTTTCCCTAATTTTCTGGGATTTATCCTTAATTTCTGGATTTATTCCTTATTTCTGAAAATATTAGCATTTTTCAGAAAATATTTTAAGGAATTTCCTTATTTTTCTGTAATTTTCCAAGAATTTTTCTTTCTTTTTCCTTTTTTCTTTTTCTTTTTTTTTTAATACAGATTTCGACCAGGAATCCATTCGACCAGGATCCTAGTCGAATTAACCTTCAGTCTGCCTTGGTTGACTGGATTTCGAGCAGGGTGCATTCGATCAGGAATCCTGGTCGAATTTCGGCCAGGATTTCCCCCCAACTTTTTTTTTCGACTAGGATTTTCTTCCCTTTCGGTCAGGATTCTTGTTTTTTGACCGAATTAACCATCTTTGGTTGTTCAGGTCGACATGATTTCGATCTTGATGTTTTCGATCAGGAATTCATTGTGTTTCTTGGTCAATTGGATCTAAATCCTGATCGAATTAAGTCTATTTTTGAGCCTTGATCGAATTCTATTCGACCTCAAGCATTTCGATCAGGAATTCTTAAGATTTCTGGTCGAGCTGGGTCAAGAAGCATGGTTAAAAACTATTCTGGTGTTTTCGACCAAGAATTTTGGTCAGAATTCTTTTCTTGACCGAATTAGCCCCTTTTTTCAGCCTTGGTCGAAGGAAATTCGACCTCAATGCATTCGGCTAGGATCTTGGTGTAAGTCCTGATCGAATGGGGTCAAGAGTTCAGAATATTTATTTTGACCTTGATCCATTTGACCTGGGCCCTTAATTTGGGCTGAATTTTCCGGGACCAACCCTTCAATGGGTTTTTAGCTAATTGGGCCCCTCCCTTATTGGGTTAACTTTTGTTTTTAACTGGGCTTTTCTTTTTTCACCCCTAAAATCATTTGGGCCTAATACAAAGGCCTTTTTACCTGGGCTTTTTAAACACTTGGGCCCTTAACTGGGGTTAATTTTTTCAAGGTTTTTCTAGAATTGGGCCTCATTTCTGAGCCCAAATTCCAAACTCTTCTAATATCTTTCTGGATTCTTCCAGAATCTTGAAAAAACTCAAGTTTTTCTTTTGATTTTTACTAGAATTCTCTCGATAATTCCATAACCTTCTTATTTTTGGGCCCAAATGGGCTTTTTAAGGCCCATTACCCCCTTCCTTGGCTATATAAAGGTGGGATGAGAGTGTGATTTCCTCACACCTCTCATTTCACCTCTCTACTCCTTCCTCAAACTTTCTAACCTTCTCCTCTCTCAAATCCCCTCCTTTAGCTTTCCAACCTCTCCTTCAGGCTTTTTCCAGCTTGCTAATGGCTGATAAGAATTCCGAGAGGGCGGCCAAAATAGCTTCGGCTTCAAAACGAGGTAAGGAAATCGAGATCCGTTCTTCGTATATGTCTTTAATCGATATGATTAACACTAGGGGGGATGAATATCCCTCCTCTGCATATCTCGATTCTTTTAATCATTGTAATACTTGGCACAACATAGATTTTGGTAAACTAAATGCACGTTGTAATGTCCTTCCTCCTCTTAGATTAGTTCCGGTCTCTGGTGGTGACCGTACTTGCCACTAGAGACCTGACACTCTCTTTATTTACACTGATGCCCTTAATATTGGGCTTAGGTTTCCTTTCCACCCGTTTATTCCTCATCTTTTAGCTGATTTACAAATCAACCCGTGTCAGCTTCCTCCAAACGCTTGGAGGAACATTTTATGTTTTATGGTCTGCTGCCTTAGGGAGGGCTTTCCTCTTTCTGTAGTTGTTTTTAGGAAGGTCTTTCAGTGCTATAATAGCTCTTCCAGTATTTGTGGTTGGGTCTATGTCAAGCAAATGCCCAAAAGTAAACACATCTTTAATAGCGCCTCCATTCCTGATAACAACCAAAACTGGAGGAATAGCTTCGTTGGGTTACGTTGGGAGAATAGTGACTGGGGCACACTCTTCCGATCTTCCTTCGGGAAGGTCAGTGATGGTAGCCTCAAATCCATTCACTTAACTCCTGAGGAAACTATTATTTATAATGGGCTTACTCAGGACAACGGCACTACTACCAGCTGGACCCTCTTAGAGGAGTTCTCCCTCATTCACGTGGGACTATCCTCTATTTCTCAACAGGGTATTTTTCTTCCCATATCATCTTTATTTCATTTCATGCATTATTAACATCACTTATTTTGTTTTTTGCCTTGTTTTGCAGCTGCTAAGGAGATTAACGAGGACAATATTCCTCCTGTTGAAGAGACTGCTAGGATGAAGAAAGCTCTGCTCGCAGGCCTAGACACCCGGGGAAAGACGACAGAGCCTATCTTCTTGAGAAAGCACAAGGAGCCTATGAGGGAGGCTTCGACTGAAGGAGCTAAGGGCCATAATGCTCCTATCACTGCTGCTGCCCCTGCTGCTGCTGCTACAGGTGCCTTTCAGCCTCTCTGGGGATTCCGCCGAGGGGATACCGTGGTTGGTTCCACGAAGCATGCTTGGGATTGGTCCTACCATAGCGTGACTCCCAAGGACTTTACTGACGTGGTGGCCACCCCTGACCTTGAGAGGATTAAGCTCATGGGAGCCCAGTCTCTGGCTTCGATATGCCTTCTTTCTTTTGAACTTATCTTTCATTCTTGTAGCATTTTCTTGCCTTATACTTTGTTGATTGCTTTGTTTCAGTCTAACGCCTATTTTCAAGGCACTGTGAGGCAAGCCGAGTCATGGAAGCGGGCTTCTGATAAGGCTGATAATGCCCTCAGGAGGCAACAGAAGAAGTATGCTACCCTGGAGAAGAAGCTCAAGCGCAAGGAGGAAGAACTCGGAGAGTCTAACTCCGAGCTGGTGGTACTTCAGGCGGAAAAGGATAAAGCTATAGACAACTATCTGGACTCAGAGGAGTTTGCCCAATCCATGAGGATTAGGGATGATTCAGTCTTTCCCGGGTTTTTTAGGACTGGTTGGGACACGGCCCTTGGGACCGTGAACGAGGCTTGTCCTGATATTAACCCGGCGGACTATGTCTGCCCTGATGACGAGGCTTTGCTATAGAGGTTTCGTACCCGAGTAGTTGTCTCGGATCATGTTCCTCAGGATCCACTCCTTCCTCCTCCCGAGTCTTCTTCCAGACCTGCTGAGGACGATAGCTCTTCCTCCTCCTCCGAGACGACAGAGACATCCAGCGAGAGCGGAGAGGACGATGATATGGATGCCGAGGGTACCTCAGCTCCTTAGAGCTTTTTCAGCCCTGCGTGGCTTGTCTTATTTTCGAGACTTTATTTATCGAACTTCTTGTAATATTTATCCGATCTATTTTGTTTATCACCTTTTATGCTTGCATCCATGCATTTGGTTTTTATTTGTTAGGCCACAAACATACTTTGAAGAACTCATGAATTTCATAAAATTGTCTGGGATTCGTCCCTTACACAAGTCTTAATAAACTTCGTAATAAAACTAAAATATATAAATCCTAAGCAAGCAAAGCTTCAAGGTGCTTTTCAACCTACTCGCCATCCTGACGAGTGAGAATCGTATCCAGCTGCCCTACACATAGTAAACCTTCAGGTTTTGTGCATGCCAAGTTCTCGGGACTTTAAAACCATCCATAGTCTCTAGCTTGTAGGTTCCTCTACCCTGAACACTCTTGACTCTGTACGGCCCTTCCCAATTCGGGGAAAGCTTCCCTTTTTGTCCTACACCAGATGCTTCTATCTTCCTCAAGACTAGATCGCCTTGTTTGAAAAACCTTTCTTTAACCCTTAGGTTGTAATAGAATGAAGCCTTTTTCTGATATTCTACTATCTTTGCATGTGCCTTATCTCGCACTTCATCGATTAGATCCAGGGCTAACCTCTGCCCTTCTTCATTTTCTTCTGCATTGAAAGCCTGAATCCTTGGAGAGGAATGTGATATCTCCACTGGAACTACTGCTTCTGCCCCATATGCCAACATGAAGGGAGTTGCTCTTGTCGTGACTCTACAGGTAGTCCTATAGGCCCATAATATGGGAAATATCTCATCCACCCAATTATTTCTTGACTTCCCGATCCTCTTCTTTAGTCCATCCAGGATTATTCAATTTGCTACTTTCGCTTGCCCATTGGCTTGTGGGTGAGCTATAGAGGTGAACCGTAACTCAATTTCATTTTCTTCACAATACTTCTTGAATTCCTCGTTGTTGAATTGTGTTTCATTGTCAGTGACGAGGATACGGGGAATTCCATATCGGCACATAATGTTTTCCCACAGGAATTGTGCAACCTGCTTAGTTGTGCTTTTGGCCAAGGGTTTGGCTTCAATCCACTTGGTGAAATAATCAATGGCTACAATCAGAAACTTCCTTTGTGCCGATGCCATAGGGAAAGGCCCCAGAATATCCATCCCCCACATAGCAAAGGGAATGGGCGAGTTGATAGATGTCAGCATCTCGGGAGGTTGTCTAACAACAGGTGCATGCTTCTGACAGCGGTCACACTTCTTCACATATTCTTTGGCATCAGCCGTCATTTCTGGCCAATAAAAGCCTAGACGAGTTATCTTATGAGCCAAGGCCCTGCCCCCCAAGTGTTGTCCACAAATACCTTCATGCACTTCTTCAAGAGCCAAGCGTGCCTCATCGGGCCTGAGACACCTCAAGTAAGGAACCACGAAAGATCTTTTGTAAAGAATCCCATCTATTAAAGAGTACCTTAGTGCTCGAACAGTAAACTTTCGTGCTTCAGTTGCATCGCTTGGCAACCAACCGGTTTGAATGTGAGCCTTGATGGGATCAATCCATGACGTCCCCAGGCCTATGGGAGCCACAAGCTTAACATCTATGCTTCGTGTCTTCAAAACACGGAAGTACACACTTCCTGAACTTTCTTCTATCTCAGATGAAGCAAACTTTGATAGCGCATCTACCTTAGCATTTTCTTCCCTTGGAATGTGTTCAACATGGCATTCATTAAATTGGGTCATCACAGCCCTTACTAGGCGGACATACTTAGCCATCATATCATCCCTTGCCTCAAATTCTCCCTTTACCTGGGATATGATCAGCTTCGAGTCTCCACGGACCTTTAAGTTTTTGACTCTAAGTGTCCCAGCTAGACCAAGGCCAGCTATCAGGGCTTCATATTCTGCCTCATTGTTTGTGGTTGGGAAGTCTAGATTCATAGCATACTCAATTAAGAACCCATCAGGGCTTTGCAAAACCAATCCTGCTCCACTGGAGTTTGTTTTTGATGCTCCATCAAAATAGAGAACCCAATATTCTTTTTCTTTATCATCCTTCTCTTTGTCCCCATTATCGACTCCCTTGTCTTGAAGTATGGTATCTTCCTGCCCCCCGACTTCTTGGTCGGGTATGGTACATTCTACCACGAAGTCAGCTAGTGCCTGGGCTTTTATGGCCGTACGTGGCTTATACTTGAGATCGAACTCTCCCAACTCTATTGCCCATTTAATCAATCTCCCACTTGCCTTGGGACTGTGAATGATATTTCTCAGTGGCTGATTCGTTAGCACCTCAATCTGATGAACCTGAAAGTAAGGACGCAGTTTTCTTGAAGCCATTACCAAGGCTAGAGCAAATTTCTCAATAGTTGAATAATTCAATTCAGCATCATGCAGAATTTTGCTGACATAATATACGGGTTTCTGGACTTTTAGCTCCTCCTTAACCAACACTGCGCTCAAGGCGCTCTCTGAAACAGCCAAGTACAAGAATAAAACTTCATTCAAAGATGGTTTGGCCAACAACGGGGCCTGAGCCATATACTTCTTTAACTCTTCGAATGCCTTCTGGTTTTCCTCATTCCATACAAAGTCTTTGATGTTCTTTAGTGACTTGAAGAATGACAAGCACTTGTCTCCTGACTTGGAGATGAATTGTCCTAGCGCAGCGACCCTTCCTATGAGCTTCTGAACATCCTTGATAGTTTTTGGTGGTTCCATGTCTAGGATTGCCTTTATTTTATCGGGGTTAGCCTCAATTCCTCTCTTTGAGACCATCAATCCCAAGAATTTTCCACATCCTACTCCGAAAGCACACTTCGTAGGATTCAACATCATCTTGTGGTACCTCAGGACCTCAAAAGCTTCCCTCAAATAGCTTATATGATCAGTCTTTACTAGACTCTTAACTAACATGTCATCAACATATACTTCCATAGTCTTACCGATAAGATCCTTAAAAATTTTATTTACCAACCTTTGATAGGTGGCTCCCGCATTCTTAAGACCAAACGTCATAACAAGATAACAATAAACACCAAAGTCAGTGATAAATGATACCTTTGGAATGTCATCCTTGTGCATCTTAATCTGATTATATCCACTAAATCCATCCATGAAACTCAGCATCTCATGCCCAGCAGTGGCATCAATTAAAGTATCAATCCTTGGCAATGGAAAACAGTCTTTAGGGCATGCATCATTCAGATCAGTGAAGTCTATACACATCCTCCACTTTCCATTAGCCTTCTTCACCATTATAGGGTTTGCTAACCACTCCAGAAATTGAATCTCCTCAATGAAACCAGCCTCTAAGAGCTTTTCTACTTCCTGTTCTATAGCCTCTTATCTTTCCGGGGCAAAGTTTCTTTTCTTTTGTTTCACTGTCTTCCGGCTTGGATCCACGTTTAGCTTGTGAGTAATCAACTCCGGGTCTATGCCTGGCATATCAGCTGCTGACCATGCAAACACATCACTATTTTCTTGCAAAAATTTCACTAACTTCCCTCTAAGGGGCTCCTCTAATGTGGCTCCAATGAAAGTCATCCTCTCAGGATTCTCGGGGTCTAAAGGAACCGAAACCAATTCTTCTGCTAGCTTTCCTCTCTTCTCATCATTTTCTCGGACATCCATATCTTCAATAGGAAGAACCTGCCCCCCGACTCCATCTGCCCTCAAAGAGGCCACATAACAGCTTCTAGCCATTTTTTGATCTCCTCTCTCTTCTCCAATCCCGTTTCGGGTGGGAAACTTCATAACTGAATGGTAGGAAGAGGGGACTGCCTTAAAGGCATGTATCCCTGTTCTCCCCATGATAGCATTATAAGTTGAACTAGCCTTTACCACCACGAAATCCAACATCTGCGTTGCTTGTCTTGGTTCCGTACCTATGGTGGTTGGCAATTTGATTATCCCTTCCACAGAACATTCGACTCCAGCAAATCCATATATCGGCATGTCGGTTGGTGTCAACTGGGAATCATTATACCCCATCCTTAGAAAGGCGTCGTGGAGCAATATATCCACAGAAGCACCATTATCCACAAGGACCCTCTTAACCGGGCTATTTCCTATTATTGGTGTTATGACCAGAGGGTCGTAATGAGGAAACTTTACACCCTCTAGGTCAGAATCATCAAAAGCCAATGTTACTTCTGTCCTGGCCTTCTTCGGGGCTTCTCCAACAATATGCATAACCTCTCTAGTATATGCCTTTCTGGAATTTTTGGAAAATCCAGCAGCAGTTGGACCTCCAAAGATCGTGTTTATCACAGGCCCTCGAGGTCGCGGCCCTCCAAAAATTGCATTTATAACCGGCCCTCTAGGTTGGGGATTCCGCCCCTGATCGTCTTGGTCCCTCCTACGATCTTCAAAGTTCTTCCTTCCATTATTATTCATGTCCCCTCCTTCTCTAGTATACTTGTTCAATCTTCCTTTTCGAATCAAAAACTCAATTTCGTCCTTCAATTGCCTACACTCATCGGTGTCATGGCCAACATCTTTGTGGAATCTGCAATACTTGCTCTTAGGACAACGAATATCTCGATCTTTCTCGATTTCCATCAAGATCTGGCTTCTAGGAGCATTCAGCTTAGCGTATTCGGTGAACTTTTGCCCAGGTCCTCCCTTCTTGGGGGTTGAATCAGGGTTTTGTTCGGTTCTAGGATACTTGTCCTTGGAGATATACTCCAGATCAGTTTTTCGCTTCTTGCCTCCAGTGGACTCATTACTTACTACGGTCTTCTTCATGCTTTCTTCAACCTTGATATACTTCCCTGCCCTCTCTTGGAGCTGCAACATGCTTTCAGGGGGACGTTTGTCCAAGGACATCTTGAAAAACTCATCCCTAGTTCCCTGTTGCAGTGCTATCATGGCTACCTTATCATCAAGGTCTGGGACTTTTAAAGCCTCCTTTGTAAAACGATTCAGGTAATCTCTCAAAGACTCCTTAGCTCCCTGCACAATACTCATAAGAGATGCTGAACTTTTCTCATGGACTCTCCCACTGATGAACTGCTTAATAAAAGCCTGACTTAATTCTCTGAACGATCCAATAGAGTTTGGGGGCAAGCGACTGTACCATCTTTGAACCATACCCGACAGGGTTTGAGGGAAGGCTCGACACTTTATAGCATCATTCACGGGTTGTAGCAGCAATGCATTAGAGAATGTCCTAACATGATTAGCGGGGTCTCCCGTGCCATCATAGGCTTTGATAGTGGGCATCTTGAATTTCCTTGAGATATGGGCATTCATTATCTCTTCTGTGAAGGGTGGAGTTGGACCATCAGGATCTCCAAGGGGAAGGAGATTGCTTGGATCAGTTCTTGGGACGACAGCCCTTCTTCGTACCGGACCATCCAGGTCTATGACAGGAGGAGGATTTCTCCCCCTAGGAGGTATCTGGAGTCTGGTGGCCTGGTGAGCCTCCAAATCATGCCTCAGCCTTTGAATCTCAGCCTCATGAGCCCTGATCCTTTCCTGCACTTCTTGGGGATTCGCCTCTTAGGTGCTTTGAGGGCGTTGCCTTCCATCGGCCATTGGCTCTTTGCTAGGACGCCTCCTTCTCGGGGCCACTTCATCATCCGAAGATTCGGAGTCTCTCTCAGTGTAAGGACCAGAAAATTCCTGATCCTCGGGGATAGGAGCCAAACCTCGTATATAGGGGGGCGATTGCCCTCGTGCTTCACTTCACCTAGCATATCCACTTCCTCCAGCCTCGGGGTGAAGGGGCATCCCATAAGGGGGGTTAGTAGTAACAACAATTGAGTATTCATACCCGACGGGTCGGGAATTCACAGGTATATGTACTTAAACTTGAGGATTCGTACCTTGAATAGTCGGGGGAGTCGTCCCTTGTGGCTGAGGTTGAGTTGCCCCTATCTGGGTTTCCACTTGAGTAGATGCATAAGTTGAGTGGGGAGGTATCTCCACGGTGGACGAAATCATCTGGGTTGTTCCCAATGGTGTTCCTTCCTCCAGAGCTCTAGTTGTTCTCCGTGTTCTTGCCATGGTTGTTGCTGTGCCTTCCCACAGACGGCGCCAAATGTTATGGATTAAAACTAATATATATAATTGATGTATATAATAATAAGGAACGTGAGCTTCAAGGGTCGATTTTGACTGCTCTTGTGCTTCGTGACTCAATCTGCCTTAACAAGATGCCTACGTACCTTGCTGATTGCCAAGGATCAAGTCAAAAAACGTAGTTCTGATCTGTGGGGTGAGGCCCCTTATATAGATGTTGGGAGTCCTTGAATTGGACTTGGTATAGGAGACTTGGTGGTCAAGTCTCTGAATTAGGATAGACTTAGGAGTCCTAGGGAGTAGGAAGCTGATTCCTTATCCCATTAGGTTCCTTGGAGGCCAATCTACAAGGATTTATATCCTCACTAGGACTTATCTTAATATCTGTTTTTCTCCCTTATTTATTAATTATGAAATTAATAAATAATCAGGGTTTTTGGGCCTTCTTTGTTCCATCAGGCCTGATCTGGTCCATCAGACCTGATCGACATGTTAACCTTTCTGGTCTTGAATGTCATACATCTTCTTATTGGGCCTTGCAGCCCAAACTATTATGTAATCAGGATTTATTTATCCCTATCAGATATATATTTTGAATCCTATTATGCAAGTATTGTTTTCCCTATTCTCAGTTCTGAATAGATAAATGTTTTACATATTGCTGAAATAAATGATTTCGTTTATGCAAATACTCTTCTGCTATTCTATGTTCAGAATAGCTAAGTGATTTTACTTATCAAATGAATGGATTTATAAATGTTTTGGGTTTTGAGAAAAATGAGTTGGTTTTGCGAGTATTCATGCCCAAGTAAATGGGGGAATAAAATTTATAAGGGTGTCGATTATTATGACCCCTTTCAATAAAATGTTTTAAGATTGGATGGTTGCGTAAGAGGCCGTGGCGGTGGTCCAACGTGAGCTATGTGTTATACAGGATATAACACCTTCCTAGGCCAATATGTGCCTTGGGTACCCCTTTGTTTAGTTGGATATGCTTCGACATACCGGTGTTGCTCCGCGGCTGATCACCGGCGGCAACACACCGTCGTTCGAGGATTCCAATCTAAATTATGATATTGTTTTGATAATCATAGAATAAATGATTTATCAAGTGTTTTGGTTTTGGATAAAAGGTGAAATGCAGTTTTGATTCAGTTTCTGCTTGATGTGGATATTTAGGTTGTTGTTAAATATCAAAGGCGGTATTAGTATAGATGATTGATGTTGACTCCAATATGGGATATTGTGAGCATCAAAGTTCGTATTGATATCTAATTTGATATGACAACAAAATGAGTATTAATATCAAGAGTTCGGTTTTGAATAAGGTTGATGATTCAGTCCTTAATCATTGTTTCTTGTTATTGTTGTTTACGGTATTTCCGTAAACACTGTTTTACGAGTTTTATTCTCGTCAAGATTCAAAGTATTGCTGAAGCATTTCGCTCAAAAATATCAAAAAAAGTTTTGAATACAGTGAGAAACAATTATCTGATTCTTTAATAAATTTTATGTTTCAGCAATTATGATTTTAAAATGCTCTGCTCTAATTCAGATGTCGGTTTTATATCAAAACAACCAAATATATGCTATAATAAACTTGCTGAGCATTTCTTTCGCTCATACTTGCTTGTTTTCAAATTTAACCTCCAGTGAGGATTAGCTTGCGCTGTTTAACCGCGTAATTCAAGGAAGCAAAGAAGAAGCTTTTGGAAGGTGGTTGGTCTAGGGTTTGCGGACTAGTGTAAGTTCTATTGGGTAAAGTTGTTTATATTATATTATATTATAGTTGTGTATTTTATAGTTAGGCCTAGTATACTTCTTTTCGAAGTTATACTAATGGGTTTAGTATTGAGTTGGAATTTGTTGAAAAGAGTTTTAAAAGAAAGAGAAAAATTTATTTATGGAATTTGGATATCTTGTTTCTACAACTATAACCTAAAAAGATCTTGGATTAGTTTGGGGTCATAGATGTTAAATATCTTCCGCTGGCATTTATTTATTGATTTAACAGGTTATTTTGGATTGAGGTTTCATAGTGACGACCAAATCTCTTGACCCCGGATTTGGGGGCGTTACAAGTTGGTATCAGAGCTGAGGTTATAGTAAACTAGAAACGAGAGTGTGTAGGAGTGTGTATAGTTATGTAAGGATGCTTGAGATCATATCGAGTTCCTGTTGGACTATTGGATATAGTACCAACGAGTAAGCTAAGATAGGCGCATTCATTTGAGATGGTTATATTGAGCTGGACAAAACTCTCGGCAGTTGCAAACGTCTATTGTGGAATCTTCCGAGGTTACTACGATTCAATGACGATGAAGATTATCGATATCCTTAGAATATGAAGAAGTGTCGAGAATCAGATGACGACTCAACATAAAAGTTCAAATAAAAGATAAGTATTAAGACCTTGGCAATACCTTCTCTTTCTATAACTTCTTTTGACATCTCTCAAAAAGAGGTATCTGTTAGAGGATATATTTCCTAACACCCGTTTAGTCATTTTATGCCAGATCTTGTTTTCTGGATTTCATTTTTCTCCAGAAATATTAACTTTGAAATCTTTTCAGTTTTATTCATTTGATTTTGAATTCCTTTCATATTCTTTTATTCTGACTGAGATGAATAACCCTAACTATAGGGGACACAAGGTATACCTGTCTGTGTGATAGGAGTTGGATGGGATGCCATCACTTTTGTGTGTTATGAATACAAGAAGGATAACAACCTTTAGTTGTGTCTTAATTTGGACACGCAATGCCAAGTTCATTTGATCATATTGATCTCTCAGTTATTCTTTCATTTCAAGAATACTTTCTCACAAATTCAGATTTTAGTAATCACAATGGTGGAACAGTCGTTATGATTCAAAATTCTTTTCTCTTCGAAATTCCATGATTTTATCATCTGAAATATTCGAAGGTATGCCAATCAAGTTGGGCTGAGTTACCTTGGTCAAGTCAAAGTAAGGCTATGTGAGGGAAGTACCAATAGCAACGGTGGATTGCAATGCGATTAGAAATATTGGTGGCGTATAACGAAGTCAATCTGTTTTTTTATTTCTCTCTCTCTATCTCTTTTTCTTTTTCTTTCTCTCTATCTTTCTCTCTATTCTTCTTTCTCGCAATCAGTAAAAGTGATTCTATTGAGGAATTGGTCAAATGATATGTGAAAGGAACAGTGGTGAGGAGGGAAGCTCCCGTGATCATTATGTTAGACAAGGACTCTAAGCTTTATTTGAGATTTTAAGAAAAGTTGCATATACAAGATTAGGAAGTTGGTTAGAAGACCCTTAGTGCTTTCTTCTGCTAATTCTGAGGACGGAATCCTTATAAGGGGGTAGATTGTAATTTCCCATATTTTGAAATATTATTATTATTATTATTTGGAATTGTTTATGTGATTTTATATGAACCTTAGTGAATTATATGATAATTGGAAGTGATGTTTGGTGTGACGGACCCACAATACTAACTAGCAGAAATATGCATAATATAGATTAATCCGTAAGAACTACAAAAGATAGAATATTAAAGCTACAACCCTTAACCACAATCCCCGAATCCACATGAATGAGTTTTAACAACATCTAACGTCTTAATTATTACAGACCAAAAATATCTAAAGCCAAATTACTACATAAGTTTTAAACCCAAGGTTTACAACCCTTAGGGAACTACTAGTTCCCTACCTGCTCCAACATCTGACGGTAGGCATACCCCGAGTCCCCAAAAGTCTTACGCGCGGTTTGCTTGAGACGAACCATCTTCGGGTTTCACTGAAGGGATAACTTCAATAACAATATTAATGAGCAAAACGCTCAGCAAGTGAATAATAGGGTACAACAATTCATTATATGCTTCAATAAAATAATAACATAAGGTAAATCAATAATATGAAATTTCTAAGTAAAAGTTCAAGATTTTAATAAGTGAATGGAATTGAAATCACACAGCGCTATGAGCAATAAGGGGTGATCAGCCCACATCAAAGCTCCGAACCACATAACAAGTGATTCACTACCATTGAGGATCCTCGGCACACATTGGCCATATAAAACCATCAGGCTCCCCGCTACCGAGGTTTTAAAACTATAACAGTGATTGGCACCTCAGTCTCATCATATCATTCAATTTCTCGTTTTTTAATAACTCATTTCAGATTAAAAGGGTTCTTGATCAAGGACAATATAACAAGGGTTGGTATTGACAAGGTTCAAATGAGAGGATGATATTAGTGTTTGGGTTTCCAAAGGAAATTAATCTAATGTATGAGGATTTTAGGTTTCACTGGATATATATTAAGGAACTATTTGTAGGGTATTCACAGGGATACGAGGTAATATGTGATGAAAAGGGGGTCAATTCAAGTATGGAAGCGATTAACTAAGTTCAAGATCCAATCATTGAGTGATGTCAGGGACTAATCAATATTATTAAACGATAGTCAAGCATTCACAGGGTATACAATCACAAGAAATGGAATTATAAAGATAAGTTGAGAGTTCACTTGCCTGAACTACGCTTACTGAGTACTTGAATGGAATCGTCTGTGGGCTCCTTTCTTGGCCTCCTACTTGAAACTATAATAATGGTACTCTTATCAATAACACTTGCTAACTACCCCTCTGCGTATAATTATATATGCAAATATATATATATACACATGTATATATGCAGGCTTATTTAGATATAAGTAACATATGCATCAAAGAAATCACATAACACATAATCATGGCAATATAACATTTAGTTAATAGTACATACTTATACTCTATACATTATTTCAGATTCTTATGCACATGACCAATTAACACACAAAAATTATGATTAATACTATTACTCTTCTTTTACAGACCTCAACTTATCCCAAAAATAGTAAGGCACACTTAGGCCTCACTCACAATGACTCACAAAACTAATGCATACTCTAAACTCTTCCCGGATGCACGCCTTGGCACCACTTGTGTGCCTCGGCACAAATATACAATTTTACCTTGGGCCTTCACTTAATTATGATTTCTATAGACTCTTATGACATAATGTAACACCTAAACTTGAATTGACATCAAGGCCTCACTCGTAAAGCACTTAAACATAATGCACTCCTCATAGGCTTCCTAATGCAACTCTTATGGTGACTCTCGGGTGTTTTGGTGGAAATGGGGTATCTCCACCTTGGGCCTTCACTCCAAACCAACTCTTTGAGGTTCCTAAGACTCTAAAATAACTCTCAAAGTTGGAATAACTCAAAAAACTCACTCAGGCCTCCCTAGGCCTTAAGTAGAAGTTGACACAAATATGCCTTCCCTGCTTACCAATCTGCCTTATTTTTACTAACTTAAAACTCACTTAAATTGTTCAATTATTGATTTTAATGACTTTTTAAACTTCCTAAGATTTCATTATACTATTATAAACCAATTCCCAATGAATGTCTATCCTAAAACATGGTTATAATGGGTCAAATATGGACTTGTACCAAATCTGCCATGTTCAGAATTCCTTTCGGTTTTGTGCTTGTGCACCTAACCAAATGCATAATTTTATCCAATCTAAAGCCTCTGGACTCAAGTACATACCAAGTCCTAACTCCACTGAACTTGGATCTAACAAGGCCTCACCAATGCATACCTAAAATGACCTAAACTTCTAGTGCTAAATTCTGTCCAAATAGGACTAATGCATCCCTTCCACCTTAACTCCCTTCTTAACCACCAAAACCAAAGAAAAAACCAACAACCAAGCATAATATCATGCTAACACCTACTAACCTATAGTGCACAAGGTTGATTTTTATTTTATTTACCATTATTACCAATTATCAAGGGGTCAAGAGAGGTAACTAGCTAGACAACTTTATATCTCTAAGTTCTAAGCATAATTCGAATTATACACTTAGGTTAAGCACTTGATACCTACTGATTTTAATCTCTTTTAATCATGACATATTTAAACTATCAATTTAACACATAATTCGTGGCATGCACCTCATAAAATCAAGTATCAAAGCTCATAGCAAGCAAGTATGGTTTCCTAGTCTAAAATCACTTGTAAATCAACATGCAAGGGTTAATTTTATCATGCAAGGGCTATAACTAATGTTAGATATGAATACAACACAGAGGGGGGTTGAATGTGTTTTGGCTTAAATGTTTACTTTTTGATCGACTTTGGGTTTAGCAGTTGGTTATTATCAATGATTTTGTAGAATAGATGTTAAACATAAATAACAATGCAAATATGTAAAACAAAGATCTTCAAAACTCACTTAATTTTATATTAAAAATCAAGCAGTGTTTTGCTACAAAATCTCTAATTTCTTGGTTTAGAACTTAGCTTCTTTCTTGAGAGAGAATCCAATTTCTAATCTCTTTAGTCTTATCTTAAACAAAGGACCTCAGTTAACTTTATATGATAGTTAACTTTGGTTTACACAGTGAACAATAAAAAGTGCTAATCACTTTTCTAACCTGTCACTAATCACTTCTATTTAAAGGAAAAGTGAGATTTCCATATCTAGATTAGCATATCTTCATCCATTGTGTATTGGTTGATCCTCCTTTGTCAGTTAATCTTCACCATTAATCTTGCACATCTCTCAAGCTGCTTTTTGTAGACTTGTCAATCCAGCTGTGTGAATTGTTTATTGATTTGCAACCTTGGATATTGAACTGTTCTGCAATTGTGTACTTAGAGAAATTTCTTCACTTCGAGATCTCCAATTAAGTTGTAGAGAACTCGACATCTCGATAGGCATGTTGGCTTGTCGATATCTCTGAAACTTCATTGTTGACTTGACTTATCGACAACTCTGAGTTCTCTAGTGAATTTTGGTTTATCGATAACTCAGAGTTCTCTAATGGACTTTGGCTTATCGATAACTCAGAGTTCTCTAATTTATGTATACTTGTCGATATCTCTGAGTTCTCGAATGGGTATCTGACTTATCGATATCTCCAATAGCATTTCCTGAGTTCTCGATAGATAATTCCTGAGTTTTCGATAGGTCTTTCTGAGTTCTCGAATGACTTCTCTATAACACTAATTATGTGACTTGTAGAGATCTTGACTTATAATGTTTTTCACCAAACAGAATTATTCAACTCCAAGCTTCTTCATAATTCTTCTGAGGCATGACCTTCTTGATCTTCTTCCAGATAGAATTCTTAGGCTTGACACTGTTTAGGGAAAAATGCTCCAGTCTGCTCCATTTACAATTTACAGACATTAAGTGTTACAAGTATAAATTACAGATTAAGGTTACAATACAACTAATCTTAGGGTTGTCAATATGACTTAGTCTTGTTATGATACAGGCATGTCTTGCACAACAATCTCCCCCAATTTGTGAGAAGATTGCTTATCACAAATTCATTCATGTTAACAAGACTAACCCCAAGTTAAAGAATGAAAATAAAACCATACAAAAGCTGATACAACACTTGTACATTGAACATTTGACAGTTTACAATAATTAAGTAAAGACTGAGTTTTCTGATCCTTTCTCAATTATGTTCTTAATCTGTACAAGTATTTCTAATTCTTCTAGGATGGGGGTGTCAGTTAGAGCCTCTATTAGTTTCAGCAAATCTGGCTTAGGATAACTAGCTAACATCCCTATCCTGTATCTTGACAAAGAGCCAGCTTTTACATTCAAAAATCTTCCATCCTTTGATTTTCTGCTCTTGCCTGCTGCCTTCAACTCTTCTGATCTTCTAATATACTCATCAATGTCATGCTCATACTTTCTCCTCTTTTCAGCTAGCAAAGCTCTATGCTCATCTCTCATCTCCTCTCTGTTAACCACAAACACTGCCAATACTGTTCTCCATGCCTTAGTGGCTGAATCTTTACCATTCATCAAGCTTAGCACCCTTTTCAGTTCAACAATTGAGAGATAATCCATTAGTCTATTTCCAAGCTATTCAAAGGACCCATCACTATAGTAGATTCTAACTTCTTTGATGTTAACAACCCAAACTCTGACCATTCTTTCAGCTAGCTGTTGGAAGTAGTCTTCATCTGAATCAACAACATTTAGAGGTTGGAAATCATCTTGATTATATCTGTTCTAGATGGCCTTTTCACCAAATCCATGATCATTGAGAAATTTAGCTATCAGTTGTCTTCTTCTTTGTCTTCTGAATCTTCTCTTGACCTTGGCTTCTTTTGGACCTATTCCAACTATTTTGAAGTGTGTTTCAAGGGGTGGCTTGAATGAAGGTACAGTTTTTGAGTCTTTTCAGAGAAGTATGGTTGTGAGTGATTTGAGTTTTGATGAGAGAGTTTACAGTGAGCTTGTAGAAATATTTAGACTTAGAGGTTTGAGGTTGAGCAGTTTTTGATGAGGTTGAATGTGAAGGTTTATCAATTGGTATTTGGATATTTAGGGTTTGGAGGGGTTGTGAGGTATCATTCTTTTGTCTTTGTCTCCTTCCACCCCTCCTTTGAGTCTCAAATCCACTTTTCTTCTCCTTCTCTTTCTCACTATCACTTTTTCCACTAATTGCCTTGCTAGATTGACTTGAGTTTGAGCCAGAAGGGTTTTGACCATCTTTCTTCTACTCATCATCACCCAAGTCATCTTTGTTGATTTGAGTTTTAGGCAAATTGGCTTCAGGGTTATCAATGTATCTCCATAGAATCTTGATCATAGCTTCATCTTTACTAGTCTTCAATTTCTTACTTTTCAGCCCAGACTCAAGCACCATTATCAGTCTTCTGTTGGCCATGACACAGTTTTTAGGTACTTGGAAATGTTTCAGTTGCTTGGTTGTAGAGCAGATATAGTGCACCCTTTTGCTTGGATGTAGATAGGCTTCTGAGATTGCAGCTTCTTGAGCCTTCTTCAGCTCTGCTAGTAGCATTTTCTCTTCATTGGTGATTATCCTGACCTTGTTAATCAAAATATCCACCTCAGATGCTCTTCTATAAATTAGATAATTGATAATGACTTGCATACATCTGTCTACACCAGAATCATTAAGATTGATCACTATCCTTTTCTCCAAAAACTGGTCTTTGACTGGGATCTGCAGCACCCTGATGTAATTGATAGTCTTTTCCAAGGTCTTTTTGTAAGTGAAGAAGTTGTTGTTGAGAGAGTTCCTCACTCCAGTGAGCAAATTGTCAAACTCTTGTGTCATTCCTGGACCTTGGGCAGCCATAAGGAGCCTCTCTTGTTCTAGACCTTGTACTTGACTTTTGAGTTTTGATTGTGCTAGCCTTTCATCTATCTCCCCCTTAGTCTTGGTGACAGGCATGAGTAGGGGAGTAGGAATCTCAGGTCTTACATCTTCAGGCAATGCTGGCAGTGGTATGTTGAGTTTTTCCATAATGGCTCCCAAAGCAACTGTATTCTGCATTTGTAAATGCTTATGGGACTCTACTAGGGCCTGGATATCATGTTATTGACTCTCAACCAATGTGGTTAGAGCTCTGACTTGTGAAGATAAATCTGAGTTGGAAGTTTGAAGTGAAGAAATTTGATCTTGAAGTTCTTTTATTTGAGGAGTAGAGGTAGTGGAGACTGTTGTAGCTGAGAAGGACCCAAAGTGTTCATCAACAGTTCTGACACCCTCCATGAGAAGAAATGAAGGCTCATACCTAGCAGTATGCATTTGATTTAGCTTGACCCTGGTATCATTTGAATTTGTGATAGGAGCTTGAACTTGTTCAAACAGGGCCTTGAAAGAACTCTTCATATTTGACACTTCCTTCTCCATGGAGGCCATATTCATCCTTGACATTTGCTCAGTGAAAGACTGGAATTTATTCTTGATGTTCTTTTGAGAAGGCACAATGCATCCATCTTTTCCTTGATCAGCTTCCTGATTTTATCTTCATGTCCAGTCAATTTTATTTCAAGGGCCTTTCCAAAGAGATGGAAAGCCTTAAGTTGAGCTTTGTGCACATCCATAATGGCATCATAGACTTCAGGAGGAGTGAGAGATTTAGCATTGCTTCCCATGATAGTTATGTACTCCCTCCTGAATCTAGCCAAAACTTCATCCATTTTTGCCACATGGTCATCAGACAACCAGACATCTATATTGCCATCCTCTTCAGCCTCATCTACTATCTTCTCCTTCTGTTGTTCAACCTCTTCATTGAAGCATAGCAGTATAGATTGATAGTCCTGGTTCTCCATGTCTGAAATGAACAATTGCTGAGAGAGATTGGCCAAGCCTGAGATTTGATCTACCAACATGTCATCAATTATAAAAGGCTGAGCTTCTATATCTTGTAGCCATTGAGTCATGATATATGGTTGGCTGGATTGAGATGTGGATGGCTGTTGAGAAATGTCCAGATTACCACCTGTGACTGAAGTCACAGTTTGACTCACAGATAAATATATGGTTTTGACAGTTTGTTGTTCACCACATATAGTGGGAACCTCCATTGGAATTGGAGAGGATTTGACTGGGTTACTGTCATGTATACCAGCCTCAAACCTTTGTGCACCTTGTAGATCACTGTCACATAAATGTGATGAACTTGCCTCTCCCATAACAGGGCCATTGGCAATTGTACTCCTAACTTCAACTGTCAAGGCAATTTCAGCTAGGGTTTTGAGGGGAGTTGTTCCTTCTAGAGGAACCTCCAATTGAATTGGAAAAGATTTAGATAGCTCTCCCTCAAGAGTACTACCCTCAAACCTATTCATCTGTGAAGATGATTGTGCACATGAAGGTGTAAGAGTGACCATGGGGTCTTCAGTAAGAACTGATGAAACCCCCATGTTTTTGATGGTGTCATCAAGGTCTACCCCAGCTAGTATCCTCTCACCATCTAGATGTTGGTTCTAGGTGGTGATCACAGTTTCATGAACCATGTCACTTGAGTGTTGGTGCACTTGAGAATCAGATTCAAGTGCTCTATAAGATGAAGAAATTTGAGAGATTAGAGAAGTTTGCTCAGTTGTGAGTGTTGGCAGCTCCCCATGAATGGATGAGGGAGCTTCAAATGATGTGCTCTCAATGTGTGTGCCATCCTTATTTCTTCTACCATAACCTCTAGGTGTAGGTTGTGCTGACTCAGTACAGGATGTATTGGGGTGAATGCTCTTTTCAATAGATACACCCTGTTGGGAGGATGCATCTAGTAACTGTTTACTCCCCATTTGTTCAACTGTGCCCTTTTGGGAGAACACAGAGGTGTTTTGAGTGGTCAAATCAGGTATCTTACTCTTCTTTGGTCTCTTGACCAAGGGTGACTCTGGTTCAGTTTGAACTGTTTCACTCTCATTGACAACAGCAAGGGTTGGTTCTTTTCTCTTCTTTTTACTCACTTCAGTCTTTTGAGAGACTAAAGTGGTTGGTTTGCTAACATCTAGTGGTTTAGAAGAATGGGTTGCAGTTTTGGAAGGTCCCTGTTGGTGTGCCTGTGTTTGTACTTCCACAGGCTCAGGAACCATAGCTGAACTAGCAAATTGAGGAGCCCCCATGTCTGGCATAGGGTAAGGACAAGTCCTGGATCTCTCCAACATAAATGGAGTGATTCTAAGACTTACACTCACCTTATTCTTTGTAGTAAGTGAGCCAAATATTATTTTAGACACTTGCTTATAATTGCCAATTCTACTACTATCAATACCAGCTAACAAATGTATGTCATTTACTTTATGAGCTAAAGTAGACATAATAAACCTTGGCAAAAAGATTTCTTTACCTCTATTCTTCAAAGGCATAGTAAGCCTGGTAGCCAGCTCCTGTTCAGGCTTGCCAAGTTGATTGAGCCACTGTAGCTGATGAAGTCCATGAATTCACTCAGCTCATCTGCAGTTGGCATCTCTCCATAGTTCTCAGTTGGCAATCCCAGGGCTGTATTCACATCAGCAGCTGAAAAACTCAATTTCTTGGCCTCCAATTATGCAGGTTACCACCATAGAAATGACATTCTCTAGAACAACTGTCCTAGTTATAGCCGATGTCCAAAATTCATGAAGATCGTCCAAATACAGCACATGACTTGCAGTTAAAGCACCTGCAATATGGGATTCAGAAAGAAACTTCACAAACCCCTTGAAACTATCAGGGGCTTGGTTAGCATCAAGAAAAGCAATAAAGTTGGTTCCCTTCTCTGGAATGATAGCTCTAACAATGTTTTGTTCTATTTTAGTGTGTAGAAGTAGTGGGTAAGAAAACGTTTTGAGAAAGGAGAAAAAACGAGAGAGAAATCTCCTTTTGTCTGAAAGCTAGGTCATTTCAGATCTCGAAAAAGTGTAAGTACAGTGTATGTATCGAGAAGTCTGGGTATTTATAGAAAAAGTAAAATACTTATCGAGAAGTCAAATAAACATTTGATATTAAACTTATCGAGAAGTAATTTTGAATTTGAAAAAGGTACATTCGATAAGTCATTTTATTAATTCTTTTCGAGAACTAAGAAATGATTTATCGAGAACTCTGATAAATGCCCAGTTTGTCCGAAAATGGACTAAAAATGATTCTAATTTATTTGAATTGAATCAAATTAAAATCATAATAACTTTTCCAAAAGTATTTGTCTAAAATAATTCATTGATTTAAATTATTTTAGTTCTGAGTTATTGATAAGTCTCAAAATATCCTTGTCGAGAACTCTGTGAATTAACACTATTAGAGAACTCTACATGGTCTTATCGATAAGTCATAATAGAGCTTATCGAGAAGTCATTCGAGAAGTCTGTAAATAGACTTGATAGGGATAAATAAGTTATGATTGTATAATTAAATACTGCATTAATTGTACAAGCTGTGGGCTGCTAGGCCCAATAAAAAGATATATGATACTCAGACCAGAAAGGTTAAGCCTGATGGACCAGATCAGGCCTGATGGAATAAAAAAGGCCCAAAAGCCCTGATTATTAATTAATTTCGTAATTAATTAATGAGGGAAAAATCAGATGTGGAGAAGAGTCCCGATAAGGATATAAATCCTTAGAGATTAGCCTCAAGGGGACCTAAAAGGATAAGGAATCAGTTTCCTACTATCTAGGACTCCAAAGTCCATTCTAATTATGAGATTTGCCCACCAAGTCTCCTATACCAAGTCCAATTCAAGGACCACCAACATCTATATAAGGGGTCTCACCCCACACATCAGAACTACGTTTTTTGGCTTGATTCTCTAATTCACAGAGATACGTAGGCATCTCGTAAAGGCAGATCGAGCCACGAAACACGAGAGCAGCCATTAAAGGCCTTGAGCTCCCGAATCTTAGTAATAAATACAGCAAATAATAACCTTAGTTTTTTATCCATAACATTTGGCGCCGTCTGTGGGAAAGCACAACAACAACCATGGCGAGAACACGGAGAACAACTAGTGCTCTGGAGGAAGGAACACCATCAGAGACAACCCAGGTGATTTCATCAACCGTGGAGGTTCCTCCACATTCAACTTATGCATCTACTCAGGGGGAGGCCCAGACAGGGGCAACTCAATCTCAGCTACAAGGGACAACACCCCCGACTATTCAAGGTACAAATCCTCAAGTTCAACAAGTACATATACCTATGAATTCTCGACCCGTCGGGTATGAATATTCGACTATTGTTACTACTAACCCCCCTTATGGGATGCCCCTTCACCCTGAGGTTGGAGGAAGCAGATATGCTGGGCGAAGTGAAGCACGAGGGCAGTCGCCCCCCTATATACGAGGTTTGGGTCCTATCCCTGAGGATCAGGAATTTTCTGGTCCTTACACTGAAAGAGACTCCGAATCTTCGGATGATGAAGTGGCCCCGAGAAGGAGGCGTCCTGGAAAAGAGCCAATGGCCGATAGAAGGCAACGCCCCTAAAGCACCCCAGGGGCGAATCCCCAAGAAGTGCAGGAAAGGATCAGGGCTCATGAGGCTGAAATCCAAAGGCTGAGGCGTGATTTGGAGGCTCACCAGGCCACCAGACCCCAGATGCCTCCTAGGGGGAGAAACCCTCCTCCTGTCATAGACCTGGATGGTCCAGTACGAAGAAGGGCTGCTGTCCCAAGAACTGATCCAAGCAATCTTCTTCCCCTTGGAGATCCTGATGATCCAACTCCACCCTTCACAGAAGAGATAATGAATGCCCATATCTCAAGAAAATTCAAGATGCCCACTATCAAAGCCTATGATGGCATGGGTGACCCCGCTAATCATGTTAGGACATTCTCTAATGCACTGCTGCTGCAACCCGTGAATGATGCTATAAAGTGTCGGGCCTTCCCTCAAACCCTGTCGGGTATGGCTCAAAGATGGTACAGTCGCTTGCCCCCAAACTCAATTAGATCGTTCAGGGAGTTAAGTCAGGCTTTTATTAAGCAGTTCATCAGTGGGAGAGTCCATGAGAAAAGTTCAGCATCTCTCATGAGTATTGTGCAAGGAGCAAAGGAATCTTTGAGAGACTACCTGAATCGTTTTACAAAGGAGGCTTTAAAAGTCTCAGACCTTGATGATAAGGTAGCCATGCTAGCACTGCAACAAGGAACTAGGGATGAGTTTTTTAAGATGTCCTTGGCCAAACGTCCCCCTGAAAATATGTTGCAGCTCCAGGAGAGGGCAGGGAAGTATATCAAGGTTGAAGAAAGCATGAGGAAGACCGTAGTAAGTAATGAGCCCACTGGAGGCAAGAAGCGAAAAATAGATCTGGAGTATATCGTTAAGGACAAGTATCCTAGAACCGAACAAAATCCTGATTTAACCCCCAAGAAGGGAGGACCTGGGCAAAAGTTCACTGAATACGCTAAGCTGAATGCTCCTAGAAGTCAGATTTTGATGGAAATTGAGAAAGACAGAGATATTCGCTGGCCTAAGCCCTTGAAGGCTGATCCCGCCAAACTAGATAAGGGCAAGTATTGCAGATTCCACAAAGATGTTGGCCATGACACCGATGAGTGTAGGCAATTGAAAGATGAAATTGAGTTTTTGATTCGAAAAGGAAGATTGAATAAATATACTGGAGAAGGAGGGGACAGGAATAATAATGGAAGGAAGAACTTTGAGGATCGTAGGAGGGACCAAGACGATCAGGGGCGAAACCCCCAGCCTAGAGGACCAGTTATAAACACCATTTATGGAGGGCCGAGACCTCGAGGGCCTGTGATAAACACGATCTTTGGAGGTCCAACTGCTGCTGGATTATCCAAAAATTCCAGAAAGGCATATACTAGAGAGGTTATGCATATTCTCATAACACCGATAATAGGAAATAGCCCGGTCAAGAGGGTCATTGTTGATAATGGTGCTTCTGTGGATATCTTGCTCCATGACGCCTTTCTAAGGATGGGGTATAACGATTCCCAGTTAACACCAACCGACATGCCGATATTTGGATTTGCTGGAGTAGAGTGTCTTGTAGAAGGGATAATCAAGTTACCAACCACCATAGGTACGGAGCCAAGGCAAGCAACGCAGATGCTGGATTTCGTGGTGGTAAAGGCTAGTTCAACTTATAATGCTATCATGGGGAGAACAGGGATACATGCCTTCAAGGCAGTCCCCTCTTCATACCATTCAGTTATGAAGTTTCCCACCCGAAACGGGATTGGAGAAGAGAGAGGAGATCAAAAAATGGCTAGAAGCTGTTATGTGGCCTCTTTGAGGGCAGATGGAGTCGGGGGGCAGGTTCTTCCTATTGAAGATATGGATGTTCGAGAAAATGATGAGAATAGAGGAAGACCAGCAGAAGAATTGGTTTCGGTTCCTTTAGACCCCGAGAATCCTGAGAGGACGACTTTCATTGGAGCCACATTAAAGGATCCCCTTAGAGGGAAGTTAGTGAATTTTTTGCAAGAAAATAGTGATATGTTTGCATGGTCAGCAGCTGATATGCCAGGCCTAGACCCGGAGTTAATTACTCACAAGCTAAACGTGGATCCAAGCAGGAAGACAGTGAAACAAAAGAAAAGAAATTTTGCCCCGGAAAGACAAGAGGCTATAAAACAGGAAGTAGAAAAGCTCTTAGAGGCTGGTTTCATTGAGGAGATTCAATTTTCGGAGTGGTTAGAAAATCCTGTAATGGTGAAGAAGGCTAATGGAAAGTGGAGGATGTGTATAGACTTCACTGATCTGAATGATGCATGCCCCAAAGACTGTTTTCCGCTGCCTAGAATTGATACTTTGATTGATGCCACCGCTGGGCATGAGATGTTGAGTTTCATGGATGGATTTAGCGGATACAACCAGATCAAAATGCATAAAGATGACATTCCAAAGGTATCATTCATCACTGACTTTGGTGTTTATTGCTATCTTGTTATGGCGTTTGGTCTCAAAAATGCAGGAGCCACCTATCAAAGGTTGGTAAACAAAATTTTTAAGGATCTTATTGGTAAGACTATGGAAGTCTATGTTGATGACATGTTAGTCAAGAGTCTAGTAAAGACTGATCACATAACCCATTTGAGGGAAGCTTTTGAGGTCCTGAGATACCACAAGATGATGTTAAATCCTACAAAGTGTGCTTTCGGAGTAGGATCTGGAAAATTCTTGGGATTGATGGTCTCAAAAAGGGGAATTAAGGCTAACCCCGATAAAATCAAGGCGATCCTGGACATGGAACCACCAAAAACCATCAAGGATGTTCAGAAGCTCACAGGAAGGGTTGCTGCGCTAGGACGATTCATCTCCAAGTCAGGAGACAAGTGCTTGTCATTCTTCAAGTCACTAAAGAACATTAAAGACTTTGTATGGAATGAGGAAAATCAGAAGGCATTTGAAGAGTTAAAGAAATATATGGGCCAGGCCCCGTTGTTGGCCAAGCCAGTTCTGAATGAAGTTTTATTCTTGTACTTGGCTGTTTCAGAGAGCACCTTGAGCGCGGTGTTGGTTAAGGAGGAACTGAAAGTCCAGAAACCCGTATACTATGTCAGCAAAATTTTGCATGGTGCTGAGTTGAATTATTCAACTATTGAGAAATTCGCTTTAGCCTTGGTAATGGCTTCAAGAAAGCTGCGTCCTTATTTTCAAGCTCACCAGATTGAAGTGCTAACAAATCAGTCGCTGAGAAACATCATTCACAGTCCCAAGACAAGTGGGAGACTGATTAAGTGGGCAATAGAGTTGGGAGAGTTCGATCTCAAGTATAAGCCACGTACGGCCATAAAAGCCCAGGCATTAGCTGACTTCGTGGTGGAATGTACCATACCCAACCAAGAAGTCGGGGGGCAGGAAGATACCATACCTCAAGACAAGGGAGTCGACAATGGGGACAAGGAGAAAGAATATTGGGTTCTCTATTTTGATGGAGCATCAAAAACAAATTCCAGTGGAGCAGGGTTGGTTTTGCAAAGCCCTGATGGATTCTTAATTGAGTATGCTATGAAGCTAGACTTTCCAACCACAAACAATGAGGCAGAGTATGAGGCCCTGATAGCTGGCCTTGGTCTAGCTGGGACACTTAGAGTCAAAAAATTAAAGGTCCGTGGAGACTCGAAGCTGATCATATCCCAGGTAAAGGGAGAATTTGAGGCAAGGGATGATACGATGGCTAAGTATGTTCGCCTAGTAAGGGCTGTGATGACCCAATTTAATGAATGCCATGTTGAACACATTCCAAGGGAAGAAAATGCTAAAGCAGATGTGCTATCAAAGTTTGCTTCATCTGAGATTGAAGAGAGTTCAGGAAGTGTGTACTTCTGTGTTTTGAAGACACGAAGTATAGATGTTAAGCTTGTGGCTCCCATAGGCTTGGGGACGACATGGATTGATCCCATCAAGGCTCACATTCAGTCCGGTTGGTTGCCAAGCGATGCAACTGAGGCACGGAAGTTAACTATTCGAGCACTAAGGTACTCCTTGATAGATGGAATTCTGTATAAGAGATCTTTCGTGGTTCCTTACTTGAGGTGTCTCAGGCCCGACGAGGCACGCTTGGCTCTTGAGGAAGTGCATGAAGGTATTTGTGGGCAACACTTGGGGGGCAGGGCCTTGGCTCATAAGATAACCCGTTTAGGCTTCTATTGGCCAGAAATGATGGCCCATGCCAAAGAATACGTGAAGAAATGTGACCGCTGTCAGAAACATGCACCTATTGTTAGACAACCCCCCGAGATGCTGACCTCTATCAACTCCCCGATTCCTTTTGCTATGTGGGGAATGGATATTTTGGGGCCTTTTCCTATGGCCACGGCACAAAGGAAATTTCTAATTGTAGCCATTGATTATTTCACCAAGTGGATCGAAGCCAAACCCTTGGCCAAAATCACAACCATGCAGGTTGCACAATTCCTGTGGGAAAACATTATGTGCCGATATGGAATTCCCCGTATCCTCGTCACTGACAATGGAACACAATTCAACAATGAGGAATTCAAGAAGTATTGCGAAAAAAATGAAATTGAGTTACGGTTCACCTCTGTGGCTCACCCGCAAGCCAATGGGCAAGCGGAGGTAGCAAATCGGATAATCCTGGATGGACTAAAGAAGAGGATCGAAAAGTCAAGAAATAATTGGGTGGATGAGATACTTCCCATATTATGGGCCTATAGGACTACCTGTAGAGTCACGACAGGTGCAACTCCTTTCATGTTGGCATATGGGTCAGAAGCAGTAGTTCCCGTGGAGATATCACATTCCTCCCCAAGGATTCAGGCTTTTGATGAGAAAGAAAATGAGGAAGGGCAGAGGTTAGCCCTGGATTTAATCGATGAAGTGCGAGATGAAGCACATGCAAAGATAGTAGAATATCAGGAAAAAAACTTCATTCTACTACAACCTAAGGGTTAAAGAGAGGTTTTTCAAACAAGGTGATCTAGTCTTGAGAAAAATAGAGGCTTCTGGTGTCGGACAGAAAGGAAAGCTTGCCCCAAATTGGGAAGGGCCGTACAGAGTCAAGAGCGTTCAGGGTAGAGGAACCTACAAACTGGAAACTATGGATGGTTTTGAAGTCCCGAGGACCTGGCACGCACAAAACCTGAAGGTTTACTACGTGTAAGATAGGCGAAGTACGATTCTCACTCGTCATTGTGACAAGTAGGTTTAAAAGCACCTGGAAGCTTTGCTTGCGTAGGATTTTAATTTCCAGTAGAATTTACATTGTCTAGTTATTGTTGATTAGGGTCGAACCCATGCTGTGTAAGATTTTGAAAAACCAGACTTCATTTTAAAAAGTTTGAAATTATTTCAATCCAAGGATGTTTAAATGCACGTTAAGATTGTAAAGTTAAAACAGAAAGAGGCAAGAAAAGCAACATATAAAATATAACCCCGAAGGGTAACGAGTTCTGATATAAATAAAGTTCAAAAAGAAGATATACAAAAAGTTAGGCCTTGGAAGGCTGAGATTCCTCAGAACCACTATCCGAAGTCTCCTCGGAAGTCTCAGTCGTTCCTTCGGACGTCTCGGTAGTCCCCTCCGATGTCCCTGTAGAAGTTCCCTCTGCAGGAGATGCTGGCTGTTATGGCGCTGCTTTTGGAGGCTCTTCCACCCTGGCCTTCTTAGCGACAGGCTCAAACTCCTCTTCGGAAGAATCTTCCTCCTCTCCATCATTGATCATAACAGCAAGCTTCTCAGTAACACCTCCAAGCTCTGGAACCCGCACAGGGCAAGGAAAGGGGGACTGCTCAAGGACCTCTGGAAACTCATCCTGGATGGCCTCCACAGCAGCATCCCAGCCCTCTTTATAGCTAATCGGGTGAAGAAGGGCATCATGCTCCACCATCAAGTCCTTGAATTCTTGGGTGTCCATCCAGCCATCAAAGGCTTTGTCCTTCTGCGCCTTCAGAATGACATTTTCGGCCCGGGCCGTCTCCAGGTCAGAAGTGGAAGAGGCCAGTTGAGCTTCAAGGGCCTCTATTTTTTGGTTGGCCTCCTCCAGCTTCTTATTGGCATCTTCCAGGCCAACCTTCCAAGCCTTAGCTTGGTGAATTGCCCCTTGAAAATGGGCGTTAGCCTGCAAGAGAAAACAACAAAAGTTTAGAAAAGAAGCATGAAAAGAGAAGTGTAAAAGGCATAAGTAAAGTACGTACCGTCGCCAAAGCTTGGGCTCCAAACAGCTCATTCCCCTCCAAGTCCTGTTGAAGGACAAAATCTTGATAATCCACCGGGGAGATGGAATGCTTAGACCATTCCTTGGACAGCGCCGTGCTGCCCGCAATTGATTCCTTGCCCCGGATCCCCCAAGCAGGTTGAAAATAGGCACCTGGCCTCTGCTTGGTGCACAAAACTTGGCTGGGGCCTTCCTCGCTTGGCTCCATTGCCTGAAGGAGGAACTCAGGGAAGCGATCACCAAGTCGAGGGTCTTTAAAAACCTTCCCAGCCCTCTTCATCCTGGTTGTCTCTAGGTCCTTCGGCTTGGTAGCCTCCTCAATCTTCTCAGCCACTGCAACAAACAAAGTCAGTTGAAAACCAATGAAATAAAAGTGCAGGAAATAAAGGAGATAAGAAAGGGAACTTACTTTTCTTATTAACGGGCGAAAGGCCGCGTTCTACCAGGACGGTCTCCCGGATAAGGTCCCAACAATGGGAAGTACCGTTGTCTTGCGTAAGGAGGTTGAAACCTCTAGCCTCCTCCTCAGACAAAGTTATGTCATTTGGGCTCCCGTCCACGGCCAGCCCAAAGGATGATCGAAACAGGGAGCCCCAATCTCCACCTTCCCAAATAACAAACAAAAAATCTTTCTTCCACCCCAAGTTGTTGTCAGGGATGGACTTCCCATTCACGATATGGGGGATAGTGGGGCGCTGGTTGATAGAAACCCAACCCGGACTTTTATCAGGGCTGTTTTTGAACTGAAAAATCTTCCTGAAGACAGCAACAGAAGTGGGGACGTTGTGCTTGGCGCATTGCGACAGATAGCACAGAATCAACCTCCAGGAATTAGGGGGAAGTTGGCAAGGGCTGATGCCCACATCAGCCAATAGCAAAGGAATGAATGGATGAAAAGGGAGTCTAATACCTGCCCTTAGAGTATCCCTATATACGCATAACGCGTCCTTCTTCCACTGACAGGCCCTGTCGGCCGGACCCGCAAGAACCAGCTTAAAAGGCTCCTTGATTTTGAAGCAGCTGCTCAACTTTTCCAGCTCCTTGGGATCCCGTAAAGCACTGATATGATCGTGCGCGTCCAGATGCGCATCAGACGGATACTCGTCCCCTCGAGTGATGATCATGTCGATTAAGGAAGTATACCTCGATCGAATAGGAAAATCGTTGGACTTTCTAGCCACGTTCATCTTGGCCAAGCGAGTCATTCTTTTGTCAGCCATCTGAAGAAAGTAAGGGGCACGTAAATAGGCTATCTTAAAGTGGCACACAATGGAAAAATATACACGAAAAGCAAAGGGAGGAATCATACCTGAAGAAGCGCTCCTGAAAAAGGCTTTGAGCTCCGACTTGCTGTTATTCCTCTGAGAATCTTAGCAGGAAGATAAAGAAGAAAACTAAGAAATGAGAAAGTGAGGAGTAATAGCCTTTCCTCATTCCTTTATATAAGAGGAAAAGGAAGTTGAAGGGACGAAAAGCCCATTGAGAACAAAAGCCCATAGGAAAAAGCCCAGAAAAAAGAATATTCCAGAATATTCCTAGGAATTCTAGAGCATTCTAAAACAGGGTGTATTAAGCCCAGATCAATAAAAGAGGCCCAATAAGATTTGAAAAGGCCCAATAAGATTTGAAAAGGCCCAATAAAAGAGGCCCAATAAGATTTGAAAAGGCCCAATAAAAGAGGCCCAATAAGATTTGAAAAGGCCCAATAAAAGAGGCCCAATAAGATTTGAAAAGGCCCAATAAGATTTGGAAAAGCCCAATAATAGAGGCTCAGTAAAATTTAATAAGGCCCAACAAAAAAGGCCAGGCCCAAATCCAATTAGGATTTGGAAAATACAAATACCCTAAATTAAAGCTAAATAAAGAAGGCTAGTGGAAGACCAGGAACCAGGTCAAAATCCAGGTCGTGAATCCTGCCCGAAATCTTTCGAGCAGACACCCGAAAATAACGGGTAAAAAAGACCAGAATCCAGGTCGAATTCCAGGTCGTGAATCCTGCCCGAAATCTTTCGAGCAGACACCCGAAAATAACGGGTAAAAAAGACCAGAATCCAGGTCGAATTCCAGGTCGTGAATCCTACCCGAAATCTTTCGAGCAGACACCCGAAAATAGCTGGAATAACGGGACTGAATTGAGGTCGAAGCTTCGACCAGGAATGAGGTCGAATAAACCAAGCATCTTTCAAAAAATGGGGATTAAAAACCCAGGTCAAAATTCGACTAGGATCCTGGTCGAATTCCAGGTCATGGATCCTAGTCGAAATTCTTCGACCAGGAAGCAAGAAAACCAAGGAATTTTCGAACAGGATTCAGGTCGAAATATCGACTAGAATCCTAGTCGAAATCCTAGTCGATAGGCTCATGACAAGAAGCTAAAAAAAAGGTAGAATTTTCGACCTAGATCCAGGTCGAATTTTCGACTAGGATCCTGGTCGAATTCCAGGTCCTAGATCCAGGTCGAAATTTCGACTAGGATCCTGGTCGAATTCCAGGTCGTGGATCCTAGTCGAATTCCTTCGACCAGGATGGCAAGGCTGACCCCTATTTTCGACTAGGATCCAGGTCGAAATTTCGACTAGGATCCTGGTCGAAAAAGGGCTGGAAATCTGAAAATTAGGGAAAAATCCCAGAAAATTAGGGAAAATCCCAGAAAATTAGGAAAAATCCCAGAAAATTAGGGAAAATCCCAGAAAATTAGGGAAAAATCCAGAAAATAAGGGAAAAATCCCGGAAATAAGGGAAAAAATTCCTGGAAATTAAGATAATTCCTGAATAAAAGGAAAAATTCATTGTAAATGTGTAGGTCGCTCCACACTTTACGGAAAAACGAAACCCTGTAAGGGAACGAATAGACTTAACTTCTGCGAAACCTAATCAATGTTTCCCAAAAGTTGGGGGGCAAATGATAGGGATAAATAAGTTATGATTGTATAATTAAATACTGCATTAATTGTACAAGCTGTGGGCTGCTAGGCCCAATAAAAAGATATATGATACTCAGACCAGAAAGGTTAAGCCTGATGGACCAGATCAGGCCTGATGGAATAAAAAAGGCCCAAAAGCCCTGATTATTAATTAATTTCGTAATTAATTAATGAGGGAAAAATCAGATGTGGAGAAGAGTCCCGATAAGGATATAAATCCTTAGAGATTAGCCTCAAGGGGACCTAAAAGGATAAGGAATCAGTTTCCTACTATCTAGGACTCCAAAGTCCATTCTAATTATGAGATTTGCCCACCAAGTCTCCTATACCAAGTCCAATTCAAGGACCACCAACATCTATATAAGGGGTCTCACCCCACACATCAGAACTACGTTTTTTGGCTTGATTCTCTAATTCACAGAGATACGTAGGCATCTCGTAAAGGCAGATCGAGCCACGAAACACGAGAGCAGCCATTAAAGGCCTTGAGCTCCCGAATCTTAGTAATAAATACAGCAAATAATAACCTTAGTGTTTTATCCATAACAAGACTTATCGAGGACTCACTCGAGAACTCTAAAATGACTAGTCGATAAGTCATTTTGACTTATCGCTAACTCAGTTCTCTATACCTTTGAGTACTGTTATTCTGCCTTGTGTTAATTTTACACATTTAAGATGTAAATTAACAACTACGCAATTTACTTAGAATTTGAAATATTCTAAGTTAATTTTTGAGTTTTTTTATAAAAAAAAATATACAGAGATTCTGAAATATTTATAATTCATATTTCAGTTAATTTCCAATTAAATCAAACTAGGTTGATTTATTAGAAATTAATCTGCTGCAACATATTAGCTGAGTTCTTGCCTTAGGATGAAGAATTGAGCATTCCAATTTCACTCACAAGTCTAGTGAAGGTTGCTTCATCCAAAGGTTTAGTAAAAATGTCAGCTAATTGTTTCTCTGTTGGAACAAAAATGAGCTCAATGGTACCATTTATAGCATGTTCCCTGATAAAATGGTACCTAACATCAATGTGCTTTGTTCTAGAATGATTAACTAGATTAGCTACTATAGATATGGCACTAGTATTGTCACACATAATAGGAATTTTGTGTAACACTAGACCATAGTCCATTAGTTGATTTCTAATCCAAAGCACCTGAGCACAACAACTTCCAGCAGCTATATATTCAGCCTCAGTTGTGGAAGTTGACACAGATTGTTGTTTCTTACTATACCAGGATACAAGTCTTTGACCAAGAAATTGACAGCTTCCACTAGTACTTTCCCTATCAACCCTGCATCCAGCAAAATCTGCATATGTGTATCCAACAGCTTCAAAACCAGTTCCCTTAGGATACCATAATCCCAAGTTTGGAGTTCCCTTTAAGTTTCTGAAAATCCTTTTCACAGCCATCAAATGTGATTCCTTTGGGTTGGCTTGAAATCTAGCACATAGACAAGTAGCAAACATGATGTCTAGTCTACTAGCAGTCAAATAAAGCAATGATCCAATTATCCCTCTGTAGCTTAAAATATCCACACTCTTGCCTTTCTTGTCTTCATCCAACTTGGTTGCAGTAGACATTGGTGTAGATGTAGGTGAGCTATCCACCATACCAAATTTCTTCAATAAGTCATTCACATATTTGGTTTGGCTGATGAAAATACCATCACTTCTTTGACTAACTTGAAGGCCAAGGAAGTAACTCAATTCTCCCATCATGCTCATTTCATACTCACTCTGTATTAGCCTAGAAAATCTTTGACAAAGCTTTTCATTTGTAGATCCAAAGATGATATCATCCACATAGATTTGAACTAGGATCATATCTTCCCCATGCTTCTTATAGAAGAGAGTCTTATCAATAGTACCTCTGGTAAAACCATGTTTGAGTAGAAATTCTGACAGTGTGTCATACCAGGCTCTAGGTGCCTGTTTCAATCCATATAGAGCCTTGAGTAATTTGTAAACAAAGTTAGGAAATTCTGGATCTTCAAAGCCATGTGGCTGTTGCACATAAACTTCTTCTTCTAGTTCACCATTAAGAAAAGCACTCTTGACATCCATTTGATACACCTTGAAATTTGAGTGTGCAGTAAATGCCAGAAAAATTCTTATTGCTTCTAGTCTTGCAACAGGAGCAAAAGTCTCATCATAGTCAATTCCCTCTTCTTGTGAGTAGCATTTAGCAACCAGCCTTGCTTTGTTTCTAGTAACAATTCCATTTTCATCCATTTTGTTCCTGTACACCCACTTAGTTCCAATTATGTTGTTCTTTGGTGCAGGGACTAATTTCCAAACTTTGTTCCTCTCAAACTGATTCAGCTCCTCCTGCATAGCACATATCCAATCAGGATCCACTAAGGCTTCTTCAGTTTTCGTGGGCTCTACTTGAGATAGAAAACATGCATGTAGGCATTCATTAGCAGTTGCACTTCTAGTTCTCACACCAGCTGAGGGATCACCAATAATAGCTTCTACTGTATGACTCCTATCCCACTTTCTAGTGTGTGTCTGTTGACTAGTGCCTTCATCATTTTCTTCAGTATTACCATGACTGTCATTTCCATTCTCTCCTTCTCCCCCTGAGTTTGTGCCATCAAATTCAGGTGTCTGAAGAGAGCTTTCATTCCCATGATTTTGTTCAGAGGTCTCTTCATTTGTCATTTGTTGTGCCACAACTTCATCTTCCTCATCAGAATCACTATCAATGGTTATATTCTTAAATGCAAGGGCTTCAGCATCATTTACATGAAGGCATTCCAAGCCTGGACACTTGTCATCATCAAAAGTGACATATGTGCTTTCCATAATTTTCTTTTGATCAATCACATAAACTTTGTAGGCTGTTCTTTCCAATGAATATCCCTGAAAAATTGCTTCAAAAACTTTGGAGTCAAATTTTCCCACATATTCAGAGTTGTCTTTTAGAATATAACACTTGCTTCCAAACACATGTAGATGCTTCACTGTAGGCTTCCTGTTAGACATGATTGAGTAAGGTGATTTGCCATGAACTTTGTTGATGAGATATCTATTTTGAGTGTAGAATGCAGTATTAACAGCCTCTTCCCAAAAACTGGTTGGCAACTGAGTATCTTGTAGCAAGGTTCTAGCAGCTTCAACCAATGTTCTATTTTTCCTCTCAACTACTCCATTCTGTTGAGGTGTTCTAGCTGCTGAAAATTCTTGAACAATGCCTTTGCTTTTGCAGAATTCACTTAATGTTGAGTTTCTGAATTCTGTTCCATTATCACTCCTTAATCTTTTCACACTAACTTTTCCTTCAGCTTGCTTCTCAATTTTCTTGATGTGCTCAATTATAATGTTTGGAGTTTCATCTTTAGAGTACATGAACTCAACCCAAGTGTATCTTGAAAAATCATCAACCATGACAAGGGCATATTTGTTCCTTGAAATGGATAAGACATTTACTGGCCCAAACAAGTCCATGTGAATAAGTTGTAGAGGTGCACTTATAGAATTCACAGATTTTGACTTGTGACTTGATCTTTTCATTTTTCCTTTCTGACAAGCTTCACAAACTTCCAGTTGAGCAAATTCCAGACTGGGCATGTCTCTCACAAGCTCCTTCTTGACTAAGGTGTTGATTGCTTTGAAATTCAAGTGAGATAGCTTCTTATGCCATAATTTTCTTTGCTCTTCTGATGCCTTGGTGTAGAAACAACACACTTCATCCTTATTTGTTGAGTCTAAGTCTGCAACAAACAAGCTTCTCTTTCTTACTCCTTTAAGATCAATTTCACCAGTCTTTTTGCTAATAAAAGCACAATCTTCTTTGTTGAAAACAACTTGAAAACCTCTGTCTGCAAATTGACTAACACTTAGAAGATTTACTTCTAATCCAGCAACTAGTGCTACATCTTCAATGACAATATTTCAAGAAACAATCTTGCCATATCCCATTGTGAATCCTTTGTTGTTTTCTCCAAAGGTCACCAAAAGGCCATCCATCTCCTCAAATTTTGATAGCAGGGCCTTATCACCTGTCATATGCCTGGAACATCCACTATCAATGATCCATATGACCTTCTTTCCTTTGCCCTGCACACAATGAGGATTAAGTGTGTTTAGCTACCCAAGCTGTGTTGGGCACTTTCTTCTTGTTAACTGATTTTGCAGAAGTAGAATGAGAAATTTCAGATAAAATGGAATTCATAGACTGTTGAGCATTTTCCCTTTCAGATATAGAACCAACTTTTGATTCTATGAGATCAATTCTCAATTTGTGGCAACTCTTCATCACTTTCATGTTACAGGGAATGCAGTCAAACTTGTCACAGAATGAATAGGGATCATTAGCCTTAGCTTCATTGTACTTGCAGACTCCTTCAAGTGGATTGCTAACAATATTTTTACGAAGGTGAGTTAGGTGATTCATTGATCCACAATTCTCACACCTCTTTCTAGGAGCATCTGCAACATAAGCAAAATTATTGCTTTTGTTTATCCCAATCTTTCCATTTCTATTCTTCTTTTTCTTTTTGACCTCTTCAGCTTTAATCTCCTTCACATGCTCCTTAGTTTCTTGATTGGCTTTTAGTGTTTCAATAGAGATGGAAGACTGAGTTGTCTCATCATTTTTCTTTTCCTTGTCCTCATCAGCTATCTCCTGTTTGATGATCAACTCTTCTTCACTGAAGTTCACCTCACATGCCTTGAACAAAGGTGATTCAACTTTCTTCAAAATAATTGGAACATTCTCAGTTTCAGTTGATTTTCCTTTGTCACTGACAAACTTCTTTTTGTTGTTCAACCCCTCATAATCAAGACCAATGGCAATGTTTACACATGGCTTATTCTTTTCATGATATTGGCCAATCAACTCAGAAGCATTTTTGAAGGATTTCAGCTTCACTTCATTCTTCTCCAGCCTTTCTCTCAATACTGCTTCAATTTCACTTGCACACTTTAATTTGTTCTTTAAGTATGCATTTTCTTGCTTAGCAGCATCAAGCTCAACCAGCAACAAATCAGTCTCTTGTTTTTCAATCTCAAGTTTTTCATTGATCTTTTTCAATCTTCTAACTTCCTCATTTGCAGCAACCATGCTTGTATGAATGTGAAACATTTCTGTGCTCATCTTTTCAACAGTTTCCTTATATTGACTCACATTTAAATCAATTGTGGTAAGAGTTGGTACCTGTGATTTAGATGATGAAGAATCTCCTTGTTCCAAGGCCATGAGTGCATAGTTTCTAACTTCTTCATCTTCATCATTATCTGAATCATCCCAGCTTTTGCCCTCAGCAATTTAAGCTTTCCCTTGTTGCTTCTTTAGAAGAGCATCATACTTTGCTTCCAATTCAAGATAGGTTTTGTCTTTCTTTGCCTTCTTGGGTTTCCTACATTTTGTAGCAAAATGGCCCAACTCATCACAGTTAAAGCACCTTATGTTTGATCTATCAACATATCCAGTTTTGTAGCCAGTTTTGCTATCAGGAGTGTACTTCCCTTTTCCTTTCCAGCTGCTATCTTTGTTGAAGGACTGTCCTTTGCTCTTGAAAAATCTTGGTTTCTTCACTCTAATGTTAGAGAATTTTCTAGCCAAGTAAGCCATTGATTTGTCTAGCTCATCAAGCTCATCAAGAGTGTAGAACTCATCTTCTTCATCCAATTCCAGTATGACTTGCTCTTTAGTGTCGTTGACTCTTTTCTCACTTGTAGAAATTTCTGGAGTTTGGGATCTTTGCTCATCATTAGAGGTATGGTCATCATTCACAATCAGTGCACTTGAGCCATCCATTACATATCATTGACCAGCCCTTAATGATTTCTTTTGAATCATTTCAAGTTCATAAGTTTTCAGAACCCCATAGAGCACTTCCAGTGTGATTCCACTCAAATCCCTTCCTTCTCTGATTGCAGAGATCTTTTGTTCGAAATGATCAGGGAGAGTAAGCAAGAACTTCAAATTCACTTCTTCAACATCATAAAATTTATCATGAAGCTGCAAGTCATTTATCAGCTTATTAAACCTTTCAAACATATTAGTAATACCTTCCTTTGGTTTAACCATAAAACCCTCATACTGAGAAATCAATATCCTTCTTTGATTTGACCTAACCTCCTCAGTTCCTTCACAGAGTATCTCAATCTTTTCCCAGATCTGTTTAGCAGTGTCACAGTTGACAAGGTTATTATACATTACATTATCAAGTGACTCAATTAGTATCAGTTGCAAAACACTGTCTAGGGAAACTTTCTCTAATTCAGTTTCAGTATACTCAGAGGAATCCTTAGGAGCATAATGAGCTGGAATAACCATGTCTCCATCTGTGGTTTCCTCAACTCTAACCATAGGAGTGAAGGGCCCATTCTTGAGGATCTGAATGTAAAGGTGATTGGCCATTCTTATAAACAGCAACATTTTCTTTTTCCATAAGGTGTAGAACCTACAGGGTCGAAATACTCTATGTTAGACACCCAGTTATGCTTGACATATCCTCGATACCAATTCTACCCAAACGATAACAATCCCGACTCGTACTTATATACATTACTATAGTACACACAACATACAAGATTCATATACTCAAATCTCGATTCAATATTTATTTTCAAAAAACACATATACTCATCGTTTTAGGAAACAAATTGTCCATTATATTTTACAGAATATTTATTTATAACTATATAACTATTTACATTCGACTGGTAGTTCCGATATGTTACAGGGTACATTCCCAAAAATCGGGCAGCGCTTCCTTTGCTTATCGGACTACCTGTCGAATACAATCGACGTCAAACCAACAACAATCAAATTCACAATAACCATAATCCAAAAATCCAATCACGAATCCCAACCACCAGTTCAACCCAACAATCAATCAACCATTACAATCATAATCACAATTCATCAACCAATTACATACTCGACTTTATTATAAAATAACAAATTCTCGTTTCAAAGATAATTTTATGAATTAATTTATTTATTTTAAAATATCAGGACTCAGATAACGATCATCACAGTCCACCGTCGGCTCGCCGACGGCGGTAAAATTTGCGGGTACCCGATTAAATTTGGGTTTCCAACACGAATTTCACCGATTAGGTTTTATAATATACCGCACGAAAGCAAATTTATTTCATGAATTCCAATCAAGTAATTCCTGCAGGAAAGGGATTAAAATTAATAAAAATCATAACCCAGCTATAAGCACGTGCAAACACGCGGCCCCAACCGGAAAATAACCGGAAAATTTGCGCGACTCAGGCGGCCAGAAAAGAACAAAGAAACTACAGTAACATGGCAGGACTACAACAGAGACACACACACATAGCAGCTATACACGCACAGATCCACATATACATACAACCAAAAATACCACTGAAAAAGCCATAGCCGGCCGGAACTCCGGCGACGGCTTACCAGAGAAAAACGAAGGCGACAACCCGAGAAGAGAAGTCGGGAAAAAGTGGAATCACAGGGGAAAATTGGATATTCACGGGGAGGAAACACCCGGAGAAAAAAAAGAGATTAAGTGAATGAGATTAACTGGAAGAGATAAGAGGAGTGGGTCTGCATGTGCGTGTTTGTGTGTGTTTTTATCTTTTTATTTTTGTTCTCTTACTGGTTTATAAGGCAGCACGTGTCCAAAATTCTACTGAAAATAGGACACGTGTATTTCGAGATAATCACGAAAGCCCTGAGACTCCATTTGTCCCGATATGACACCGTAAATAAGCTATTAACGATACATATCGTGCATTAAAATTTAATCTAAATAATTCCAAAATAATCTTAAACTTTCCGGAATATCAAAAAGTTAATAAAATAAAAAAAATTATGTATTTCTTAAACGCACTCCATACCCGCAATTCATAATTAACGAACCAGGCTGTATTTAAAACAAATTCAGAAAATCCTGAAAATAGTATTAAAATGTTAGAAATATCTCGAAGTAATTAAAAATATAATTTTCATAATTTTAAAATAATTTCTGAAACACAATTTATACCCGCTTTTAACGAATAAACGAAACAACGCGCGGGTGAGTTTAATCCCTAAAATTTTCAAAATAATTTTAAAATTCTCGGAATATTCAACTTAAATAAATATGAGTTTCATAATTTTTGAAGAATTCCGGAATTAAATGCAGATTTTACAATTAAATATAATCAGAAAATCATATAGGGCTAAATAATTGGTGAAATATTAATTTCTAAATTTTATAAAATCCTAAAAATAATAATTATAATTATAAAACCATAAAAATGATTTTAGAGACAATCCAAATATTTATGCAAATAAATTTACATTAAATTTACTTTTAAAAGGGGAAAAAATTCAATACAATTCCATAATTAATTACGGGGACAACCTGGTACACCATAAATCACCTATAGATAATAATAAAACAACACATAGCTAACAGAAGCTATACACATAATTCATTTATTAACAAAATAATTACACGCTATATTCCAGATATTACATCTTGTGTAAATCCCGCACTTCTATCCATACAAGTAGTGCCTCCAATCTTTAGGGCAAAACTATTGTCGAAAGCCCAAGATCATGGGTGGGATATCAAATTTTATATTCCCTTAATTGTCTTGACGCGTACGTGATTAGCTTACCGTGCTGTATAAGAAGCACCCTAATTCTTTATGTGAAGCGTCACTACAAATCACAAAATCTCCTTTTCCATCTAGCAACGCCAATATAGGGGTCGTCGCCAATCTTTGCTTCAGTTCTTGGTTGTTCTCACATTTCTCTGTCCATTCGAACTTCTCAGTCTTACGAGTAAGCTGCGTTAAAGGGGCTGCCATCTTTGCAAACTTGGACGAACCTACGATAATAACCAGCCAATCCTACCTCTGGTAGTCGCCCTAACATTTCTTGCATTGTATTGAAAGAG
The DNA here is from genome assembly GCF_009905375.1 of Apium graveolens. Taxonomy (NCBI): domain Eukaryota; kingdom Viridiplantae; phylum Streptophyta; class Magnoliopsida; order Apiales; family Apiaceae; genus Apium; species Apium graveolens. The sequence continues at coordinate 72,691,109 of NC_133651.1, read as the reverse complement.
GAAATGTCAAGATTGAGAGAGTTGACACACATAACAACGTAGCAGACCCACTCACAAAGCCACTTTCTCAAAGTCACTTTGATCGTCATAAAGACAAGATGGGTATTAGATACCAGAATGATTGGCTTTAGTACAAGTGGGAGATTGAAAGAGATGTGTCCTAAGTCCAATCATGTATGAGGATTTAGGAATAACTTTTATGTAATATGTTTTGATTTCATTGATATTAATAAAAGACTTGTTTTGGTTTTATTGCGGGCTTTATCTATTTAAGTGTTTAAATAAGATATACCATAGTTTAGAGTAAAGATTTTATGGATTATGATGAGATCATAATAATGAGACCTAAAAGATGATAACTCTGAACTTAAATATTTCCTGGTCGTAGGATTACTAACTGGTAATTGGTAATCCGCAAAGATCGGTACATACTATGCTTGCTTCATTATGAAGAATGTCTGTTCTCATAGACATTTGTGTGGTGACACTATAGCTAGTATGTAGGTGCTTATTATAGAATAAGTTCACTGAACATGACTCACATATCTGAACAACTAATGGAGTTCACTCACGTGTCAGCAGTTGTTCACATAGTGATAGTTGTACAAGTATCCTTAGACTTGAGGTCATCATGGTCATCTTGTGTACACTGAACTATGTTTTGGTTTAGTTCTTAGTCTCCAGGGACAATTATAAGGGCTCTACTGGGTATAGGAATTTGTACACGAAGATAGTGAATGATCAATAAAGGATCTACCCCTTCCAGTGAAGGAAGAAAATGTTCAATGCTGATCCACTTATGCTAGTTCAGGAATCTCTGGCCAGAGTGAATGAAATTAGAAAGGAGTTTCTAATTTACATTAAATAGAACTAAGTATAGTGAATGGGAAAGCAAATGATTAAATAAGATAGGCTTGATACAAGTTCCATGCCTTGTATTTAATCGTCACATTGTAGGGTGGAAGGAATTGATTGTACGGTAAGTACTCGCTGAATGGGTTCTTGGTATTCTAAGCAGTGAATTCGTATTATCCGGATAGTCGCGATATGTTGAGAAGTATCCCTCACAATGTAGAACAAATATGATTAATTAATTAATCATATTTAATGAATTAGAGAATTTATATAAATAATGATAAAATAGTTTTATTATTATTTATTTCTACTACCGGCTTAATATTGAACCTACAGGGTCACACCATAAAAGAGAATGATTTAATGGTGGAGGAATTAATTAATAATGGCTGGTAATTATTTATTTATGAAATAAATAATTAATTAGCAAATTTAATAATTGATTAAATGAGATTTAATTAATTATAAATTAATTAAGAAAAGTTCTTAATATTATTAATTAAGAATTTAATTTTGGAAATTAAATCAAGTGAGAGAATTATTTTTCTAAAGTGTTTAGAAAAGGGATTAATGATTAAAAGGTATTTTAATTATTAGTTAATTGGTTAATAAGAATAATCAATTAAAGGGTTAATAATAATAATATTTTATGGAAAATTTTGCCTATAAATATACTATTATAAGCCCTATTTGCCTCAACCAAAATACAAACCCTAATTCTAAAGTAGAAAAGAGAGGGAGGCAACTAATTCTCCCAACCCCTTCCTCCTCCATCACATTGATCTCTTGGTGGATACCGGTGGAGTGCTTCACACTTGAGGAGCAGCTGCTAGGGATCTCCGCTCGTCGTTCTTGGATCGCTATTAAAGACCTCCATCTTTCCTTTAACGTAAAGCTTCTTAAGGTAAACATACTGAACTACGAATTAAATATTATTTTTCACATGGATCCTGCGGAGGGCTTCGTTTTTTTTATGATTTAAATTTACGTTTTCGTTGCGTTTATGTGCTAAAAACCCTTCAATAGTATCAGAGATGAATACCAAAAAAATAACACAAGTCATTTTATTCCACAATTATAAGCCATTACACCTCAAAAGGGGGTTTTGAATAAATTTATATATTTTTTGTCATTATTACAATTCATAAATATACATAAGTCTGGTACATCAAAAGTTGAAAGCCTAGTCTACTGGTAATTCCTACCTCAGCTACAGTAGCATCAACGCCTACAAGAAACTGTGGAACGTTTCCTATCCGCTCGCAAATTGGGAGGTTGGTCATGTTCATCTTGTCTAGATGTTGTTGTGTGATGAAGAAAGGAAGCAAGAGTGAGCAAAATAGCTCACCAAAATAACATGTATAGTAATTAACAATATATGAACCTTTTCATAGTACTCATGAAAGTCTTGGTCAAGAAGAAATGAACCAAGTTGATATCTTAACACGTCCCAGTCGCAAAATATTCAGTATATATGTATATATACTTTTCAAAATCTTTGAAATCCTCTGACATGTATAATATACACAGAGTTCCAGTTTATAACTGTATAAAAATATCGTTGCAAGGTGATCTCATATATTTAACCTTGTCTCAACGTTTTTCTGAAAATCTTTGTCATGCATAAGGTAATCATTAACTAGATATAGGTTGAAAAGATGAAGTTACAAGATACTCCAATATACTTATATCTTTTCCAAATACTACTTGAACTACCACCGTTCAAGTTATAATCAGTTTCAAAAGTTCATCACACAGATGAGACTACAAGATAAGACTTGAATAGATTCAATCTTTGAAATATCATTTGAAATAAATGAAGTTACGAGATACTTCATTAAGTCCCGATATATATATTCACCTATATATATATCTCATACACTCCTTGAAAACATGTGTTATGAAAATTATAAACAAAGTTTTAATATCCAATGAATTTGGAAATAAGAAAGCTTTGGCATAAACCCGATAACTTGTTGATCAGGCAAAGATACCAATTAAGTAACCTTTTCTACTAGTAGATGGATGAATCCCCCACCGGTCATCACCCTGGCCGCATTAGGGCCTTGTGCTGGACCGCCACCCGGCCTCTTATGCGTTGATGGACTGCCACCCAGCCACTTACACTTTGATAGACCGTACCCCGGCCTGTCGCTTATGCCGACTCAATTAGATGGACTTACTTCCCGAACGTTGGGCAAGTAATCAAATTCTTTTATCAAAACCGCAACCTCGTTGCGAATATAAAATACACCACAGAGTCGGATCCCTCAGATTTTTAAGCGAGTATTTAAATCCCCTTCGAAAGGAAGATCTTAAATTTGAAAACGAGTTTTGGGATCTGCTCTAACTTTTAAAATCATTTTGAAGACTCGAAAACATTTTAAAGAATGTTTAGAGTAATGATGATTTAATAAAATAAATCAGTCCCGATATATTAGAAAATATCTGAATATTATTATTTAAATAATATTCCCATAAAGGATCATCTTTATAAAATAATTGAAGTAGAAGATTCAAAACTCATACTTGAAATGAATAATAAATAACAAAAGATATACTTATACGAAAGTACGATCCTTATTTGAATAATCGAAAATAAGTTTGATTATTATTCAAAACCATCGAATATACCTTATTCGATTAAGAGTTAAAGAAAACTATATATATACATATAAATATACATATATTATACTCGGGAACATCGACTCCCGGTTTAGAAAAATGTTCACCTTTGGGTCCCCTATATTAAGGGTATACGCAACTACTGCTTATCTCTAGCATAGGTATTATGCAGTTTATAATCAATTGAATCAACAATGAGATATCAAGATTATAAAACATGCATGCATATATATATATATATCATATTGACATGCTCCAATATATCGCAAGATTTGCTAATAACAATTATGGACTTATCACAAGATAATGCATATATATATTTACATCACAACAACAGTATAACGGGTAGAAAACTTGCCTGAGTGTTCTGGGGTAGACTTAAGCTTAGAGTGGGTCCGGTAACCTATGAACAACAACATGAGCCAGAATTAGACCACGGTCGCTTAAGAAAATTAGTCAAAACTCACTCATACCCTAACGGTCGCTTACGGTCGCTTATACGCTTAACGATTTGCGTTAATCGCTTACGTACCCTCGGCTCCACCAATTTTAATAAATTAACCATTACGAATTTTAAGGCGACTCTTTCGCGATTACTTTACCAACTGCCTAATCCACCTTACGTAACTGTTTCGTATTTCGATTAATCATTTAAGGGTCTCAATTATGGTCTCAAAGTTACGCGAGGTTTCGGGGTTCGCTCGCGAAACGACATTACTTAAAATGGTCATTTCTCATCGCTCGTAACTCGAATTTAGGAGAATGACATATCAAAATGAAGCTCGTAACATGAACTATCTACACATGGCAAAGGTCAGAAGCTTAAATTGAGTTCACGGGTCTTAAATTTTCATGCAAAATAGTCTAAGGAAAACGAGCATTACGACGGCTATGTTTATGAGATTCCCAAAATAATTACCACTCTAAATCCTCATCAATTCACTCACAACCACCAACACAACAATATTCAACCATAATACTACAAACTCAGTCCCCAACTCCAAGTTTTACCAATTTATCCAACCAATAAAAGACCCAATATTCAAAACCAATACAAATCCACCAAAACTACTTATAATCAAAGATCAAGCCTCAATACTAACAATGCTTCAATAAAACTAAACGGAATCATAAAATCAAAGTTAGGGTTTAAATTTTATACCTTCCTTAGATCCTTAAACCACTTATAAGAGATTGTAATCCTTAATAGAGCCTTGATCTATATTTATCATGTTCAAACTTGCAAAGGAGTTCAAGAAATGAGTTAGAACTTTTGGAGTTACAATTAGTCCGATTTAAAGAACTGTAAATATGAGGGTCTTACCATGATTATTTGGACAAGACTTGTGAACAAGAGTTTTAGGCCATCTCAATACCTTTCCAACGAGCTATAGAACACAACATTTGAGTGAGTATTGAAAGAGATATGGCAGTTTGAAGTTGCTGGTATTATTTTCGCCGAGAGTAAGTGATAAGTGGCATTTTATACCACTTAGAACGTCTTATAATGGCTTGAATTGATGTCTTGAAATCAATTAGTTTGTGTGTTTGATGCATTTTTCTAGTGTTTGTGCATTTCAGGGTATTACTTGTGTTTGAGGGGAGATTTCATCAGGAATAAGCCTAAGTATGTGTTTGTCATTGCAAGTGGGAAGTTAGGAGCAGAACGCAGCAGAAAACGGGAGCAAATTAATAAATTTTCCAGTGAGGTGTTGGGCGCCCGCTCAGCCTGGCTGGGCGCCCGCTCAGGATTGCTGGGTGGCCGCTCAGGGTCGTAAAATAAGATACTGATTTTTAGACTCCTGATTCTATTAGACTTCCGACTTCTGAGATAGCTGGGACTTGTGGGGCTTCTATATAAGTAGTTTTCAGAGACCTTTCACATATAGAGAATCATGGTATCAATCGAGGAGCAAGGAGAGAAGGAAGAAGACCGTTTTAGCACATCGCAATGAAGAAGAGGAAGCATAGTTTTCCTGTGATTCTTTTATTCGTTATAACAGTGGATGCTAGTTTTCTTTACTTTGAACCTTATTACTCTTGTGACGTACTCTGTTTTTAATAAGTATTTTTATTAGTTATTCTCGTGTGTTATTATCATGTTTTCATATGAACCCATGGTGATGATGAGTTCAATCATGGGCTAATCGTGATCATGGGATCGTAACGGATTTACTATGGAATTCTTTAGTTAGTTATTTAATATCTTAGTGTGTGATGATTGTATGATATCTAGTATTGGTTGTGCTTATTCGTCTTATGTGTGTCGCGAACATATAAGATAGGGTTTTAATCTCTTGTGAAGCGACGGTGGATCTTGAGGTTTAGAACTTGTCATGCTAGCATAGGTTCATGTATGTGTATGCATGATTAGTGGGTAACTCTAACCGTTTTACTTATCCTGTGTAATCCTAAGGAATAACTTGTGCTTAAATCGTTATGTTGTCAAATTCTGTAGACATATAGGGTCTCAACATAATTGATGCATATTCAACTTCTATCTTAATTGTGGATGTTTGATAGAATGGTATTAGTACAACGAAAGTTGGCTTTTATCAGTTTCGTGTTGTTCGATTAATATCATCAATGTTACATGCTAAGGGTAATAACAATAACTATTGAAGGAAGTAGTAATGAAGTTATGATCTCATGTGTGTTTAATATTGTTAATTCAAGTGTCAATTAAGTGTTTAATTCTCATAGTTAATTATAATTAATAATTACTTAATCAATTCTACGTGTTATTGTCTTGACATTGAGAAGTAATCATACATTGGTGAGTAAGTGTTAATTGAGCATAATTTGTCTGAGTCTCTGTGGGAACGAACTAGAAATTATTCTATATTACTTTCGAACGCGTATACTTGCGTGAATTATTAGCGCATGTTTTGTGCCTAACAAGTTTTTGGCGCCGATGTCGGGGACTCGGCGTATTTGTTTAGTTTATGTACTTACCATCAGTGGTCATTAGGACTCATTAATTAAAACGTGTTACTTATTATTTCCGGTTGTGTTTCAGGTACTTTAGCGAGCGTTTATGCAAACACGTTCTCGTACTCGCAAGAGGACTTTAGGTACGGCTGAGGAGACAGACTCGGTTCTTGATATTCCGGAGAAGATAGATTTTAAAGATTCAGATAAAGAGAGTGAGCAGAAAGAACCAGTAATCATGGGTGATCGTATAGTTCCGGCAGATCCAGCTCTTATGGACTTTTCTCAGCCTAAAATTGATGACATTCAGTCAAGCATCCTTCATCCGGCTATTCAGGCCAACACTTTTGAAATCAAGCCGGGCACTATTCAGATGGTGCAGAATTCTGTTTCTTTCGGAGGTGCTGCGACTGAAGACCCCAACATGCATATCAGGAATTTTGTCGAGATCTGTAGTACTTTCAAATATAATGGTGTGACTGATGAGGCTATCAAGCTTAGGCTTTTCCCATTCTCTCTAAGGGATAAAGCTAAGGACTGGTTACATTCTAAACCAGCTGGGTACATAACTACTTGGCAAGATCTTGCGCAAAAGTTTCTGGTGAAGTTCTATCCAATGGCGAAGACTGCAGCTATGAGGAGTGCTCTTACTCAGTTTGCGCAGCAACCAATAGAATCTATGTGCGAAGCTTGAGAGCGCTACAAGGAGATGTTGAGAAAGTGTCCACATCATGGTATACCTGACTGGATGGTGATCACCGATTTCTATAATGGTTTGGGGGCCTAATCTCGGCCCATGCTCGATGCTGCAGCTGAAGGCGCCTTGTGGGCCAAAATCTATACTGAGGCTTATAATCATATTGAAACTATGGCTGCAAATGAGTATCAAAACCCAACTCAAAGGATGATATTTGGGAAGGTAGCAGGTATTCTGGAAGTTGATGCAGCTACAGCTATTGCAGCACAGCTCCAAGCGCTGTCTTTGAAGGTCGATTCTTTAGCCACCTATGGAGTCAATCAGATAGCTATGGTCTGTGAGCTTTGTGCAGGCTCTCATGCTACGGATCAGTGTTCTCTTGTTAATGAATCTGTTCAGTATGTGAACAATTATCAGCGACCGCAGCAGCCTTTGCCAGTAACTTATCATCCTAACAACAGAAATCATCCCAATTTCAGCTGGAGTAATACTCAAAATGCTATTCAGCAACCATATCAGCAAGGCGTAAGTAAACAGTTTAATCCACCTGGATTCCAGCAACCACAGCATTATGCTCAAAGGTAATCATATCCTCAACAAGGAGGTGCTGCTCCACCTTCTAGTGCTGATTTCGAGGAACTCAAGCTGTTGTGCAAAAGTCAGGCTGTTTCTATCAAGACCTTGGAAAATCAAATCTGTCAAATAGCCAATACAGTGCTCAATCGTCAACCTGGCACACTTCCCAGTGATACTGATAGGGATAAATAAATTATGATAGTATAATTGAATACTGCATTAATTGTACAAGGTGTGGACTGCTAGGCCCAATAAGAAGATGTATGACATTCAGACCAGAAAGGTTAACATGCTGATCAGGCCTGATGGACCAGATCAGACCTGATGGAACAAAGAAGGCCCAAAAACCCTAATTATTAATTAATTTCGTAATTAATTAATAAGGGAAAAATCAGCTATTGAGAAGAGTCCCGATAAGGATATAAATCCTTACAGATTAGCCTCAAGGGGACCTAAAAGGATAAGTGATAGGGATAAATAAGTCCTGATTTTATAATTAATGGGCTGATAGGCCCAATAAATAGATATATGATACTCAAACCAGAAAGGTTAAAGCTGATGGACCAGTTCAGGCCTGATGGAATAAAAAAGGCCCAAAGGCCCTGATTATTAATTAATTTCGTAATTAATTAATAAGGGAGAAATCAGATGTTGAAAAGAGTCCCGATAAGGATATAAATCCTTAGAGATTAGCCTCAAGGGGACCTAAAAGGATAAGGAATCAGCTTCCTACTTCCTAGGACTCCTAAGTCTATCCTAATTCAGAGGCTTGTCCACCAAGTCTCCTATACCAAGTCCAATTCAAGGACTCCCACATCTATATAAGGGGTCTCACCCCACAGATCAGAACTACGTTTTTTGACTTGATCCTTGGCAATCAGCAAGGTACGTAGGCATCTTGTTAAGGCAGATTGAGTCACGAAACACAAGAGCAGTCAAATCGAGCCTTGGAGCTCACGTTCCTTAGTATTAAACACAGCAATTATATATATTAGTTCTAATCCATAACATTTGGCACCGTCTGTGGGAAAGCAACAACAACCATGGCGAGAACACGGAGAACAATTGGAGCTCTAGAGGAAGGAACACCATCAGAGACAACCCAGGTGATTTCATCAACCGTGGAGGTTCCTCCCCATTCAACTTATGCATCTACTCAGGGGGAAGCCCAGACAGGGGCAACTCATCCTCAGCCACAAGGGACAACTCCCCCGACTATTCAAGGTACGAATCCTCAAGTTCAACAAATACATATACCTGTGAATTCTCGACCCGTCGGGTATGAATATTCAACTATTGTTACTACTAACCCCCCTTATGGGATGCCCCTTCGCCCTGAGGTTGGAGGAAGCGGATATGCTAGGCGAGGCGAAGCACGAGGGCAGTCACCCCCCTATATACGAGGTTTGGGTCCTATTCCTGAGGATCGGGAATTTTCTGGTCCTTATACTGAGAGAGACTCCGAATCTTCGGATGATGAAGTGGCCCCGAGAAGGAGGCGTCCTGGAAAAGAGCCAATGACCGATGGAAGGCAACGCCCCCAAAGCACCCCAGGGGCGAATCCCCAAGAAGTGCAGGAAAGGATCAGGGCTCATGAGGCTGAAATCCAAAGGCTGAGGCGTGATTTGGAGGCTCACCAGGCCACCAGACCCGAGATATCTCCTAGGGGGAGAAATCCTCCTCCTGTCATAGACCTGGATGGTCCGGTAAGAAGAAGGGCTGTTGTCCCAAGAACTGATCCAAGCAATCTCCTTCCCCTTGGAGATCCTGATGATCCAACTCCACCCTTCACAGAAGAGATAATGAATGCCCATCTCTCAAGGAAATTCAAGATGCCCACTATCAAAGCCTATGATGGCACGGGAGACCCCGCTAATCATGTTAGGACATTCTCTAATGCACTGTTGCTGCAACCCGTGAATGATGCTATAAAGTGTCGGGCCTTCCCTCAAACCCTGTCAGGTATGGCTCAAAGATGGTACAGTCGCTTGCCCCCAAACTCTATTGGATCGTTCAGAGAGTTAAGTCAGGCTTTTATTAAGCAGTTCATCAGTGGAAAAGTCCATGAGAAAAGTTCAGCATCTCTTATGAGTATTGTGCAAGAAGCTAAGGAATCCTTGAGAGATTACCTGAATCGTTTTACAAAGGAGGCTTTAAAAGTCCCAGACCTTGATGATAAGGTAGCTATGATAGCACTGCAACAAGGAACTAGGGATGAGTTTTTCAAGATGTCCTTGGCCAAACGTCCCCCTGAAAATATGTTCCAGCTCCAAGAGAGGGCAGGGAAGTATATCAAGGTTGAAGAAAGCATGAGGAAGACCGTAGTAAGTAATGAGCCCACTGGAGGCAAGAAGCGGAAAACTGATCTGGAGTATATCGCTAAGGATAAGTATCCTAAAACCGAACAAAACCCTGATTCAACCCCCAAGAAGGGAGGACCTGGGCAAAAGTTCACCGAATACGCTAAGCTGAATGCTCCCAGAAGCCAGATCTTGATGGAGATCGAGAAAGATCGAGATGTTCGTTGGCCTAAGCCCTTGAAGGCCGATCCAGCCAAGCTAGATAAGAGCAAGTATTGCAGGTTTCACAAAGATGTTGGCCATGACACCGATGAGTGTAGGCAATTGAAAGATGAAATTGAGTTTTTGATTCGAAAAGGAAGATTGAACAAGTATACTGGAGATGGAGGGGACAGAAATAATAATGGAAGGAAGAACTTTGAAGATCGTAGGAGGGACCAAGACGATCAGGGGCGAAACCCCCAACCTAGAGGACCAGTTATAAACACCATTTATGGAGGGCCGAGACCTCGAGGGCCTGTGATAAACACGATCTCTGGAGGTCCAACTGCTGCTGGATTGTCCAAAAATTCGAGAAAGGCATATACTAGAGAGGTTATGCATATTGTTGGAGAAGCCCCGAAGAGGGCCAGGACAGAAGTAACATTGGCTTTTGATGATTCTGACCTAGAGGGTGTGAAGTTTCCCCATGACGACCCGCTGGTCATAACGCCGATAATAGGAAATAGCCCGGTTAAGAGGGTCCTTGTGGATAATGGTGCTTCTGTGGATATCTTGCTCCACGACACCTTTCTAAGGATGGGATATAACGACTCCCAGTTGACACCAACCGACATGCCGATATATGGATTTGCTGGAGTAGAATGTCCTGTGGAAGGGATAATTAAATTGCCAACCACCATAGGTACGGAGCCAAGGCAAGCAACGCAGATGCTGGATTTTGTGGTGGTAAAGGCTAGTTCAACTTATAATGCTATCATGGGGAGAACAGGGATACATGCCTTCAAGGCAGTCCCCTCTTCCTACCATTCAGTCATGAAGTTTCCCACCCGAAACGGGATTGGAGAAGAGAGAGGAGATCAAAAAATGGCTAGAAGCTGTTATGTGGCCTCTTTGAGGGCAGATGGAGTCGGGGGGCAGGTTCTTCCTATTGAAGATATGGATGTTCGAGAAAATGATGAGAATAGAGGAAGGCCAGCAGAAGAATTGGTTTCGGTTCCTTTAGATCCCAAGAATCCTGAGAGGATGACTTTCATTGGAGCCACATTAGAGGAGCCCCTTAGAGGGAAATTAGTGAAATTTTTGCAAGAAAATAATGATGTGTTTGCATGGTCAGCAGCTGATATGCCAGGCATAGACCCGGAGTTAATTACTCACAAGCTAAACGTGGATCCAAGCCGGAAGACAGTGAAACAAAAGAAAAGAAATTTTGCCCCGGAAAGACAAGAGGCTATAAGGCAGGAAGTGGAAAAGCTCTTAGAGGCTGGTTTCATTGAGGAGATTCAATTTCCGGAGTGGTTAGCAAACCCTGTAATGGTAAAGAAGGCTAATGGAAAGTGGAGGATGTGTATAGACTTCACCGATCTGAATGATGCATGCCCCAAAGACTGTTTTCCGCTGCCTAGAATTGATACCTTGATTGATGCCACCGCTGGACATGAGATGCTGAGTTTCATGGATGGGTTTAGCGGATACAACCAGATCAAAATGCATAAGGATGACATTCCAAAGGTATCATTTATCACTGACTTTGGTGTTTATTGTTATCTTGTTATGGCGTTTGGTCTCAAGAATGCAGGAGCCACCTATCAAAGGTTGGTGAATAGAATTTTTAAGGATCTTATCGGTAAGACTATGGAAGTCTATGTTGATGACATGTTAGTCAAGAGTCTAGTAAAGAATGATCATATAGCCCATTTAAGGGAAGCTTTTGAGGTCCTGAGGTACCACAAGATGATGTTGAATCCTACGAAGTGTGCTTTTGGAGTAGGATCTGGAAAATTCTTGGGACTGATGGTCTCAAAGAGGGGAATTGAGGCTAACCCGGATAAGATAAAGGCAATCCTGGACATGGAACCACCAAAAACTGTTAAGGATGTTCAGAAGCTTATAGGAAGGGTTGCTGCATTAGGACGATTCATCTCCAAGTCAGGAGACAAGTGCTTGTCATTTTTCAAGTCACTAAAGAACATCAAAGACTTCATATGGAGTGAGAAAAATCAGAAGGCATTTGAAGAGTTAAAGAAGTATATGGGCCAGGCCCCGTTGTTGGCCAAACCAGCTTTAAATGAAGTTTTATACTTGTACTTAGCCGTTTCAGAGAGTGCTTTGAGCGTTGTGTTGGTTAAGGAGGAACTGAAAGTCCAGAAACCCGTGTACTATGTCAGCAAAATTTTGCATGGTGCTGAGTTGAATTATTCAGCCATTGAGAAATTCGCTTTGGCCTTGGTAATGGCTTCAAGAAAGCTGCGTCCTTATTTTCAAGCTCACCAAATTGAAGTGCTAACAAATCAGCCACTGAGAAATATCATTCACAGTCCCAAGGCAAGTGGGAGACTGATTAAGTGGGAAATAGAGTTGGGAGAGTTCGATCTCAAGTATAAGCCACGTACGGCCATAAAAGCCCAGGCACTAGCTGACTTCGTGGTGGAATGTACCATACCCAACCAAGAAGTCGGGGGGCAGGAAGATACCATACCTCAAGACAAGAGAGTCGACAATGGGGACAGGGAGAAGAATGACAAGGAGAAAGAATATTGGGTTCTCTATTTTGATGGAGCATCAAAAACAAATTCCAGTGGAGCAGGGTTGGTTTTGCAAAGCCCTGATGGGTTCTTAATTGAGTATGCTATGAAGTTAGATTTTCCAACCACAAACAATGAGGCAGAGTATGAAGCCCTGATAGCTGGCCTTGGTCTAGCTGGGACACTTAGAGTCAAAAACTTAAAGGTCCGTGGAGACTCGAAGCTGATCATATCCCAGGTAAAGGGAAAATTTGAGGCAAGGGATGATACGATGGCTAAGTATGTCCGCCTAGTAAGGGCTGTGATGACCCAATTTAATGAATGCCATGTTGAACACATTCCAAGGGAAGAAAACGTTAAGGCGGATGCACTATCAAAGTTCGCTTCGTCTGAGATTGAAGAAAGTTCAGGAAGTGTGTACTTCCGTGTTTTGAAAACACGGAGCATAGATGTTAAGCTAGTGGCTCCCATAGGCTTGGGGACGTCATGGATTGATCCCATCAAGGCTCACATTCAGACCGGTTGGTTGCCAAGTGATGCAACTGAAGCACGGAAGTTAACTGTTCGGGCACTAAGATACTCTTTGATAGATGGGATTCTTTACAAAAGATCTTTCGTGGTTCCCTACTTGAGGTATCTCAGGCCCGATGACGCACGCTTGGCTCTTGAAGAAGTGCATGAAGGTATTTGTGGACAACACTTGGGGGGCAGGGCCTTGGCTCATAAGATAACTCGTTTAGGCTTCTACTGGCCAGAAATGATGGCTGATGCCAAAGAATATGTAAAGAAGTGTGACCGCTGTCAGAAGCATGCACCAATTGTTAGACAACCCCCTGAGATGCTGACCTCTATCAACTCGCCTATTCCCTTTGCCATGTGGGGGATGGATATTCTAGGGCCTTTTCCTATGGCCACGGCACAAAGGAAATTTCTGATTGTAGCCATTGATTATTTCACCAAGTGGATTGAAGCCAAACCCTTGGCCAAAATCACTACTAAGCAGGTTGCACAATTCCTGTGGGAAAACATTATGTGCCGGTATGGAATTCCCCGTATCCTTGTCACTGACAATGGAACACAATTCAACAATGAGGAATTCAAGAAGTATTGTGAAGAAAATGAAATCGAGTTACGATTCACCTCTGTGGCTCACCCGCAAGCCAATGGACAAGCAGAGGTAGCAAATCGGATAATCCTGGATGGACTAAAGAAGAGGATCGAGAAGTCAAGAAATAATTGGGTAGATGAGATACTTCCAATATTATGGGCCTACAGGACTACTTGTAGAGTCACGACAGATGCAACTCCTTTCATGTTGGCATATGGGGCGGAAGCAGTAGTTCCCGTGGAGATATCACATTCCTCTCCAAGGATTCAGGCTTTCGATGAGAAAGAAAATGAGGAAGGGCAGAGATTAGCCCTGGATTTAATTGATGAAGTGCGAGATAAAGCACATGCAAAGATAGTAGAATATCAGAAAAAAGCTTCATTCTACTACAACCTAAGGGTTAAAGAAAGGTTTTTTAAACAAGGCGATCTAATCTTGAGGAAGATAGAAGCATCTGGTGTAGGACAAAAAGGGAAGCTTGCCCCGAATTGGGAAGGGCCGTACAGAGTCAAGAGTGTTCAGGGTAGAGGAACCTACAAGCTGGAGACTATGGATGGTTTTGAAGTCCCGAGAACTTGGCATGCACAAAACCTGAAGGTTTACTATGTGTAGGGCAGTTGGATACGATTCTCACTTGTCATGATGGAGAGTAGGTTGAAAAGCACCTTGAAGCTTTGCTTAGGATTTATATGTCTTATTATGAAGTTTATTAAGACTTGTGTAAGGGATGAATCCCAAACAATTTTTGAAGCTCAGAGAATTTTTCGAAATATGTTTGAATCTCTATGGCATGGCAATTAAATTAGATGCATGATATGAAAGCCCTATAAAAAGGCCCAATTCAAAAAAAAAAAAAAAAAAGTTAAAACTTGTTGGGCCTGGAATTATGTCAAGCCCAGATAAGGGCCCCAAATATTCAAAGCCCAGCACCCGGGGTCCAAAAACTGGAAGAAAATATATATGAGTATTATCTTCAAAAACCAGAAATAAGTCCCAAATCCAAAAAGGATTTGGATAAATGAAGGCCCAAAAATAAGGCCTAATCCTACTTGAATTAGAAAAAAACCCAGTATAGGGATCAATAAATCAAGCCCAGGGTCAATACTAAGTGCCCAATTAAAGATCAAAGCCCAGAAGGGCCCAAGTTGAAACCCAATACAAGGTTTCATAAATCTAGCCCAGGTTTAGGGCAAAGATCAACCCAATAAGAGGTAAGCCCAGAAAAGGGCCCAATTAGCTGAAAATTAAATGGCCCCAAATTAAAGACCAATTTAGGGTGGACCAAAGAAGCCCAGTTAAAAGTAAGGGGCCTAATACAAAAAGCCAGTCAAAAAAAAGGGAAGGCCCAAGGTAAAGGCCTGGTTTGGAAAAGGCCCAGGGTCAAAAATAAAGTACCCATAAAAGAATTCAGGCCCAAATCTTAGGCTCAAATTTGAGATTGGAAAAAATCCAGCCCAGACTTAGGGCCCAAATCAAATATATGGAGTCACAGAAAGTAATATATCCCAAATTCAAGACCCAATTCGATCAGGTTTCATGTTGTATTCATCGTCGAATTAGTTGAGATCGAAAAGGCTTCGACCAAGGCTAGAAAAGGAGGTTAATTCGGTCAAAAATATTTATCAAGACCAAAATGTTCCTGAGGAAATAATCATGCCCAGTTGACAACCCAAGTGTTTGAAAAGCCTTGTATGAATCCCACTTGATTTTTAGGAAAAAAGGGTGAAAAGAAGCCTAGCTAAATTTTTGGCCCAAATTGAAAGCCCAGAGTTGGGAGCCCAATTAAAAGGCCTGTGGAAAAGATGGTCAATAAGAAGCGAGCCCAGAAAAGGGCCTATATAATTAAAAGTGGGAGGCCCAGGATAAGGCCCACTATATTTTAAAAAAAAAACAAAACCCAAGTTTTAGCCCAGCATAAGAGGCCTAAATCCAAGTATGTACAAAAATTTATATGTTCTTGACCTGTTCGACCAGAAAACATAAAGAAGTCCTGGTCGAATGGCTTGAGCTCGAAATCAAGTCGATCAGGGTAAATAAAGGCCTTAATTCGACTAGGACCAGGATCAATTCGACCAAGAATTATATGAAAATCCTGACCGAAAATCCTGATCCTCTTTTCTTAACCCTGAGAAGATTGTCGACCAGAAAGCAAAGCCAAATCCTGGTCGAATGGATCCTGCCCGAATTTCTATCGACCTGGGCAACCAAGGGAAGTTAATTCGGTCAAAACTAGGACTCCTGACCGAAAATCCTGACCGAAATTGAAATTTCCTACTCGAAAATTTTCTGCTCGAAAACTGTAAAAAAAAAAAAAAAAAAAAAAAAAAAAAAAAAGAAGAAAGGGGTGAAAATCCTGGCCGAAAATCGACCAGGATTCCTGATCGAATAGAACCTGCTCGAAATTCAGTCGACCAAGGCATACTGAAGGTTAATTCGACCAGGATCCTGGCCGAATGGATTCCTGGTCGAAATCTGTATAAAAAAAAAAAGAAAATTAAGGAAATTCCTTAAATAATTTCTGAAAAATGTTAATATTTTCAGAAAATTAGGGAAAAAATCCAGAAATTAAGGATAAATCCCAGAAAATTAGGGAAAAATCCCAGAAATTAGGGAAAAAATCCAGAAATTAAGGATAAATCCCAGAAAATTAGGGAAAAATCCCAGAAATTAGGGAAAAAATCCAGAAATTAAGGATAAATCCCAGAAAATTAGAGAAAAATCCCAGAAATTAGGGAAAAAATCCAGAAATTAAGGATAAATCCCAGAAAATTAGGGAAAAATCCCAGAAATTAGGGAAAAAATCCAGAAATTAAGGATAAATCCCAGAAAATTAGGGAAAAATCCCAGAAATTAGGGAAAAAATCCAGAAATTAAGGATAAATCCCAGAAAATTAGGGAAAAATCCCAGAAATTAGGGAAAAAATCGAGAAATTAAAGATAAATCCCAGAAAATTAAGGATAAATCTCAGAAAATTAAGGATAAATCCCAGAAGATTAGGGAAAAATCCAGAAATTAGGGAAAAATCCCAGAAAATTAGGATAAATCCCAGAAATTAAGGGAAAAATCCAGAAATTAGGGAAAATCCCAGAAAATTAGGGAAAAATTCCTGGAAATTAAGATAATTTCTGAATAAAAGGAAGATTCATTGTAAATGTGTAGGTCGCTCCACACTTTACGCAAAAACGAAACCCTGAAAGGGAACGAATAACTTCTGCGAAACCTAATCAATGTTTCCCAAAAGTTGGGGGGCAAATGATAGGGATAATTAAGTCCTGATTTTATAATTAATGGGCTGATAGGCCTAATAAATAGATATATGATACTCAAACCAGAAAGGTTAAAGCTGATGGACCAGTTCAGGCCTGATGGAATAAAAAAGGCCCAAAGGCCCTGATTATTAATTAATTTCGTAATTAATTAATAAGGGAGAAATCAGATGTTGAAAAGAGTCCCGATAAGGATATAAATCCTTAGAGATTAGCCTCAAGGGGACCTAAAAGGATAAGGAATCAGCTTCCTACTTCCTAGGACTCCTAAGTCTATCCTAATTCAGAGGCTTGTCCACCAAGTCTCATATACCAAGTCCAATTCAAGGACTCCCACATCTATATAAGGGGTCTCACCCCACAGATCAGAACTACGTTTTTTGACTTGATCCTTGGCAATCAGCAAGGTATGTAGGCATCTTGTTAAGGCAGATTGAGTCACGAAACACAAGAGCAGTCAAATCGAGCCTTGGAGCTCACGTTCCTTAGTATTAAACACAGCAATTATATATATTAGTTCTAATCCATAATAATAAGGAATCAGTTTCCTACTATCTAGGACTCCAAAGTCCATTCTAATTATGAGACTTGCCCACCAAGTCTCCTATACCAAGTCCAATTCAAGGACTCCCAATATCTATATAAGGGGCCTCACCCCACAGATCAGAACTACATTTTTTGACTTGATCCTTGGCAATCAGCAAGGTACGTAGGCATCTTGTTAAGGCAGATTGAGTCACGAAACACAAGAGCAGTCAAATCGAGCCTTGGAGCTCACGTTCCTTACACAGCAATTATATATATTAGTTTTAAATCCATTACATTTGGCGCCGTCTGTGGGAAAGCACAACAACAACCATGGCGAGAACACGGAGAACAATTAGAGCTCTAGAGGAAAGAACACCATCAGAGACAACCCAGGTGATTTCGTCAACCGTGGAGGTTCCTCCCCATTCAACTTATGCATCTACTCAGGGGGAAGCCCAGATAGGGGCACCTCAACCTCAGCCACAAGGGACAACTCCCCCGACTATTCAAGGTACGAATCCTCAAGTTCAACAAGTACAGATACCTGTGAATTCTCGACCCGTCGGGTATGAATATTCAACTATTGTTACTACTAACCCCCCTTATAGGATGCCCCTTCACCCTGAGGTTGGAGGAAGCGGATATGCTGGGCGAAGCGAAGCACGAGGGCAGTCGCCCCCCTATATACGAGGTTTGGCTCCTATCCCTAACGATCGGGAATTTTCTGGTCCTTACACTGAGAGAGACTTCGAATCTTCGGATGATGAAGTGGCGAATCCCCAAGAAGTGCAGGAAAGGATCAGGGCTCATGAGGCTGAAATCCAAAGGCTGAGGCGTGATTTGGAGGCTCACCAGGCCACCAGACCCCAGATACCTCCTAGGGGGAGAAATCCTCCTCCTGTCATAGACCTGGATGGTCTGGTACGAAGAAGGGTTGTTGTCCCAAGAACTGATCCAAGCAATCTCCTTCCCCTTGGAGATCCTGATGATCCAACTCCACCCTTCACAAAAGAGATAATGAATGCCCATATCTCAAGGAAATTCAAGATGCCCACTATCAAAGCCTATAATGGCACGGGAGACCCCGCTAATCATGTTAGGACATTCTCTAATGCACTGCTGCTGCAACCCGTGAATGATCCTATAAAGTGTCGGGCCTTCCCTCAAACCCTGTCGGGTATGGCTCAAAGATGGTACAGTCGCCTGCCCCCAACCTCTATTGGATCGTTCAGAGAATTAAGTCAGGCTTTTATTAAGCAATTCATCAGTGGAAGAGTCCATGAGAAAAGTTCAGCATCTCTTATGAGTCTTGTGCGGGGAGCTAAGGAATCCTTGAGAGATTACCTGAATCGTTTCACAAAGGAGGCTTTAAAAGTCCCGGACCTTGATGATAAGGTAGCCATGATAGCACTGCAACAAGGAACTAGGGACGAGTTTTTTAAGATGTCCTTGGCCAAACGTCCCCCTGAAAGCATGTTGCAGCTCCAAGAGAGGGCAGGGAAGTATATTAATGTTGAAGAAAGTATGAGGAAGACCGTAGTAAGTAATGAGCCCACTGGAGGCAAGAAGCGGAAAACTGATTTAGAATATATTGCAAAGGACAAATATCCTAGAACCGAACAAAACCCTGATTCAACCCCCAAGAAGGGAGGACCTGGGCAAAAGTTCACTGAATACGCTAAGCTGAATGCTCCTAGAAGTCAGATTTTGATGGAGATTGAGAAAGATAGAGATATTCGCTGGCCTAAGCCCTTGAAGGCTGATCCCGCCAAGCTAGATAAGAGCAAGTATTGCAGGTTTCATAAAGATGTTGGCCATGACACCGATGAGTGTAGGCAATTGAAAGATGAAATTGAGTTTTTGATTCGAAAAGGAAGATTGAACAAGTATACTGGAGATGGAGGGGACAGAAACAATAATGGAAGGAAGAACTTTGAAGATCGTAGGAGGGACCAAGACGATCAAGGGCGGAATTCCCAACCTAGAGGGCCGGTTATAAATGCAATTTTTGGAGGACCGCGACGCCCTCGAGGACCTGTGATAAACACGATCTTTGGAGGTCCAACTGCTGCTAGATTGTCCAAAAATTCCAGAAAGGCATATACTAGGGAGGTTATGCATATTGTTGGAGAAGCCCCGGAGAGGGCCATGACAGAAGTAACATTGGCTTTTGATGATTCCGACCTAGAGGGTGTGAAGTTTCCCCATGACGACCCGCTGGTCATAACACCGATAATAGGAAATAGCCCGGTTAAGAGGGTCCTTGTGGATAATGGTGCTTCTGTGGATATCTTGATCCACGACACCTTTCTAAGGATGGGGTATAACGACTCCCAGTTGACACCAACCGACATGCCGATATATGGATTTGCTGGAGTAGAATGTCCTGTGGAAGGGATAATCAAATTGCCGACCACCATAGGTACGGAACCAAGGCAAGCAACGCAGATGCTGGATTTCATGGTGGTAAAGGCTAGTTTAACTTATAATGCTATCATGGGGAGAACAGGGATACATGCCTTCAAGGCAGTCCCCTCTTCCTACCATTCAGTCATGAAGTTTCCCACCCGAAACGGGATTGGAGAAGAGAGAGGAGATCAAAAAATGGCTAGAAGCTGTTATGTGGCCTCTTTGAGGGCAGATGGATCGGGGGGCAGGTTCTTCCTATTGAAGATATGGATGTTCGAGAAAATGACGAGAATAGAGGAAGGCCAGCAGAAGAATTGGTTTCGGTTCCTTTAGACCCCGAGAATCCTGAGAGGATGACTTTCATTGGAGCCACATTAGAGGAACCCCTTAGAGGGAAGTTAGTGAAATTTTTGCAAGGAAATAGTGATGTGTTTGCATGGTCAGCAGCTGATATGCCAGGCATAGACCCGGACTTAATTACTCATAAGCTAAACGTAGATCCAAGCCGGAAGACAGTGAAACAAAAGAAAAGAAATTTTGCCCCGGAAAGATAAGAGGCTATAAAACAGGAAGTAGAAAAGCTCTTAGAGGCTGGTTTCATTGAGGAGATTCAATTTCCGGAGTGGTTAGCAAACCCCGTAATGGTGAAGAAGGCTAATGGAAAGTGGAGGATGTGTATAGACTTCACTGATCTGAATGATGCATGTCCCAAAGACTGTTTTCCGCTGCCTAGAATTGATACTTTAATTGATACCACTGCTGGACATGAGATGCTGAGTTTCATGGATGGATTTAGCGGATATAACCAGATCAAAATGCATAAGGATGACATTCTAAAGGTATCATTTATCACTGACTTTGGTGTTTATTGTTATCTTGTTATGGTGTTTGGTCTCAAGAATGCAGGAGCCACCTATCAAAGGTTGGTGAATAAAATTTTTAAGGATCTTATTGGTAAGACTATGGAAGTCTATTTTGATGACATGTTAGTCAAGAGTCTAGTAAAGACTGATCATATAGCCTATTTAAGGGAAGCTTTTGTGGTCCTGAGGTACCACAAGATGATGTTGAATCCTACGAAGTGTGCTTTCGGAGTAGGATCTGGAAAATTCTTGGGACTGATGGTCTCAAAGAGGGGAATTGAGGCTAACCCGGATAAAATAAAGGCGATCCTGGACATGGAACCACCAAAAACTGTTAAGGATGTTCAGAAGCTTACAGGAAGGGTTGCTGCGCTAGGACGATTCATCTCCAAGTCGGGGGACAAGTGTTTGTCATTCTTCAAGTCGCTAAAGAGCATCAAAGACTTTGTATGGAGTGAGGAAAACCCGAAGGCATTTGAAGAGTTAAAGAAGTATATGGCCCAGGCCCTGTTGTTGGCCAAGCCAGTTCTGAGTGAAGTTTTATTCTTGTACTTGGTTGTTTCAGAGAGCGCCTTGAGCGCGGTATTGGTTAAGGAGGAGCTAAAAGTCCAGAAACCCGTGTATTATGTCAGCAAAATTCTGCATGGTGCTGAATTAAATTATTCAACTATTGAGAAATTTGCTCTAGCCTTGGTAATGGCTTCAAGAAAACTGCGTCCTTACTTTCAGGCTCATCAGATTGAGGTGCTAACGAATCAGCCACTGAGAAATATCATTCACAGTCCCAAGGCAAGTGGGAGATTGATTAAGTGGGCAATAGAGTTGGGAGAGTTCGATCTCAAGTATAAGCCACGTACGGCCATAAAAGCCCAGGCACTAGCGGACTTCGTGGTGGAATGTACCATACCCAACCAAGAAGTCGGGGGGCAGGAAGATATCATACCTCAAGACAAGGGAGTCGATAATGGGGACAGAGAGAAGGATGATAAGGAGAAAGAATATTGGGTTCTCTATTTTGATGGAGCATCAAAAACAAATTCCAGTGGAGCAGGGTTGGTTTTGCAAAGTCCTCATGGGTTCTTAATTGAGTATGCTATGAAGCTAGACTTCCCAACCACAAACAATGAGGCAGAGTATGAAGCCCTGATAGCTGGCCTTGGTCTAGCTGGGACACTTAGAGTCAAAAACTTAAAGGTCCGTGGAGACTCGAAGCTGATCATATCCCAGGTAAAGGGAGAATTTGAGGCAAGGGATGATACGATGGCTAAGTATGTCCGCCTAGTAAGGGCTGTGATGACCCAATTTAATGAATGCCATGTTGAACACATTCCAAGGGAAGAAAATGCTAAAGCAGATGCGCTATCAAAGTTTGCTTCATCTGAGATAGAAGAAAGTTCAGGAAGTGTGTACTTCCGTGTTTTGAAAACACGAAGCATAGATGTTAAGCTTGTGGCTCCTATAGGCCTGGGGACATCCTGGATTGATCCCATTAAGGCTCATATTCAAACCGGTTGGTTGCCAAGCGATGCAACTGAAGCACGGAAGTTAATTGTTCGGGCACTAAGGTACTCTTTGATAGATGGGATTCTTTACAAAAGATCTTTCGTGGTTCCCTGCTTGAGGTGTCTCAGGCCCGATGAGGCACGCTTGGCTCTTGAAGAAGTGCATGAAGGTATTTGTGGACAACACTAGGGGGGTAGGGCCTTGGCTCATAAGATAACTCGTTTAGGCTTTTATTGGCCAGAAATGATGGCTGATGCCAAAGAATACGTGAAGAAATGTGACCGCTGTCAGAAACATGCACTTGTTGTTAGACAACCCCCCGAGATGCTGACCTCTATCAACTCGCCCATTCCTTTTGCTATGTGGGGAATGGATATTTTGGGGCCTTTTCCCATGGCCACAGCACAAAGGAAGTTTCTGATTGTAGCCATTGATTATTTCACCAAGTGGATCGAAGCCAAACCCTTGGCCAAGATCACAACTAAGCAGGTTGCACAATTCCTGTGGGAAAACATTATGTGCCGATATGGAATTCCCTGTATCCTCGTCACTGACAATGGAACACAATTCAACAATGAGGAATTCAAGAAGTATTGTGAAGAAAATGAAATTGAGTTACGGTTCACCTCTGTGGCTCACCCGCAAGCCAATGGGCAAGCGGAGGTAGCAAATCGGATAATCCTGGATGGACTAAAGAAGAGGATCGAGAAGTCAAGAAATAATTGGGTGGATGAGATACTTCCCATATTATGGGCCTATAGGACTACCTGTAGAGTCACGACAGGAGCGACGCCCTTCATGTTGGCATATGGGGCAGAAGCAGTAGTTCTGGTGGAGATATCACATTCCTCTCCAAGGATTCAGGCTTTCAATGCAGAAGAGAATGAAGAAGGGCAGAGGTTAGCCCTGGATTTAATCGATGAAGTGCGAGATAAGGCTCATGCAAAGATAGTAGAATATCATAAAAAGGCTTCATTCTACTACAACCTAAGGGTTAAAGAAATGTTTTTCAAACAAGGTGACCTAGTCTTGAGAAAGATAGAAGATTCTGGTGTCGGACAAAAAGGAAAGCTTGCCCCGAATTGGGAAGGACCGTACAAAGTCAAGAGCGTTCAGGGTAGAGGAACCTACAAGCTGGAAACTATGGATGGTTCAGAAGTCCCGAGAACCTGGCATGCACAAAACCTGAAGGTTTACTATGTATAAGATAGTCGAAGTACGATTCTCGCTTGTCATTATGACAAGCAGGTTTAAAAGCACCTTGAAGCTTTGCTTGCGTAGGACTTTATATTCTATTAGAATTTATATTGTCAAGTTATTATTGATTAGGGTCGAACCCATGCTATGTAAGGTTTTGGAAAACCAGACTTCGTATTAAAGAGTTTGAAATTATTTCCATCTAAGGATGCTTAAAATTTAAGTGCATATTAAGTATTGTAAAGAAGAAAGAGGCAAATAAGGAAAACAGCATAGCTAATATAGCCCCGAAGGGTAACAACTTCTGACATAAACTAAATTCACATATTGTCTCAAAAAAGATATACAAAAAAAACTTAGGCCTCGGAAGGCTGAGATTCTTCGGAACCACTATCCGAGGAACCACTATCCGAGGTCTCCTCGGACGTCTCAGTGGTCCCTTCAGAAGTCCATGCAGAAGTTCCGTCAGAACTGCCTTCAGATGCTTTGGAGGATGCGGGAGACACTGGATTCTGAGGCGTAGCCCTTGGACGCTCTTCCACCCTGATCTTCTTCGCAGCAGGCGCAGGGTCTTCTTCGGATGAAGCCTTCTCCTCCCCAGAGCTAGACTCCAGTTCTTTCCTCTTGTGGCTTGGGCTCCCTGAAGGGCCGTCTTTGATCATATCAGCAAGCTTATTGGTAACGCCCCCCCAGCTACGGAACTCGCACAGGGCAAGGAAAGGAGGACTGCTCGAGGACCTCTGGAAAATCATCCTGGATGGCTTCCACAGCAGCATCCCAGCCCTCTTTATAGCTAACTGGGTGAAGAAGGGCATCATGCTCCACCATCAAGTCTTTGAATTCCTGGGTGTCCATCCAGCCATCAAAGGCTTTGTCCTTCTGCGCCTTCAAAATAACATTTTCGGCCCGCGCCGTTTCCAGGTCAGAGGTGGAAGAGGCCAGTTGAGCTTCAAGGGCCTCTATTCTCTGGTTGGCCTCCTCCAACTTCTTGTTAGCATCTTCCAGGCCAACCTTCCAAGCCTTAGCTTGGTGAATTGCCCCTTGGAAGTGGGCGTTACCCTGCAAGAGAAACAGCAAAAGTATGAGAAAAGAAACATGAAGAGGCAAGTATGAAGGGCATAGAAAAAGGACGTACCGTCGCCAAAGCCTGGGCTCCGAAAAGCTCATTCCCCTCTAAGTCCTGTTGAAGGACAAAGTCTTGATAATCCACCGGGGAGATGGAATGCTTGGACCATTCCTTGGACAGCGTCGTGCTGCCAACGATTGAATCCTTGCCCCGGATCCCCCAAGCAGGTTGAAAATAGGCCCCTGGCCTCTGCTTGGTGTGCAAAACTTGGCTGGGGCCTTCCTCGCTTGGCTCCATTGCCTGGAGGAGGAACTCAGGGAAGCGGTCACCAAGGCGAGGGTCTTTAAAGACCTTCCCAGCCCTCTTCATCCTGGTTGTCTCCAGGTCCTTAGGCTTGGTAGCCTCCTCAATCTTCTCAGCCACTGCAACAAACGAAGTCAGTTGAAAAATCAATGGAATAGAAAATGAAGAAAATAAAAAGGAGGTAAGAAAGAGAACTTACTTTTCTTATGAACGGGCGAGAGGCCACGTTCTACCAGGACGGTCTCCCGGATAAGGTCCCAAGAATGGGAAGTCCCATTGTCTTGCGTAAGGAGGTTGAAAGCTCTAGCCTCCTCCTCAGACAAAGTTATATCATTTGGGCTCCCATCCATGGCCAGCCCGAAGGACGATCGAAACAGGGAGCCCCAGTCTCCACCTTCCCAAACAATGAACAAAAAATCTTTCTTCCACCCCAAGTTGTTGTCAGGGATGGACTTCCCATTCACGATATGGGGAATAGTGGGGCGCTGGTTTAGAGAAACCCAACCCGGACTTTTATCAGGGCTGTTCTTGAACTGAAAAATCTTTCTGAAGACAGCAACAGAAGTGGGGACATTGTGCTTGGCGCATTGCGATAGATAGCACAGAATGAGCCTCCAAGAATTAGGAGGGAGTTGGCAAGGGCTGATGCCCACATCAGCCAGTAACAAAGGAATGAATTGATGAAAAGGGAGTCTGATACCTGCCCTTAGAGTATCCCTATAGACGCATAGCGCGTCCTTTTTCCACTGACAGGCCCTGTCGGCCGGACCTGCGAGAACCAGCTTAAAAGGTTCCTTGATTTTGAAGCAGCTGCTCAACTTTTCCAGCTCCTTGGGATCCCTTAAGGCACTAATATGATCGTGCGTGTCCAGATGCGCATCAGACGGGTACTCGTCCCCTCGAGTATTGATCATGTCGATTAAAGAAGTGTACCTCGATCGGATAGGGAACTCATTGGACTTTCTAGCCACGTTCATCTTGGCCAGGCGAGTCATTTTCTTGTCAGCCATCTGCAAAAAAGGACACATACAGGATATCTTTAAAGGGCACACAATAGAAAAATAGATGCGAAAAGAAAAAGGGGGGGATTTTACCTGAAGAAACGCTCCTAAAAAAGGCTTGGAGCTCCGACTTGCTGTTATTGCTCTGAGAATCTTAGCAGGAGGAGAAAGAAGAAAACTTAGAAATGAGAAGATGAGGAGTAGTAACCTCTCCTCAGTCCTTTATATAAGAGGAAAAGGAAGTTGAAGGGACGAAAGCCCATTAAGGACAAAGGCCCATGGGAAAAAGCCCAGAAAAAGGAATATTCCAGAATATTCCTAGGAATTCTAGAGGATTCTAAACGGGGAATATTAAGCCCAATAAAAGAGGCCCAGTAAGATTTGGAAAAGCCAAATAAAAAAGGCCCAGTAAGATTTGGAAAAGCCAAATAAAGAAGGCCCAGTAAGATTTGGAAAAGCCCAATAAAAGAGGCCCAGTAAGATTTGGAAAAGCCCAATAAAAAAGGCCCAGTAAGATTTGGAAAAGCCCAATAAAAGAGGCCCAGTAAGATTTGGAAAAGCCCAATAAAAGAGGCCCAGTAAGATTTGGAAAAACCCAATAAGGCCCAATAAAGAAGGCCCGGCCCAAATCCAATTAGGATTTGGAATTTGGAAAATACAATACCTTAAATTAAAGCCAAATAAAAAAGGCTAGTGAATCCTGCCCGAAAACTTTCGAACAGGCACCCGAAAATAACGGGTCAAAAAGACCAGGGTTCAGGTCGAATTCCAGGTCGTGGATTCTGCCCGAAATTCTTCGACTAGACACACAAAAACAACGGAAATAATAGGACTGAATTGAGGTCGAAACTTCGACCAGGAATGAGGTCGAATAAACCAAGCATCTCTCAAGAATGGGGATTAAAAACCCAGGTCGAAGTTCGACTAGGATCCTGGTCGAATTCCAGGTCGTGGATCCTAGTCGAAATCCTTCGACCAGGAAGCAAGAGAATCAAAGAATTTTCGAACAGGATTCAGGTCGAAATTTCGACTAGAATCCTGGTCGAAATCCTAGTCGAGGCTCAAGACCAGGAGCTAAAAAGTGGGGGAGTTTTCGACCTAGATCCAGGTCGAAAGTTCGACTAGGATCCTGGTCGAATTCCAGGTCCTGGATCCTAGTCGAAATCCTTCGACCAGGATGGCAAGGCTGACCCATATTTCGACTAGGATCCAGGTCGAAATTTCGACTAGGATCCTGGTCGAAAAAGGGCTAGAAATCTGAAAAATCAGAAAATTAGGGAAAATCCAGAAATTAAGGGGAAAACCCGGAAAATTAGGGAAAAATCCCAAAAAATTAGGAAAAAATCCAGAAATTAAGGGAAAAACCCGGAAAATTAGGGGAAAATCCCAGAAAATTAGGAAAAAACCCAGAAATTAAGGGAAAAACCCAGAAAATTAGGGAAAAATCCAGTAAATTAGGGAAAAATCCAGTAAATAAGGGAAAAATTCCTGGAAATTAAGATAATTCCTGAATAAAAGGAAAATTCATTGTAAATGTGTAGGTCGCTCCACACTTTAAGGAAAAATGAAACCCTGTAAGGGAACGAATAGACTTAACTTCTGCGAAACCTAATCAATGTTTCCCAAAAGTTGGGGGGCAAATGATAGGGATAAATAAATTATGATAGTATAATTAAATACTGCATTAATTGTACAAGGTGTGGACTGCTAGGCCCAATAAGAAGATGTATGACATTCAGACCAGAAAGGTCTATCCTCCACCATCTTTCCCTAAGAGATTGCAACAACAAAAGCTGGATAAGCAGTTCGGTAAGTTTCTGGAGGTGTTCAAGAAACTTCACATCAACATACCTTTCGCTGAGGCTCTAGAGCAAATGCCTAGTTATGCGAAATTCATGAAGAGTATTCTTTCAAGGAAGGTGAAACTGGATGACCTTGAGACCGTTGCTCTAACGGAAGAGTGTAGTGGTGTGCTGCAACAAAAATTACCTCCAAAGCTTAAAGATCCAGGTAGCTTCACCATTCCTTGCACCATTGGCAAGTTGTCTTTTGACAAATGCCTGTGCAATTTGTGAGCAAGCATCAATCTGATGTCATTATCTATCTTCAAAAAATTAAATTTGCTTGATCCAAAGCCCACCTACATGTCTCTACAATTGGCTGATCGTTCTATACATATCCACGAGGCATAGTGGAGGACGTGTTAGTAAAGGTGGATAAGCTCTTCTTCCCTGCAGACTTTGTCATTTTGGATTTCGAGGAAGATAAAAAGATCCCCATAATCTTGGGAAGACCTTTCTTGGCTACAGGCCGTACCTTGATAGATGTGCAGAAAGGTGAACTGACTATGAGGGTGCAGGATCAGGATGTGACATTCAATGTATTCAAGGCGATGAAATTCCCTATAGAAGATGAGGAGTGCTTAAAAGTGGATTTGATTGATTATGCGGTAACTTTAGAACTTGATCATATGCTAATGTCTGATGCATTAGGGAAATCCTTAGTGGGGGAGTTTGACAGTGATGATGAGGTTCTCCTTGGAGGCGAAAGCTATACATGCCATTTGAATCTCTTGGTACTTCTGATCTCAAGAATGCTGAGGGAAAGCTCAAACCATCTATTGAGGAAGCACCTACTTTGGAGATTAAACCATTGCCTGAACACTTAAGGTATGTGTAACACCCCCTTCCCAAAATGAGACGAGGGGTTACTTATTAAATCTAAACCTAAAAAAACAGAGCACTAAAATCCAACATATAATATTATAAA
The DNA here is from genome assembly GCF_009905375.1 of Apium graveolens. Lineage (NCBI taxonomy): Eukaryota > Viridiplantae > Streptophyta > Magnoliopsida > Apiales > Apiaceae > Apium > Apium graveolens. The sequence goes on along the minus strand of NC_133651.1, from coordinate 72,662,367 downwards.
GTCTCCAAAATTATCCAAGTCAATAAATGCGAAGAAAATTAAATACTCTAATAATAAATGTCTAAAATAAATGCTAGAAGTCCAAAGATCCTAAGAAATTGTCACAAAGGTATCGCTCCATCACACAGCCCCAAAAGTCCCCCTAAGTACCTGCCAGAAGAAGAATACGGCATGAGCCAAAAGCCCAGTACGGATTTGGAATACAATTTATAAAACAAGAGATCAAAAAAAAAAATAAATAAATAAATAAATAAATAAATAAATAAATAATCAGCCATTTATAATAAAACAAAAATTTTAAAAATAAGTAAGGCTGAAGCAACGAGGGCTAAGATATTTCATACCGAGAGCAAAACAAATAACAAATACACACATCATAGGGTACCTAATGTGTGCAACAAACCAGTTAACGAGTACGGCATATACAACGTCACTGTCGAATCAAATCACAAATCAAACTCTGGGTGCACCCACGTATCCTGAAACAAATATCACAATGGCCAAAGCTCTCCTCCTGAGCTATCAAAAGGATACGCCATGACCAATCACACTGCCATGGAAGTGTCATGCCAATGGTGCCGCAATGACATGGCTGTAGTACCCCTACAGCTGGTTAACTCGGTATACCCTATTTCACTCTAAGGGTTCAAATAAAATAATTTTCACAATTTTAAGAATCACTTGCAGCAGATATTTCAAATATTCTAAACAGATATTTAACAAACATAATTTTAAAGCTCGCAAGATTAAATATTTAAAACTTCCAGAACAGATTTAAAATAATTTTCAGAGATCAAACGAATAAGAACGGAATGAATAAAAATATGAAGGGAAAGAATCAGATATATTTAATAATAAAAGGAGTAGCACTGAAAGAAAGGGGACGAAATCCGTACCTCATCTGATGGACCATTAAATCGGATTGTTGAAATACGATTGAAAGTGAACAACTTATACTAATTCGAATTTTAACAGCAGATAAGTTAAGGATTTGAAATAATGGTCAACTGGAGAAATAAAGTAGATTTAACAAGGATTCCAAAATGATAAGATTCATCAAAAACGCACTGATAACGAATTAGTTATGAATTTTTGAAGTTCAGGTATCACAGCAGAAATTATTCAGGAACAGATTACAAAGAAGGCAAATTTAGACAATAAAGACAATCTGATCTCACTTCGACTATAACTAGACAATGAAAGAGAATTCTCAGAGGTTTCATAATTTATAAAGATCATAATTTTATGACGAATAATGAAGAAGATATGAATTTTTGAACATGAAACAACTATGCTGATAAGTATAAACAGACCAGAATATTTGTAAGGCAATTTAGGCAATTTAAAAGATTTAAATATATAATGGGTATACCATATAATGAAAGAGAATTTCATAAGCTTTCCAGATTGATATCATGAGTAATTTTCCGACATAAGATCGATTTATAACGAATTTTAGAAGGTATGAAAAACTGTTCACGTCATAAATCTGAAGGGTCACAAAGAATGGATATTTGCACATAGTTAGAGGCTGATTCCACAAAATATGTAAACATGGAAGTTGTAGGTATCGAAACAAGCTTTCCAGAAAATCAAGAATCAATGAATTCCGTGTACAAACGAATAAGTTATGGATTTTACAACAGATACGAGATGCTGATTTTATCACATACGAATTTCAGCACAAACAAATAAGAAGATGAACATGATATGATTATGAAGAAGAAAAGATCGATTCTCGTACCTTGATCAATCGAATAACACAAGAATAAACTTCTAAGATCTTCTTGTCTTCTCAAACCCTAGCCTCTAAGAGCGGCTCCAATTAAAAAGACATAGAATAGGACATAACTTGTATATATATATATTTATAGGCCCACAAGCCCACAATTAATAGAATCCTACCCCTAATCTAATTAATAATATAATTACTAATTCTATTCCAAATCAAATTGTATTAAAAATTACTATTATTACAAATTCTAATCTATTTCTAACTAATACAAATATTAAATAGATAATAATTAAAATAAAAATACGGATATTACATATATACCCCCTTAAAAAGGATTCCGTCCCCGGAATCGAACGAAACTAAAACTCGTACCTGAATCGAACAAATGCGGATATTTCTCACGAATAGATTCTTCTAATTCCCAAGTAGCCTCTCTTTCCGAATGATTTTTCCACAAAACTTTCACAAACGGAATGGTGTTCTTCCTCAAAACTCGCTCCTCTCGAGTTAAGATAGCCTCAGCTTCCTCCTCACAAGAAAGATCCTCTTTAATCTTATGTAATGGATACTGAACTACATGTAATGGATGATATTTGTAGCCCCTCAAAACCGACACATGAAACACATTATGCACATGAGATAGTTGTGGTGGCAACGCAACTCTATAAGATACTTCCCCTACTTTCTCCATAACGTCAAAAGGGCCAACATATCTCGGACTAAGCTTTCCCTTCATACCAAAACGCTTCACACCCTTACAAGGCGACACCTTTAAGAACACATGATCACCTGGCTCAAATCCCCCAAACTTCCTATGTTGGTCTGCGTAACTCTTTTGACGAGATCGAGCTTCCTTCAGACTTTCTTTAACTTTCTCTACCTTCTCATTAGTAATTCTAACTAACTCCGGCCCTTCGATGACTCTCTCACCAACCTCATCCCAACAAGATGGTGCCCTACACCTCCTACCATACAAAGCCTCAAATGGTGGCATACCAATACTCGCGTGCCAACTATTATTGTACGCAAACTCAACAAGATACAAATATTTATCCCAATCACCTTTCCACTCTAACGCGCAAGCCCTCAACATATCCTCCAATGTCTGAATTGTCCTCTCTGACTGTCCATCGGTCTGCGGATGATAAGCTGTACTGAAATTAAGCCTCGTACCCCAAGCTTGCTGGAATCCCTTCCAAAAACGCGATGTAAATCTCGTATCCCTGTCAGAAACTATCGACACCGGCACACCATGAAGTCTAACAATATCTCGCTGAAAAATCTCTGCCAACTCATGAACAGGAGTAGTCTCTTTAATAGGCAAGAAGTGAGCGGACTTAGTGAGTCTATCAACCACCACCCATATAACACCATTCTTCTTGAAAGTCCTCGGCAAATGAGTTACAAAATCCATAGTAATGTTTTCCCACTTCCAAACTGGTATATCTAGCTGTTGCAACAATCCACTAGGCCTCTGATGGTCTATCTTCACTTGTTGACATGTAAGACATTTTCCCACAAATTCTGCTATATCTCCCTTCATTCCACTCCACCAAAAGTGCTTCTTCAAATCCCTATACATCTTGGTGGAACCTGGATGAATAGAAAATGAAGAACTATGAGCCTCCTTCAAAATTTCCTCACGAATCGTCGGGTCTGCGGGCACGCACAATTTACTACCCAACCACATCACACCCTCATCATCGAAATGAAATTGTGTTTGCTTTCCACCTGCCACCTCGGATCTAATAGCTTCCAAACCTGTATCACTCTTCTGAGCTTCCTTAACCCTTGAAACAAGATTCGGTTCCACTTTCAAATTTGCAATACTACCACTTGATCCTCTAACATACAACTCAACACCCAAGCGCTCCAAATCTGAAATAAGGTGCGGCTGAGTAATGAGAGATGCAACACTCCCCAAGTTCTTCCTACTAAGAGCGTCTGCCACTACATTCGCCTTCCCCGGATGGTACTGAATATTTGCATCATAATCCTTAAGAAGTTCAAGCCACCTCCGCTGCCTCATGTTAAGCTCCTTCTGAGTAAAGATGTATTTGAGACTCTTGTGATCAGTAAAGATGTCACAAGTCTCTCCATAAAGATAGTGTCTCCAGATCTTCAAAGCAAAGACCACTGCTGCTAACTCCAAGTCATGGGTAGGATAATTCACCTCATATGGTTTAAGCTGCCTAGAAGCGTAAGAAATCACTTTCCCATGTTGCATAAGAACACACCCCAATCCTCTCTTAGAAGCATCACTATACACCTGAAAACCTCCACTCCCTGATGGCAACACAAGTATTGGAGCTGACACCAACCTCTTCTTTAACTCTTGAAAGCTCTTCTCACGATCATCATTCCACTTGAACTTAATTCCCTTCCTCATTAGCTGAGTCAATGGTAAAGCTATGGAAGAGAAACCTTCCACAAAATGCCTATAGTAGCCTGCCAAACCCAAGAAACTCCTCACCTCCGTCACATTGCTAGGTCTGGGCCAATTAGTAATAGCCTCGACTTTCGCAGGATCCAACTCAATGCCCCTACCAGATACAACATGCCCCAAGAATGCCACTTCCTCCAACCAGAATTCACACTTGGAAAATTTCGCAAACAACTTCCTCTTCCTCAAAATTTCAAGTACAGTACGTAAATGCTCCTCATGCTCCTCTCTGCTCCTAGAGTATATCAAGATATCATCGATGAAGACCACCACGAATTTATCCAGATAATCATGAAAGACCCGATTCATCAAATCCATAAATACCGCTGGTGCATTCGTCAACCCAAAGGACATCACGAGAAACTCATAATGACCATAACGAGTGCGAAATGCAGTCTTCGGAACGTCTTCCTCCCTAACTCGTAACTGATGGTAACCAGATCTCAAATCTATCTTCGAAAAGTACTTCGCCCCTTGTAACTGATCAAACAAGTCATCAATGCGTGGCAAAGGATACCTGTTTCTAACAGTCACCTTATTCAACTCCCTATAGTCAATGCACAATCTCATAGAACCATCCTTCTTCTTCACAAACAACACAGGAGCGCCCCATGGAGACACACTTGGTCTGATAAATCCCCTATTCAACAACTCCTGCAACTGCTCCTTCAATTCTTGCAACTCAAGTGGTGCCATACGGTAAGGCGCCTTGGAAATAGGCTCAGCACCAGGAACTAGTTCAATAGTAAACTCCACCTCTCTATGTGGTGGCAAACCTGGTAGCTCATCGGGGAACACATCTTCATACTCCTTCACAACTGGATAATCCTCGATGCGAGGTTCATCCTTCGATGTATCCTTCACGAAAGCAAGGTAGCCATCACAACCCTTAGATAAAAGTTTGCTCGCCTTTAGAGCGGAAATTAATTTAACCTCCCCTTTCGGTTGAGACCCTTGGTATACAAATTCTGGTTTATCTACATCCCCAAAGATCACCCTTTTTCCTTGACAATCAATTGTGGCACGATGTTCACTCAACCAATCCATGCCCAAAATAATGTCAAAGTCATGCATCTCCATCGGAAGCAAGTTAACCTTACAATTTCTATCTCCAACAGTTATCGGACACTCTCGATACACATCAGAAATAACAACAGAATTCCCCATCGGGGTAGAAATAGACATATGAGGATATAATAATGAAGGTGCAACGCCTAGATGACGAACAAACGATAAAGACACAACAGAATGGGTCGAACCAGTATCAAATAACACATAAGCATCACGTCTACCAACAAGAAGTGTTCCTGAAACGGTACCTGAATTAGCTGCTGCTTGATTTGCAGTCAATGCAAACACTCTGGCTGTAGGATTCTGCTGACTTCCACTGCCACTACCACCGCCAGCTCCTCCTCCACCAGGGTTGCGTGACACTGTGCAATCCCTTGCCTTATGGGACATGCTACCACATAAGAAACAAGCCCCAGTCTGTCTGTAACAAGCTCTACCTGGATGATGTCCACCACATGTAGCACAAGGAGCCACTGGAATCATATTGGGGTTTCCCCCATACACTGAGTAACGGCTCTGTCCCTGCTGACGATTCTGCCACTGTCTAGGCTGCTCTCTGCCATTCCAAAGCCTCTGTATACTGCTCCCCTTTAGTAGCTTTCACTCCTCTCCACCACCTCTGAGCATCCCCCTCCAACTTATACACAGCTAACCTGACCTTCTGAATTTCATCACAACCCATTGCATCAAAAATCTTCTCGAGATGAACAATCCAATTTTCAGCATCAATAGGAGTCGGTGCTGCACTAAAAGAATCTGGTTTCTGCTTCACAAACCTCTCCAACCATACAAACGGCTCTAACTGATGGCCCTGACCATTCTGATTCTGATTACCATTGCCATTCTGATTTTCGTGTCCATTTTGATTTCCCTCTCCATTTTGATTCCCTTCTCCATTCTGATTTCCTTGGTTTGCCAAGGCCTGCTGTACAGCCTGAGCCACTGCTTGCCCTATCATCTCAGTAAGCTGAGCGGGGTCAATATGAAAGGGATCACGTCTAGGAGGCATCTACAATATAAGATAGCGAACGAATGAAGAGTACGAGAATAAATATGATGAAGCAGTTACAAACAGATTTCAAATGATAAAGCAAAATGAAACGATAAAGAGCATAATGAAACGAAATTAAATGGAACACCCATCCTATCATCTACCCAAACTCACAGGTCAACCTAAGTAGGTTTTCTACAAGAAAGAACCTAAGCTCTGATACCAACTTTGTAACACCCCCTTCCCAAAATGAGACGAGGGGTTACTTATTAAATCTAAACCTAAAAAAAACAGAGCACTAAAATCCAACATATAATATTATAAAGTCTCCAAAATTATCCAAGTCAATAAATGCGAAGAAAATTAAATACTCTAATAATAAATGTCTAAAATAAATGCTAGAAGTCCAAAGATCCTAAGAAATTGTCACAAAGGTATCGCTCCATCACACAGCCCCAAAAGTCCCCCTAAGTACCTGCCAGAAGAAGAATACGGCATGAGCCAAAAGCCCAGTACGGATTTGGAATAGATTAGAATTTGTAATAAAAATACGGATATTACAGTATGCCTTTTTAGGTGATGCATCTACTTTTCCTGTTATTATTACATCTGACCTTTCAGGTAGTGAGGAGGACAAGCTCTTGAGGATCTTGAGAGCATTCAAATCGGCTATCGGATGGACTATAGCAGATATTAAAGGGATTAGCCCTTCGTATTGCATGCATAAAATTCTGCTAGAGGAAGGTAGTAAGCCGACTATTGAGCAACATCGATGACTTAATCCTATCATGAAAGAAGTTGTGAAGAAAGAAATTCTGAAGTGGCTAGATGCAGGAATCATATATCCTATTTCTGACCGTTCTTGGGTGAGCCCCGTGCAATGTGTACCTAAGAAAGGAGCTATAATTGTGGTAGCAAATGAGAAGAACGAGCTCATCTCCACTCGAACAGTCACAGGATGGAGAGTATGTATGGATTACAGAAAGTTGAACAAGGCCATGAGAAAGGATCACTTCCCTCTTCCATTTATTGATCAGATGTTTGACAGGTTGGCCGGTCATGAGTATTATTGTCTTCTGGATGGCTATTCGGGGTATAATCAGATTTGCATTGCACCAGAGGATCAAGAAAAGACTACCTTCACTTGTCCATTTGGCACGTTTGCTTTTCGCAGAGTTTCGTTTGGCTTATGTGGCGCAGCTGCCACTTTTTAAAGATGTATGATGGCTATATTCTCTGATATGATTGGAAATAATGTCAAAGTGTTCATGGACGACTTCTCCGTCTTTGGACATTCGTATGATGAATGTTTGAATAATCTTCGTGCGGTGCTCAAAAGGTGTGTGGAAACTAATTTGGTGCTCAATTGGGAAAGATGTCACTTTATGGTGCGTGAAGGCATTATTCTCGGGCATAAGGTCTCTAGCAAGGGTCTTGAGGTGGACAAAGCCAAGGTGGGAGTCATTGAAAATCTTCCACCACCTATTTCTGTGAAAGGAATCTGTAGTTTTCTTGGTCATGCGGGTTTTTATCGTCGTTTCATTAAGGACTTCTCGAAGATATCTAAGCCGTTGTGCAACTTGCTCGAGAAGGATGTGCCTTTCAAATTTGATGATGAATTCTTGGCGGCATTTGAGACTCTCAAGAAGAGTTTGATAACTGCACCAGTTATTACGACACCTGATTGGACAGAGCCTTTTGAGATGATGTGTGATGCGAGTGATTAGGCGGTGGGAGCAGTTCTTGGGCAGCGCAAGAATAATCTTTTTCATGTGGTCTACTATGCCAGTAACACTCTAAATGGAGCTCAAATGAACTACACCACTACTGAGAAGGAGCTCTTGGCTATAGTCTTTGGGTTCGAAAAATTTCGATCTTATCTGCTTGGGACAAAGGTGACAGTATTCACTGATCATGCTGCAATTCGCTATTTGGTCTCAAAGAAGGATTCGAAGCCTAGACTTATTCGTTGGGTGCTCTTGCTACAGGAATTTGAGTTAGAGATCAAGGATCGAAAAGGTACTGAGAATCAAGTAGCTGACCATCTCTCTAGATTAAAGAATCCCGATTCTACTTCACATGATAAGACATTGATCAACGAATCTTTTCCGGATGAGCAGTTGTTCGCAGTTCAGGATGAAGAGCCATGGTTCGCAGATATTATGAACTATCTTGTCAGCAATATAATGCCTCCTAATATGAATACAGCTCAAAAGAAGAAGTTTCTGCATGAGGTGAAGTGGTACATGTGGGATGAACCGTATTTGTTTAGACAAGGAGCTGACCAGATCATCGGGAGATGTATCCCATTCTGTGAGACGGAGGGGATATTATGAGACTGCCATTCCACAGTTTATGGTGGACATTATGGTAGTGAAAAGACAACAGCTCGTATTCTGCAAGCAGGTTTTTTCTGGCCTACTTTTTTTAAGGATGCACATCAGTTCATTTTAAGGTGTGATCGTTGCCAAAGAGTGGGGAATCTTACGAGGAAGGATGAGATGCCGTTAAATGTGATGTTTAAAGTCGATGTCTTTGATGTTTGGGGAATCGATTTCATGGGACCATTTGTCTCGTCCTACAATAATCAGTACAGCTTGCTGGCAATCGATTATGTCTCAAAATGGGTAGAATTCAAGGCTCTACCGACGAATGATGCAAAGGTAGTGTTGAATTTTCTTCATAAGCAGATTTTCACAAGGTTTGGAATGCCACGAGTAATCATAAGTAATGAGGGGTCGCATTTCTGCAACCGTAAGTTCACTTTTATGATGCAGCGCTACAATGTGAATCATCGTGTTTCTACTGCCTATCATCCGCAAACAAATGGTCAAGCTGAAGTGTCTAATAGAGAGATCAAGCGCATTCTAGAGAAAATTGTTTGTCCGTCAAGGAAGGATTGGTCTTTAAAGCTCGATGAAGCTGTTTGGGCTTATAGAACAGCATACAAGACTCCACTTGGGATGTCCCCGTTTCAACTTGTTATGGTAAAGGATGTCATTTACCTGTGGAGCTTGAGCATAAGGCTTATTGGGCGTTGAAGAAGTTGAACCTTGATCTAGATGTAGCTGGGAAGAAGCGAATGCTTCAGTTAAATGAACTTGATGAATTTCGACTCCAAGCGTATGAGAACAACAAAATGTACAAGGAAAAAGTGAAAAGGTGGCACGACAGGAAGCTATATCCTAAGTCATTTATGTCGGGGCAGCAAGTTCTTTTATTCAACTCTCGACTCCGACTTTGTCCTGGAAAGTTGAAATCAAGGTGGTCTGGACCTTTTATTGTCAAAACTGTGTTTCCACATGGAGCGGTGGAGACAAGCATTCAAGGTTAATGGTCAGCAATTGAAGCATTACTATGGGGACACGATAAACCGGGAAGTGGTTAGTGCCGTTTTATTGTCAACTTGAGCAAGGTACTCTACGTCAAGCTAATGACGTAAAAGAAGCGCTTCTTGGGAGGCAACCCAAGATTTGTTATTATAGGAACCCTTAGAAGTCAGTAACCTATCCAAAAACATAAAAAAATCAGAAAAATTGGGCAAGAAAAAAAAAATTCCAGACACCCTCTGGGCGCCCGCTCAGGATGCTGGGCGCCCGCGCAGCTTTGCTGAGCAGCCGCTCAGCCCTCGACTGTCTGAATTTTTTTTAGCCTTATAAAAATCCAAAAAAAAATCAGCAAAATTCAAAATAACAAACCCACAACCCACGAATTCTTTTCCCATTAACCCAAATTTTCTACCTCAAACCCCACTCCTAATCAATTTCTAACCCTAATCCCTACCCTATATATACATACAACTCCTCCATATACTCTCCCATATACTTTCAACCTTAAAACTCTCTCCCATATTCAAAAACACAACTCTTAAACACTTTTTCTCAGTTTTTAATGGCACCCAAGAGATCACGAACTATTGATAGTAGCAGTACCGTTCCTACTGTTGATTCTTTGAGAGGAACTGCTGCGAGACCTCGTTTGTTTGATAAGGCTGCTGAGGAGGAGTATACTAGGCTTCTGGCTAAGCCGATTCTGAAGGAGAGGGGATTTTTACCATCGGGGAGGGATGGTGAGTTGTTGTCAATGATTGCTGAAAAGGGGTGGATTTCTTTTTGTGAGTCGCCAGAGGCGGTTCCGATGAGCGTGGTTCGCGAGTTTTATGCAAACGCAAAGGCTGAAAAGAATGGGTTTACTGTGGATTATCATCCGGAGGCGATTCGCCGTGTGATTGGACAGCGACAGCGGAAGCCTACTGAGGAGAATTGGAATGAGAATCCCTCCAAGGAGTTTGATTTGGATTTGATTTATGCTACTCTCTGTCAGCCGGGCACGGTTTGGAAGTTCAAGACTGGAACTAACGAGTATCGTTCATTTCCGGCGATTGCGATGAATAGGTATGCCCGTGCATGGAATGCCTTTATTTGTGCTAATATTTTGCCTACTTCACATGCACATGAGATTACAGTTGAGCGAGCAAGGTTGTTATGGGGTATTTTGAATGAGGAGTATTATGTGGACCTTGGTGAGTTCATCTACCAAGGGATTCTGAAGTTTTTGAGGGGAGCGAAGCACATGAACATCCCTTATGCATCTACTATCACGAAGCTATGCCGAGTAGTGGGAGTTCATTGGCCTTCTCACGAGCAGTTGCAGATGTCGGCCGCTCCTATTGATTCAGCGACTCTGAATGCGATGCAGGAGTGGACGGGTGGAGAGCCCGAGGAGCATGGGTTGGGTTATCGTCTTCCAGGAGGACATCCAGCAGCTGGTGCTACCATGGCTAGGCCGGGTCGTGATGAGGCAGGCTCTTCTAGAGCTCAGAAGGGTGCTGGTATGGCTGATGCCCAGTATAGGAGGCTGTCGAGGAGGATGGATGCGATATATGAGTCGCAGAGTAGGTTCGCTCAGGAGCTCATCCTTACACTTGGGACTGCTTTCAGAGGCCTTGGAGCTGACATCCAGTGGCCCGTTTTTGGTGAGGACTCTGCTTATCCGCCTCCGGATACTCCACCCTCTGAGGGTGATGATGATGATTTCTCTGAGTAGGTATACCCTGTGTTCCTTTTTACTACCTTCACTGGGGACAGTGAAGATTTTAAGTTTGGGGGTGGTAGTTAAGGAATATTTTTGTGTGTGTGTCATGTAGTTGCATAGTCATGATAGTTTAGTTCATATAATTGCATAATTTTGGCATATAGTTTTTTATTTTATTTTATAGCTTTATTTATCATGTCATTTAGCTCATGCATATACCATGATCCCTTTTGCGTTGCTTTACCAATTGATTTGTGATATTGATGCAAGTGTAGTGATAGCGTTAGAGTGATGTTGAGTCTTTTAGGTTGACATACATGCTAGAAACACTTGTAATTTCACTAAGTCTTAGAGTATGCTTAAGGACTAGATTGTTGTCATGGTTTAATGGTTTTTGAGGTTAATCTATTGATTATGCTTAGAATTTATAATAGGTTCTTAATGATAAAAGGCATGAAAAGAAAAAATTGGAGTAAAAATTTGAATTCATTGCTAATTGTGGCTAGGCGTCAAATGGCTAGTAGTCGGCTCGTATTTTTATGCGAGTAGTCTAGGATTGAGCAAGATGGAGTGAAACGCACTTGCTCAGAAATTTGAAAAAAAAAATAGAAAAAAAAAAGAAAAAAAAAGAAAAAAAAAAAGAGAAAAAAAAATAAATAGTTAATGCATAATTGATCACGAGTGGGCTCTTTGGTATTCGAGTTATTAAGTTCTTAGGAGACTTTGTGCCTAGTGACCTAAGGCTTTTATAGTCTGGGATCCGCTAACCTAACGCTCGCTAAATGGATGCCATTGTATAAGTCTTTTATGGACCTCACTCATTGCATGGTCAAATAAGCATTTGTTGTTGTGTTGAATAAAGGCATGATTCCGTAATAAGCTCCAGTAATCTTGAAGTGTTATAAGTCATTTTGTGCCTAGAATTTATTCTTCGTATAATCATGTGATTGCCTTGAGGGTAGTCGAGTTATGATAATTGATCTAGTTTCGAAGCATATCTGTTAAGCATCCGCACACACCACGTTTCTGGTTGTATGTTAGTTTGCATGATTTGATTGATCTTTATTCCCCTAATTGCATTTGTTGAGATGTTATAAGTTGGTTGGTTTAGTCGTTGTAAGGGGGATCGTTGCATTTCATATAGATTGCATTCATGCATGTTTTTGTTTTGTTTTTGAATATGTGACGCTTGAGGACAAGCATCGATCTAAGTTTGGGGGTGTGATAAGTGGCATTTTATACCACTTAGAACGTCTTATAATGGCTTTAATTGATGTCTTGAAATCAAGTATATTGTGTGTTTGATGCATTTTTCTAGTGTTTGTGCATTTCAGGGTATTACTTGTGTTTGAGGGGAGATTTCATCAGGAATAAGCCTAAGTATGTGTTTGGAATTGCAAGTGGGAAGTAAGGAGCAGAACGCAGCAGAAAACGGGAGCAAATTAATAAATTTTCCAGTAAGGTGTTGGGCGCCCGCTCAGCCTGGCTGGGCGGCCGCTCAGGGTCGTAAAATAAGATACTGATTTTTAGACTCCTGATTCTGTTGGACTTCCGACTTCTAAGATAGCTGGGACTTGTGGGGCTTCTATATAAGTAGTTTTCAGAGACGTTTCACATATAGAGAATCGTGGTATCAATCGAGGAGCAAGGAGAGAAGGAAGAAGACCGTTTTAGCACATCTCAACGAAGAAGAGGAAGCATAGTTTTCTTGTGATTCTTTTATTCGTTGTAACAGTGGATGCTAGTTTTCTTTACTTTGAACTTTATTACTCTTGTGACGTACTCTGATTTTAATAAGTATTTTTATTACTTATTCTCGTGTGTTATTATCATGTTTTCATATGAACCCATAGTGATGATGAGTTCAATCATGGGCTAATCGTGATCATGGAGTCGTAACGGATTTACTATGGAATTCTTTAGTTAGTTGTTTAATACCTTAGTGTGTAATGATTGTATGATATCTAGTATTGGTTGTGCTTATTCATCTTATGTGTGTCGCGAACATATAAGATAGGGTGTTAATCTCTTGTGAAGCGACAGTGGATCTTCAGGTTTAGAACTTGCCATGCTAGCATAGGTTCATGTATGTGTATGCATGATTAGTTGGTAACTCTAACCGTTTTACTTACCCTGTGTAATCATAAGGAATAGCTTGTGCTTAAATCATTATATTGTCAAATTCTGTAGACATATAGAGTCTCAACATAATTGATGCCTATTCAACTTCTATCTTAATTGTGGATGTTTGGTAGAATGGTATTAGTACAACGAAAGTTGGCTTTTATCAGTTTCGTGTTGTTCGATTAATATCATCACCGTTACATGCTAAGGGTAATAACAATAACTATTGAAGGAAGTAGTAATGAAGTTATGATCTCATGTGTGTTTAATATTGTTAATGCAAGTGTCAATTAAGTGTTTAATTCTTGTAGTTAATTATAGTTAATAATTAGTTAATCAATTATACGTGTTATAGTCTTGACATTGAGAAGTAATCATACATTGGTGAGTAAGTGTTAATTGAACATAATTAGTCTGAGTCTCTGTGGGAACGAACTAGAAATTATTCTATATTACTTGAGAACATGTATACTTGCGTGAATTATTAGCGCGTGTTTTGTGCCTAACAGTAAGAAGCTTGGAAATGGGAGGAGAGAAATGAAATGTTGTTTGGTTGATTTTTTTTTGAATGAAATGAAATGCTTGGTTGAAAATTAACCTTTCAAAATATCTTTGCGTTTGCTTTAATAAAGTGATTATCTCACCTTGATTACATCATCACAAGGACACTTGTTCAATCCTTATGGTTGGATGATGTCATCCTCCCCTAATCCCTTTGATTAGTGCTTAATTACTTGGCTAATGACCGCTTATCTGTTATACAGTTCGCTTAACTTTCAATTTCGTTCGTCGTTTGAGGGATCATATCCAGGATCTTATTACTTAGGTTCCCCTAAACCTTTCTCAATATTTTATATTCCTTTTATGATCCTCTCTTATTATCCTTGAATTTAAATCATTTTAATCATGTTACCTTATACTCAATTCTTTCGATATCTGATGGATTTTCGGGAAAAATCAAAGTGTCCGGATTCGAATTCTAACGACCTTTACATACACTCATTTACTTTGTGGAATACTAATACGATCTTAGAATTTCCATAACAGTACTCCTATATAGTGTGGTCTAATAATTTTCCTTAATCAGCATCATCAGCAAAAAAGTTACTATTCATCAGTGCTTCAAAAATTCCAAAAATTGGGGTTATTACAGATATGACATCGAAATGAGTATTGATATCAAGAGTTGAGTTTTGAATAAAGTTTATGATTCAGTCCATAATCACTGTTTCATTTTTGTTGTTTACGATATTTCCGTAAACACTGTTTTACGAGTTTTATTCTCGTCAAGATTCAAAGTATTGCTGAAGTATTTTGCTCAAAAATATCAAAAGGGTTTTGAATACAATTGAGAAATAATTATCCGATTCGTTAATAAATTTTCTGATTCAGCAATTATGAATTTAAATGTTCTACTCTATTGCAGATATCGGTTTTTATATCAAAAAGACCATATTTATGTTATACTGAACCTACTGAGCATTTCTTTCGCTCATACTTGCCTGTTTTTAAATTTAACCTTCCAGTGAGGATTAGCTGGCGCTTTTTAGCCGCATAATTCAAGAAAGTAAAGAAGAAGCTTTTGGAAGGTGGTTGGTCCAGGGTTTGCGGACTAGTGTAAGTCCTATTGTATAAAGTTGTTTATATTATAATATATTATATTATAGTTGTGTATTGTATAATTGGGCCTGGTATACTTCTTTTCGAAGTTATACTAGCGAGTTTAGTATTGAATTGGAATTTGTTTTAAAAGAAAGTGAAAAATGTATTTATGGAAATTTGGAATTCTTGTTTCTAGAACTGTAACTTGAAAAGATCCTGGTGTAGTTTGGGGTTACAGATGTTATATTTGAGTTGCTGGCATTTATGTATTGATTAAACAAGTTATTTTGGATTGAGGTTTCATAGTGACGACCAAATCCCTTGACCCCGGATTTGGGGGCGTTACACTACTGCTTGGTGATGATGCCAAAAAGGGGGAGAAAATTGATAAATCTAAATGCAAACAATTGTCATTATTAGGTACTAATGATAAAAATCCTGATGGAGGTAATAAGGGGGAACAGAAGGAGAGTAAAAGAGGAAGCAAGAGGAATGAAAGAAGAGTTGAAGAATTGACTGTGACTACTAAAATACAACAATCTTCACAAGTCACACATGTTGTTAATGAAGACCAAGGTATTCTGGAGAAAAAAGTTGATGTTGAAGCAAGCCAATATCTTCAAACTCTGAAAGTTAAAGGAAGAAAGACAACTCTATTCTACAAGGATACAAAGATTCTATTATTTGACTATGAGGTAAGTAGAAGAATATTTGCAAAAGAAAATCCTGGATTTGATCTTGAACAGCTAAGGCAAACGGAGGAAGACCTTAAAAATTATATAAAGATAGCAATTATTGATATTGTTGTTGTTTCTCAAGTACTTTATGAAGATGATCCTTCTAACAGAGCAACCAAAACTATGGTTATAAGAGAAATCATTTAGGCAGAAGATGAAAGATCTCTCATATTACAAGCTATTGGAACTGCTGACATGAAGCTTAAAGGAAAGGAGAAGATAGAAGAAAAGTCAAGGATTTCAAAGTCTAAAGCCAAAGCTGGATTCAGTATCTAAGAAATTTAAATCCTAAACTCTGATAGATTTAATCTATACAGTAGTTCAAGCTCTTGATACTGAAGAAAATTTACTTGAAGCGAAAATCATCCAAGCTGGTCAAGAAGGAAGATTTCTGGAAGCATTCTGAGCTGAGGAAGTGAAGTTAACACAGAGTACAATTATGTAACACAGAGTTCTCCAATAAATATATATCTCTGGTGGAAAATTTCAATCCACCATAAAGTTTTTAAGTACTTGTATTTAAATACTTTGTGTTTTGATTTCTATACTTCTTTTATTCCGCACCATTGCAAAATCAAACACATCTATATATATTTATTGAAGAACTGTCCAAAAAAATTGAAAAGAAGTCAGAATTACATTCAACCTCCCTTCTATAATTCTTGTTTATATTATTTGGGAATAACAATTGGTATCAGAGAAAGCTCTTGAAGAACAAAGAGTTTAAAGATCACAACAACTAACAAGATGAGCAGAAAAGATGTTGGAGTAAAGTTTCCATTTCTGAACAAAGACAACTATCACCACTGGAAGGTGAAGATGCACATGCATCTCCTATCTCAAGATGAAGCATATGTGGACTACATTGAAAAAGGCCCACATGTCCCTATGAGAGATGCTACAGGAAATGAAGCATTTGTCCCAAAGCCTAGAGCAGAATGGTCTGATCCTGATATTGAACAAGTTCATAAGGATAAAAAGGCCATGAACATTTTGTTTAATGGTGTTGATGGTGACATGTTTGACAACATCATAACTGTAAAATTGCTAAGGATTTCTGGGACACAATTCAAGTTATATGTGATGGAACTGAGCAGGTAAGGGAGAACAAAAAGCAACTCTTGATTCAGCAATATGAGCATTTCTATAGTGAAGAAAGTGAGTCACTCACTGACATTTTCAGTAGATTTCAAAAACTAGTGAATGCTCTAAAACTGCATGGAAGGGTCTATCAAACAAAAGACTCAAACCTCAAATTTCTTAGATCCCTTCCAAAGAATGGAAGCCTATGACAGACTCATTGAGAAATTCTCAAGATTACAAGGAATTCACCTTGGATAGCCTGTATGGGATTCTAAACACCTATAAGCTTGAAATAGAGCAAGATGAGAAGCTGGAGAAAGGAAGAAAGAAGGGAGGATCCATTGCATTAGTTTACAAGCAAGAAAAGGAGAAGGAGACAAAGGTTGAAGCTGTTGAATCTGCACCAAACCATAGAGTTTGTGAAGGCAAGGGAAAAGGGCTAGTAGCTGAACATGAAGACAATCTTAGTCAAGATGATATGGATGACATAGATGAGCATCTTGTTTTTCTATCTAGAAGATTTTCTAAGCTCAAATTCAAGAAGTGTTTTGGAGCAGCCAAGTCAAACAGAAACATGGTTGATAAGTCTAAATTCAAATATTTCAAGTGTGGCTTGGCAGGTCATTTTTCTAGTGAATGCAGAAAGTCTGATTCTGGTAAAAAGAAGTTTGAGTCTGTTGATTACAAACAGAAATACTTTGAGTTGCTCAAACAAAAGGAAAGGGCTTTCATCACACAAGAAAATGACTGGGCTGCAGATGGATTAGATGAGAATGAAGATACAAGCTATGTCAATCTAGCACTTATGGCCAAATCAAATGAAACAGAGGTCAGTTCATCAAGTAATCATGTAATCACCACTGACCTAGCACATTTATCTAAAGCTGGATGTAATGATACCATAAATGACACGTTTACTGAATTATATCATCTGCGTGTTACACTCAAGTCTCTCACTAAAGAAAACACTAAACTTAAAGAGAACAATTTGTTTTTAAGTGAAAGAAATATTGTGCTAGAAACTCAATTTGTTGAGTTTGAAAAATTAAATATAGAATGCAAGATTGCTAAAGATAAACTAACTGAATCCTTAAAGAAAGTGGAGATTTTAAGAAAACAGCTTGAACGAGAACAGGAAGTAACTAAGG
The DNA here is from genome assembly GCF_009905375.1 of Apium graveolens. Taxonomy (NCBI): domain Eukaryota; kingdom Viridiplantae; phylum Streptophyta; class Magnoliopsida; order Apiales; family Apiaceae; genus Apium; species Apium graveolens. Next base: position 72,644,399 of record NC_133651.1, on the reverse strand, counting down.
CATGGAAATCATCTAGAGATGTCCATGCTCAAATTACTAAAGTTCAAGGTATAGATCCTTCTGTGATGAAGCCTGGAAAAAGAGCAAGGAGAAACTAGATTCTAATTTGGTAGAAGGACTTTCTACGGATGTGGATTTGACGGATGATGAATGTCATCCGTCGAAAGACCTAAAGGATCATCCGTCGAAAGACAAAGAATTACATCCGTTGAGTGAGAAAAAGCCAACTAGTAAAGCTAAACTAGCTAAGCTAAATGAGAAATATGGATCAGTTTCTAAGAACTTTGTTCCAGGAGACACAAGTCAAGTGAACAAGAATAAGAGAGTCAATGTAGGGCATCTGTCTATCAAGCAATTGAATGAACAGATTGGAGAAAATTCAAGTAAGAGCGGAATCTAAAAAGAAAAATAATAGAAATGGGAAAGTAGGAATTAACAAACATAACAACTAGACATCTGATAAATATGCACCAGGCAAAATCTGTGTTAAGTGTGGTAGTGTTAATCCCTTACCTATTAATTACAAACTTGCTAGGCCTACTCCCATGTCTGCACCACCTTCATTTCCCAACATGCCTACAATGCCTGTAAATGTTATGCCTGCACATAATTTGAATGCAAAGTTTGATAATATGCCATTTGCTTAAAATCCTTCCTATGATGCATTTAGTATGCCACAAATGCCATTTAGCATGCCATACTAGAATAACATGTTTGCACAGAATATGCCTTTCTATGTTAATCAGCCCGTGCATGATAATTCTACAATTATGAATGGTTCTAAGGACTCTAATCAACTGACTAAGGATGAACTTCACATACCTAAGTCAAATGAGGATAAGCCTAAGAAACCTAAGAAAAAGGCCAACAAAATAGGACCCAAGGAAACTTGGGTACCAAAATCAACTTGATTTGATTTTATTGTGTGCAGGAAAATAGAAAGAATCTTTGGTATTTGGATAGTGGGTGCTCAAGGCACATAACTGGAGATTCTACCCTGCTTACTGAGTTCAAGGAGAGAGCTGGCCCAAATATCACTTTTGGAGATGACATCAAGGGTTATACTGTGGGATATGGCTTAATTTTAAAGGATAATGTCATCATTGAGGAAGTTGCCCTAGTGGATGGACTCGAGCACAATTTGTTGAGTATCATCCAGCTTTGTGATAAGGTCAACTCAGTAACATTTAATTCTGAAGCCTGTGTTGTGACAAACAATAGAAGCAACAAAGTGGTTCTCACTGGAGTGAGAAAAGGGAATGTGTATTTAGCTGACTTCAAGTCATCAAATGCAGAATCTATCACTTGTATATTTAGCAAGGCAAGTCAAGATAAAAGTTGGCTATGTCACAAGAAGTTGTCTCACCTTAACTTCAAGACTATGAATGAGCTAGTCAGGAACGATTTGGTAAGAGGTATTCCTCAAGTGGAATTCTCAAAGGATGGACTGTGTGATGCATGTCAGAAAGGAAAGCAAATAAAGGCATCATTCATAAAGAAGCTTGATTCAACAATTGAAGAATCTTTGCAACTATTGCACATGGATTTATTTGGACCGGTCAATATATTGTCCATCTCAAGAAAAAGATACTGCCTAGTAATTGTGGATGATTTCTCAAAGTTCTCTTGGACATATTTTCTAAAATCCAAAGATGAAGCTAGTGAAATCATCATCAATCACATAAGGCAAGTCAACAATCATCCTGATTTAAAAGTAAGAAGAATCAGGAGTGACAATGGAACTGAGTTCAAGAATTATGTGATGAGATCATTTTATGAAGAGAATGGGATCATGCATGAGTTTCCAGCAGCAAGAACTTCATAACAAAATGGTGTGGTGGAAAGGAAAAACAGACCTCTTATTGAAGCTGCAAGAATAATGCTAGAAGAATCAAAGTTACGAACATATTTTTGGGTTAAAGTTGTAAATACTGCATGCTACACTCTGAATATTTTTTTGGTTAATCAAGCAAAATGCATGAAACCCTACCAATTGTTCAAGAATGGGAAGCCAACACTAAAATTTCTTCATGTCTTTGGCTATAAATGCTATATCTTAAGGAATCAAACTGATCAGTATGTGAAGTTTGATGCCAAAGCAGATGAAGGCATTTTTGTTGGATATACAGTTGGAAAAGCATATAGAGTTTACAGTCTCAGAACCAACATTGTTATGGAATCTGTACATGTTGTGTTTAATGATAAAAAGATTGAAGGACTACAAGATGGAGATTTCCAAGAAAGCCTCAAATTTGATAATGTTGAGATGATTTGTGAAGACAGTGATGATGAAAGTGATCAAGAACAAATATCTAAGGATAATGCAGAAAAGTCTACAACCAATGAAGCACATAACTCAATATCCATCAAAAGATCAAGTGCATCATCTATTGAAAGACAGTCTGCATCATCTTTTGAAAGGCAAAACTCAACATCCGTTGAACCATCAATAGAAATTGAGGGCCAATACAAATCACAATTAGAAAGGACCTCAACTACAAGTCAAAGATCCACACAACTCAGGGGGAGTTTCTTCTAATCAAAACTCTGTCACACATCAAGACAACAATGAGGCACCTTCATCTAGAGCTAATCTACCACAACAGAGGAAATGAACTAGAGATCACCCATTTGAACTAATTATTGGTGATGTATCTTTTAGAGTGTAGACAAGAAAAGCATCTCAAGAGGAATGTCTATATAGTAGCTTTCTATCTCAGGAAGAGCCTAAAAAGGTAGAGGAAGCTCTGTTGGATCCTGATTGGGTTTTAGCTATGCAGGAGGAGCTAAACCAATTTGAAAGGAATAAAGTTTGGAAGCTGGTACCCAAGCCTAAAGGGAAGAATCATGTTGACACTAAGTGGGTGGATATTCAGAAACAAGATGGATGAAAATGGCATAGTAGTCAGGAACAAAGCTAGATTGGTTGCTAAGGGCTACTATCAACATGAAGGAATTGATTTTAATGAAACCTTTGCTCCTGTTACAAGACTTGAAGCCATCAGAATCTTCTTAGCCTATGCAGCCCATGCTAATTTCAAGGTCTATCAAATGGATGTCAAAAGTGCTTTTCTAAATGGAGATTTGGAGGAGGAAGTCTATGTCAGTCAGCCTCCTGGTTTTGAAGACCCAAAATTTCCAGAATATGTCTACTATCTTTTGAAATCACTTTATGGATTGAAGCAAGCACCTAGAGCCTGGAATGATACTTTATCACAATTTCTCTTAGAAAATCACTTCACAAGAGGTACTGTTGACAAAATTCTATTCTTTAGAAATATTAATGGATCTAGTATACTTGTTCAAATTTATGTAGATGATATTATATTTGGTTCTATAGATGAAAAACTTTGTAATAAGTTTGCTAAACTAATGCAACGTAAATATGAAATAAGCATGATGGGAGAACTAAATTACTTTCTTGGTTTACAAGTTAAGCAAGTTAGTGATGGAATATTCATTAGTCAAACCAAATACATTTATGATCTTTTGAAGAAGTTTGACTTAATGGATTGCACATCTGCAAAAATTTCTATGGCCACTGCAGCTAAACTTGAATTAAACACTATTAAAAAGTATGTGGATATTTCAAGTTATAGAGGCATGGTTGGCTCACTTTTATATTTAATAGCTAGTAGGCCAGATATAATGTTTGCTACATGTCTTTGTGCTAGATTTCAGGTTGATCCTAGAGAATCCCATTTAATGGCTATTAAAAGAATTTTCAGATATCTCAAAGGAACACTAAAACTTGGCATTTGGTATCCTAAAGATTCTGGTTTTGATCTAACTGGCTATTCAGATACAGAATATGGAGGTTGTAAAATTGATAGAAAAGTACAGCAGGAACCTGTCAATTTCTGGGAAACAAGCTAGTATCCTGGTTCGGTAAAAAGCAAAATTCAGTCTCTACTTCTACAGCTGAAGCTGAATATATTGCTACTGGTAGTTGTTGTGCTCAGATTTTATGGATGAAAAATCAACTATTGGACTATGGTCTACAAGTGAATAGGATTCCTATTTTCTGTGATAACACAAGTTTCATTGCAATTACTAAAAATCCAGTACAACATTCAAGGACCAAGCACATTGACATCAAGTACCACTTCATTAGAGAGCATGTTATGAATGGTACTGTGGAACTTTATTTGGTTCCAAGTGAGAAGTAACTTGCAGACATCTTTACCAAGCCACTTGATGAATCCACCTTCACTAGGTTGGTAAGTGAGTTAGGTATGCTTAATTACTCTTAATCTATACTGATGCCTAAGCAAATTGAAATGCAGCCAGAGTAAAAGTTGATATTTCCTGTCAAAGATAAAATTTTGGCTAAGTCAAAATTTATATTTCAACGGATGTTCATTATCCGTTGAATTTTATTATCCGTAGAAATATCAATTATTACTCTGGGTACTTTTATCATTATCTGTCGAATTGCACTCAATCTTAGCCGTTAATTTTAAGCATCATCCGTCGAATTTACTTACAGCATGTATGTATATTTCAACGGATAATCTTAGAATTTTGACAGTTTTTCTTTATTTTTGACCGGTTATTTTGGGCTATTTTGATTGGTTAATTTATTTACTTTTTAATTTTTGACAGTTTATTTTTGAGTAAGTATAAAAGCTAATTTCATTTCTATTTTTCACTTTCATCATTCTCAAGAAATTTCTCTAACTCTCTTCTTCCCAAAGCAAATATTCTCTTTCTGCAACTAACTCCAATCACAGAAATGGCACCCGTAGTCAAAATCATGTCCTCAACTGGGTTTATCTATGAAAAGAACAACTTTGTGGCTCTGATAAACAAGCAAATTCTGGCATCTGAAGATTATCACAAGATGATGAACTTCATACTGAACTGTAAATTGAGTTATGCCATGTTTGAGTCTCCAACCATCTACTGTGAAGTTGTCAAGGAAATTTAGACTACAGCAGTGTTCAACTTTAAGGACAAAACTATTATCGTCACTCTCAAAGGTAATGAACACTGTATTAATTGTGATGCTATTGGAAAATGCTTTAAATTGCCTTAAAATACCACACTTGCTCCACACACAGACACTAATGTGAGTAACATGCTAGTTTTTATGGGCTATGCTCTTGATGCCACTAAGTTAGGTGATGTTAGGAGATTGGGTCTTAGAAAAGAATGAAATTTTCTGTGTGATTCATTCATTAAAGTGTTTTCTGGTAAAATTAACAATTTTGATGTTGTATCTTACTCACTTGTTCACATTATTTCTATACTCCTTGGTGATAAGAACTTCAATTTTAGCACTTCCGTTATGTATTAGTTAGGGAGTAAATTAGGGGATATTAAGAAGAGGTCTAAGAAGATTTATTATGCTAGATTTTTCATGATGATAACTAATTTTGTTTCTAAGAATCTATCAATTGAGAACCCAACAAACAAGTTAGCTTGTTGGGTCCAACAGAGAAGAGTTATTCTTGATCTAAACAGGATAAATCACCACAAGGATGTTCCCCTTGTGTACATGCCAATCATGGAACAACTTCATGTAAGTGAGGTAAACAGCTAAACTTCTTTGCAATCAAATGTGGCTATGGCACCTGTGACAGTGACCAAACAGGTGCCTACCCAAGCCATCAAACCAACAGTTTCCAAATCCAAGTCAAAGAAAGCCCCCTCTAGTTTCTCTCAAAAGAAACTAGTTTTAAAATTCACTAAAAGCCAAGAGGGGAGGTTGAAGGGAAGTGAGATTGGTAAGGGACGGGGTGAACATCAAAGAAGCCCTAAGAATAAGGATGGAGAGGTGAGTGCATCCCAGCCCATCCATACTACAGTTTCCCAACAAAATGTAGTGCTTAACATGGATATAAGCTCATTGCTAGTTACATCCTCCCAAAAGGATGTGGCTATTGTACAAATCTCTCATCCAAGAGTACAAGCCAAGAGGGTTAGGGACACAAGCTCACCCCAGACTTATCTCAGAAAGAAGAAATCAAAAACCATTGGGGATACATAGGGTGCACACACAGTGACTACTGTAGTCAAAGACTCAACTCATGCACCTTCTCAAAGTCAAATTGATGTGGGTCCAATAAATGTGGAGTCATGGCCAAAATTTTTAGTTATAGAAGCACCTCACACTCAAAACTCACCCACAAATTCTCTGGATGTGGACATGATTCACACATCAATTACTGATTCTCCATCTTTAACTCTCATGGAAAAGCCAAAATCTCAAGCAAGTGAGCATCATCTTTTAGATGATTTGTTGGCTCACTTGCCATTCCTTTCTGATTCTACTAAGAATACTGTGCAAAATCTCAAATCAGTCTCCACAGATTCTACAGTAGTCTCTACTCCAAACTCTGTCATTTCTACTATCTCGATGAATATTGTTCATCTGTCTACTAGTGACTATATCTCGACGGATGTGCTTCACATCAGTCATCCGTTGAAACTTTTAACTACTATTTCGATGGATGTTTCTCATCCGTTGAATATCACTGCACCACTCTAAATTTCAACTACAATTACAAGTGCAGATGATCTAGTGGTTGTATAGTCACTCTTAAGATTGAGGGAAGGGAGTGAATAGAGTGAGAGGTTGAGTTGCTCTCAGACAAAAGGAGAGGAAATGAGTGAAACTTTGTAAGCTATTTCTTCCAGCTTGGCAAAAGTGAGTGAGTGGAGTCCCACCTTAGTAGGTGAAGGTGGGGGTGTGAGGGTGGGAAGCCAAGGGGAGCCCTTGATGCAAAAACTTAGAGAAAATGAGAGAAAAGCAGGTACAGAAGAATGGGAAGAGCCCATTGTTAGTGAGTTAATGGATGTCAGTGAGGCTGGAAAGAAACAACTATTTTAGCAAGAATATCAAGCTGTCTTATTTCTTATGAAGCTGAGGCATTTACTCACCATGTTCTAGCTTATCAAATTTTAGCTGAACAGGACAATGTGGCTGCTGAGAAGATATTGAACTTGGTGCACACTGCTGAATCTATGCAAAGGGCTAAGGATGCAATCACTGCCATGCCTTCCATAGATGGTGATGACTTTGCGTATCCATCTGGTGGTTCTGAGGAGTTTGGGGATGAAAATGATGAAGATGACTTCATGCACATAGGGGGACAAACAGGGCCTAGCACAAGCACAAACACTCCATCTTGGATGTTTAGAAAGGATTGTGATACACATCACTTTAAATCCACTATCTTCAACTTAATTCAACAAACTCAGAAAGTTATTCAAGCCACTTCATATGCCAACACCAAGTCTCTTCTCCAAGCACACCTTGAATCTCTTCAGTTACACAAGATCTAGTCTCTCAAAAAAAATCAAGATGTGTCTAAAATCAAGACTGAGATTGGACAGGTCAAGAAAGACATCACTGGGAGATTGGAGTCCATGCTACCTGCCTTAACACTGTTGGATGTCACTAGACAACTAAGGAAAAATTCTGATCTAGCCACCAAAGTGGACTCATTGGACACCGGGCTCAGGACCCTGGAAAACCTTAATTACTCAAATTCATCTACACCAAGCTCAACAAACTCTGCTACTTTAGAAACCGGTGGCAACACAAACCTCAACCTTCATTCAACTTGATGCTAACAAAAAGGGGGAGAAAGACTCTATCATTCCAGTTAGCCAGGGGGATTCAACAAGTGAGGGGGAGAAAGTGCTCAATATTCAAGTAAGCAAAAAGTGCTCAATATTCAAGTAAGTAAAGTGATTGTTCCAACAGTTACTTTCACAAAGCCACCAGCCTTGGACAATATTGATCTGATCAAGATAGCAGCTGCTAAGTTGGAATCAAATGAAAAATTTAAAAAGCTTGATGTTGCAGCAGTTGAGCAAGAGCTGGATGCAAAATGGAAGAAGCTTGATGAAAATATCAAGAAGAAATTTGGTCCAATTGGGAAGCAAGACAAGGTATTTTCTCACTTCTCTCAATTGAGACAAATTTCAGTTAATGAAATGAGCCTGGGGAACATGGAAAGGGGTTAAACCTCATCAATCAAGTCTCCGAAGTGATTTTTCAGCCAAAAAGAGATTATCCAAAGAGATTAGACAAAAATCCACTGGACTTATCATATGAAACTCCTAGGCCAGATGAAAAGAAGCTGCTTGCAAGGTCTATTGCCTTATCCAAAGATGTAATAACCCCAATTTTTGGAATCTTTGAAACCCTGATGAATAGTAAGTTTTTGCTGATTGTGCTGATTTAGGGAAATTATCAAACCACATTATATAGGAGTACTGTTTTGGAAATTCTGAGATCGTATTAGTATTTCATAAATTAAACGAGTGTATGTAAAGGTCGTCAGAATTCGGATTCAAACACTTTGGTTTTTCCCGAAAATCCACCGGATACCGAAAGGTTTAAGTATAAGGTAACATAATTAAAAGGATTTTTATTTAAGGATTATAGCAGAGGATCATTAAAGGAATATAAGATATTAATAAAGGTTCAGGGAAGCCCAAGCAATAAGATCCCGGATATGATCCCTCAAACTATTAACGAGAATGAGAGTTAAGCAAACCGTAAAACAAATAAGCAACCAAAAGACAAGCTTGTCAAGAAGCCGAGGATTATGACATCATCAAACCACAAGGTGTGGATAAGTGGATGCAAGATGACATGTGCTTGATGACATAAGCATGGTTTAAAAGATATTTAGCCAAGGATGATTTATGGCCATGTATTATGACCTTGGTTAATCAAATCAAGGTTAGATTAACTAAACAAATAAAATATCACACCAATTAACCATGGAAAATCAAAGAAGCATTTCATCACCCCATTTTTTAAAGCTTGTTATCGGCCAAAACCAGAGCAGTAACTTCAAACTGTCATATCTCCTTCAATACGCACTCAAATAGTATGTTCTATAGCTCTTTGGAAAGTTATTGAGATGGCCTACAACTCTTGTTCACAAGTCTCGTCCAATAAGCATGGTCAAACCCTCATTTTTACAGTTCTTTCAATCAGACTTTTAGAAACTTCAAAATCTAACTTTGTGTTTTCTTGATTGTTTGTGAGATCCAAGCTTGTATAAGGATTAATCAAGGTTTTAAGGCTTCCTATCAAATTTCCCTCATAAATAAAGGTATAAAACTTATGGACCTTTAAGTACTAAGTTTTTTTGCTTGAATTTTGGGATGGTTGGATGGATGAGTAGTTGTTTGAATGATTAAGCTTGAATTGAACTTTGATTGTTAAGTAGATTAGTTGATTATGGAGATGGTATAATATTGAATTGGATTTATATTCTTGAGCTTGTTTTGGCTAAGATCAGTAGCCTAAGTTTGAATCTTGAAGTTGTGGATGGATTGTGGTTGGAAGGGATTGATTTGGAGTGGTAAAAATTTTGGAAATCGCTAAGTTCAGCCGTCATAATGCCCGATTTTCCTTAACTGTTTCTGTGCTTAACTTAAGGACCCGTGAACTCACTTTAATATTCTGACATTTTCCATGTTTATATAGTTCATGTTACGAGCTTCGTTTTGATATGTCGTTCGCCTAAATCCGAGTTACGAGCGATGGGAAACGACCATTTTAAGTAACGACGTTTCGTGAGCGAACCCCGAAACCTAGAGTAACTTTGAGACCATAATTGAGACCCTTAAATGATTAATTGAAACATGAGAGAATTATGTCAAGTGAATAAGACAGTTAGTAAAGTTCTCGTGAAAGAGTCGCCTTTCATAACGGTTAATTTATTAAAATTAGTGGAGTCGAGGATACGTGAGCAATTAACGCAAATCGTTAAGCGTATAAGCGACCGTAAGCGACTGTTAGGGTATGAGTGAGTTTTGACTAGTTTCTTAAGCGACCATGTTCTAATTTCGGCTTATGTTGTTGTTCATAGGTTACCGGACCCACTCTAAGCTTAATTCTACCCCGGAATACTCAGGCAAGTTTCTTACCCGTATAACTGTTGTTGTGATGTATATATGTATATGCATTATCTTGTGATAAGTGCATGATTGTTACTAGCAAATCTTGCGATATATTGGAGAATGTTGAGATGACATATATATATATATGCATGCCTGTTTTGAGATCTTGATATTTCATGGTCAATTCACTTGCTTATAAACTGCATAATACATATGCTAGAGATAAGCAGTACTTGCGTATACCCTTAGTATAGGGGACCCAGAGTTGAACATTTTTCTAAAATCGAGAGGCGATATTCCCGAGTATATTATATATATATATATGTATATAGTTTTCAAAACTATTAATCGAATAATGTTTATTCGATAGTTTTAAATTATAAGTGAATATTAGTTTGAATATTCATTCGAGGACTTATGACTCCATTTATTTTATTAAATAATATTCTTTAATTTCTTAAAGAATAATGTTTCGTTATTATCCAAGTATTCGAGAAATGATTGATATCGTCAATCATTCTTACCTTAAATATTTTCATAAAGTTATTTTCAAAACTTTTACTACATTTGCTTTGATAAAAGCTATTCGTTAGTGGAATATTATTTATAGCATAATATTCAGATACTCTTTGATTATCTTTGAATTGATTTATTCTATCAAATCATCCTTATTCCAAACGCTTTTAAAAATATTCTCGAGTCTTCAAAATGATTTTAAAAAGTTAGAGCGGATCCCAAAACTCATTTTCAAATTTAAGATCTTCCTTTTGAAGGGGATTTAAATACTCGCTCAAAACCTAAGGGATCCGGCTTCGTGGTATATTTTTGGCGCAACAAAGTTGCTAATTTGATAAAACAGTTTGATCACTTGCCCAACATTCGGGAAGTAAGCCCAATTGAAATGTGTCGGCATAAGCGACATGGGCTAAGTGGGAGTCCATCAAGGTGTAATTGGCTGAGTGGCAGTCCATCAAAGCGTAAGTGGCTGAGTGGCAGTCCAGCATAAGGTCCTAATGCGGCCAGGGTGATGACCAGTGGGGAATTCATCCATCTACTAGTAGAAAAGGTGACTTAATTGATATATTTGCCTGATCAGCAAGATATCAGGTTTATGCCAAAGTTTTCTTCTTTCCAAATTCATTGGGTATTACAACTCTGTTTATACTGTTCATAATAGAGGTTTTTAAGGAAAGTATGAGATATATATATATATAGGTGTATATATATCGGGACTTAATGAAGTATCTCGTAACTTCATCTTTTCTAATGATATTTTAAAGATTAATTATATTCAAGTCTAATCTTGTATTCTTCTCTATGTGGTGAACTTTTGAAACTGATTATACCTTGAACGGTGATAGTTCAAGTAGTATTCGGGAAATATATAAGTATATTGGAGTATATTGTAACTTCATCTTTTCAACTTATATCTAGTTAATGATTATCTTATGCATGACAAAGATTTTCAGAAAAATGTTAAGACAAAGTTAGATATATGAGATCACCTTGCAACGATATTTTTATATAGTTATAAACTGGAACTCTGTGTATATTATGCATGGAAGAGGATTACCAACATTTTGAAAAGTATATATACATATATACTGATTATTTTGCGACTTAGTCGCGTTAAGATATCAAACTTGGTTCAATTCTGGTTGACCAAGACTTTCATGAGTGCTATGAGAATGCTCATATATTATTAATTATTATACATGTTATTTTGGTGGGCTTGTTGCTCACCCTTACTTTATTCTTTCATCACACAACAACAGCTAGACAAGATGAACAGGACCAAGCTCCCAATTCGTGAGCGGATAGGAAACGTTTCGCAGTTTCCTGTAGGCGTTGATGTCGCTGTAGCTAAGGTAGGAACTACCAATAGGCTAGGTTTTCAACTGTTGATGTACCATACGTATATATATTTATGAATTGTAGTAATGGCAAAGAATATGTAAAGTTATACAGAAAACCTTTTGAGGTGTAATGACTTATAATTATGGAATAAAATGACTTGTGTTATTTTTGGTATTCATCTCTGAGACTATAACCTGTGGTGTGTGTGTATATTGTGGGGTCACCGTACGCAGTAGTTGGTTGTTTATTAAGATTGAGTGTTATTAAGGGAAATGGAACTCGTGACAACCCGGATCCCCGACCCCGGATTTGGAGGTGTTACAAAAAATCCCAGAGACACAGTGTCAAAGAACAGAATTGCTAAGATCTACAGGAATGGTAAACTAATCTGTGTAGTGGTTGGACATCCACAATTTGCAAAGGCTAAGAAAGAAGAAAAGGTGAGGCTTAAACAACAACAAAAGGAAGGTGCTTTAGAAGCCAAGAACCTAGCCAAGAAGCCTGCAACCATAAAAGTTATATTATCTGTTGTGACAACTAAAGATCTGAATAAAGGAAAGAAAGAAGAACCAAAGCAGACTAAGAGAAAGTTTAGATATAAAATCCATGCAAAGAGGAAGATATATTTCAATGAAGATAAGGAAGACTACATGTCAACCCAATCTATAACTTCAAGACCCATCCATACCTACTGTGAAGGAGGCTGAATTCAAGGTTGATCCTAACATCACCTTTCATGGTGAACCTGTTGTTCTTAAGGATGAACCTATAGATTGGGACAACTTGCCTCTTCCTGATCTAAACATTCTAATCCTTACCAAACCCAGAAAGACACAGAAAAGAGTAGTCAAAATAGTCAAGCCTGCTAAACTTCAATCCAAGTCTTTAGCCAAACCCAAGCCTACTGTCAACAAGAAAGATCAACTCTACATATGTTACATAAAAGAATTTTCAGACATAAATCTCTATCTGGATGAGCTAGAAGAAGTTAGAGCTATTGATGCCTACAAGCACCTTCTAGAGAGACTAGTCTTCAGGTACAAGGGTGGTAAAGAGATTACATAGCCACTTCACAGAATTCTCAATGAAGGTTATTCCACCTTGGTGACCATCTTCTCTACAATCAAGAAAAACTTTGGATTTAATATAGTTGCCAAGAAAATGGTACTAAACAAGATTGAGAAGATAATAAATAGCTGAGAGGACTGTTGAGTGGCATTTATGTCACTTTATAACGTTCCGTAAAGCTTTGAATTGGTGTTTTGTACTCGAGTTGTTAGTATTTTTAACGTGTTTTGTAGTGTTTTTGCATTTCAGGCATTTAACAGGAATCCGGGTGAATTGGCATTGTTTTGATGCTAATATGATGTTAGGATGGTGTCTAGAATAAAAGCTCCTGAAAAGACAAGCTCAAATCAACAAGAAAAGAAGAAGTCAGAAAAATCTACGGAGAGTAAGCGCGCCCGCGCTGTTGAAGCGCACGGCTGCGCCGGGATGGCAGAAGTACAGCGCGCCCGCGCTGGTCAAGCATGCGGCCGGGTCGGGATTTCAGAATCCCGATTCTCCTCTGATTTTGATCCAGAAGACTTCTACTCTACATGGGCTGCTATATAAACATAACTTAAGGTCATTTTTCATAACAAGACGTACCAGATTTTAAGGAGAAAGCGTAAGAAGACCGTAGAGCACAATTCAACCAAGATGAAGAGGATCTAGTTGATACTTGTAATTCTTTGTTTTAAGCTGTAACTTTGGATGCTAGTTTTCTTATTCATGAACTTATACTCTTGTTTCATACTTCGTTTATTATTTATTTAGTATAAAGACTACGTTTATTATACCATGCTTTCATCGGAACCCACGTTGATGATGAGTCCGATTATGGGCTAATCGTTATCATTGGGTTCTAACAGATTTACTTATAAATTTCTATAGTTAATTTGTTTCAATACCTTAGTGTGTGGTGATTGTATGATAACCTAGTACTGGTTGTGCTTATTTGTCTTATGAGCGTCGCGAACTTATAAGATAGCGTGTTAATCTTTGATGAAACGAAAGTGAATTTAAGGGTTTAGAATTTGCCATGCTAGCATAGGTTCATGTATTTTGATATGCATGATTCGTAGGTAATTTTAACCATCTTACTTGCCTTATGTAATCACAATAGATAACTTGTGCATTAAACCTTTATGTTGTCAAATTCTATAGACATGTAGGGTCTCAATATAATTGGTGTTTATTCAGCTTATATCTCTTTTGTGGATGTCTAGTAGTATGATATTGATACAATGAAAGTTGGCGTTTATCAGTTTCGTGTTATCTGATTAGTGTCATCACTATTGCATGCTAAGGTTAAGAACGAAAAGGCTATTGCATGAAGTATTTAATGAAGTTAGAATCCCATGTTTGTGTCATATAGTATTCAACTCTCTTTACTCTCGAAGTTTATGTTCTTTAGTATAATCTCTTAGTTAATCTAATTATAAACAACCTTAAATTATTATTCGTCTTAGCATTGGATAATAAACATACCATTGTTGTATAAATACATTGATTGAAATTAACCTAAACCAATCCCTATAGGAATGAACTAGAATTAATTTTATATTACTTGCGATCGCGTATACTTGCGTGAATATTAGCGTGTGTTTCATCCCTAACAAGGACCAAATGCACTTCCAAGAGTATTGACAATCTCTTTTACTGGAGATAGGGTGCATTTGAGGCCATACTGGATCATGGAGCTCAAGGATGAAAAATACATCAGAAGATTCTTCAGATTGGAAGATCGGCTAAAGATTGCAAGCAATGAAACTCTTAAGGAGATGCAAGAAAAGCTGGATCAGACAAATGAGGATGAATCAGAATTTTTCAGACAACTCCAATATCAGATTGAAGAGAATGATGTGAAGCTAGGAAAGAAATCAAGGCAGACAAGGAAATGATTTAAATTTGTTCAGTCTAAAGGAGCACCTTGAAAATGATCTGTAAGACACTATACAACTCCCTCTTTGTGAGAATTTTCAATAAATTGCAGCACTTGTAAATTTTAATCTACTTTATTTCATTCTGTATTCATAGGGTGTTTTATTATCATCAAGTTTCTCTTAATTTATGGCTACAATTCCAGTAGACATAAATTGGGGGAGATTGTTAGAAATATATTGTGTACTTGATGATAACTTGAACAAAACACTTAGTAGATTTTATTTAAGTGAAATTGTAGTTCTCAACAGATGATCAATTTAACATCCTGTTGAAAGAGTAGCTTATGTAACAATAAGATTAGTAGCACATTTCTGCATACTTAAATAACTTAGTGAACTAGATGTTGTATAATGCTTAAGTCATGTTGACTACTAGATTGATATGCAAGATAGGCTGGTTAATTGTAAATATTAGATACCTTGTAATCTTGTATAAATAAAATGGAGTCAAATGCCAAGAAGACAGTCTCAACGGATGATTCATAAAGTTTCAACGGATGATCAACTTAAGTCTCGACGGATGATTAATCTGAGTTTCAATGGATGATCAATTTGAGTTTCAACGGATGATCAAATTTAAAAAGAGCAGTGATAGTGACTTGACAGTCACATGTGTTGGTTGTATGCAAATGGAATGTGGCAGCCTAATTCAGCTTTTAGAGAACAAAGAAGCATTTCCATTTCCATGTCAAATTGAAGATATTCAAAGATGCTGGAAAGAGAAGTGAAGACGCATGAAGTTAGACTAGAAATAACTTATCTTATTTGTTTATCTTCTTATCATGTAACTTGGTAATATATAAACCAAGTGTAGCAAGTTGAATAGTATCTAAGTTAGCAAGCAAATTACCAGAGAAATAGATAAGGCAGAATTTGTAAAGAATTTCTCTGGATTTTGTATATTCAACTTGTAAGCGGTTGTGTACAATTCTATAACACAGAGTTCTCTACTAAATATATATCTCTGGTGGAAAAGTTCAATACACCAGAAAGTTTTTAAGTACTTGTATTTAAGTACTTTGTGTTTTGATTTCTATACTTCTTTAATTCCGTACCATTGCAAAATCAAACACAGCTATATATATTTATTGAAGAACTGTTCTTAAAAATTAAAAAGAAGCCAGAATTACATTCAACCCCCTTCTGTAATTCTTGTTTAGATTGTTTGGGAATAACAAGTCTGATATTTACTGAAGCAACATTGAATATGCCTACTTGATTCCTGCATTTAGATAGTTTTGACATCATCAATTGGAATTTGTCCATAATTCCATAATGAACAAGTATGGGGAGATTGTTAGGAGCAATTGATGATATCAAACAGAAACTATCAGAAGCATCTACAGATGGTAATTACTAGCATCGACGGATGATAGTTATAAGTATCGACAGATGATGATGACATTAACGGATGTTGATATTTGACGAATAAAAATATCAATGGATGATGATGTCAACGGATGATAAAATCAGTATTTGTCACATCAGTTGATCTTTGAAGAGGAAAAGAAAACAGGAATTTCAAGTCGGTGAAGGACTTTATCTCAGAAGCAATAGTATAGGTTTTCTTGTTGTTAATAGAATAGGATTCCTTATATATTGGTAGTTGTGCTCTATATAAAGCACATATTAGGTTAATGCTATAAGCATTGCGATATTATTATATCTTTCGCATAACCTAACAGCTCTCAAGGATATTTGTTCATCCTTTCGAGAGAGTACTTTTGTAATAAGTTTTTATAAGATTAATATAAAAACTGTTGATTCTATTAAAGCTTTGTCGAGTTGATTATATTAACTGTATTCACCCCCCCCCCTCTATAGTTGATTAAGGGTCTAACATTGTAGACATGAATTCAGCAAACAAAGATAAGATATATTGCTTCTACACCAAGGCATTAAGTGAACAAAGCAAACTCTGCCACAAGAATCTCTCTCAGTTAAACTACAAAGCAATCAATACTCTTCTGAAAAGAGAATTTGTGAGAGATGTGCCAGCTTTGGAATTTGTACAAAATGAAGTTTATAAAGTTTGTCAGAAAGGAAAAATAAGAAATCAAGTCACAAAAGCAAAGTTATGAACTCCATTAATGCTCCACTACAACTTATCCATATGGATTTGTTTAGACCTGTAAATGTCATGTACATCTCTAAGAAGTAGTATGCACTTGTAATGGTGGATGACTACTCAAGGTACACTTGGATGGAATTTATGCATTCAAAAGATGAAACTTCACACATTATCACTGAACATGGAAAGAAGATTGAGAAGCATGCTGAAATTTAAAATTCTGTAAAAAAGTTGAGAAGTGATAATGGTACTGAATTTGAAACTCTATACTAAGTGAATTTCGTAAAGACAAAGGCATTACTCAAGAGTATTCTGTTCCAAGAATACCTCAACAAAATGGTGTGGTTTAAAGTAAGAACATAACTTTAGTTGAAGTTACAAGGACAATGATGCAGGATGCCAAGTTGCCAACCAACATTTGGGAAAGAGCTGTTAATATAGCATGATATACTCATAATAGATATTTGGTGAAAAAAAATATTGGCAAGTCACCCTACGCAATCATGTCAAAAAGAAAGCCTATAGTTAAGCATCTTCATGTGTTTGGAAGCAAGTGCTTTATGTTAAAAGACAACTCATAATATGTTGGGAAGTTTGACACCAAAGTATTTAAAGCTATTTTTCTTGGATATTCAGTGGAAAGAACAGCTTATAGGGTCTATGTGCTAGAGTAAAAGGAGATAATGGAGAGAACAAATGTGACATTTGATGATGATAAGTATCCTTGCTTTGAATGCCTTGATGAAAATGAAGCTGAAGTTTTGAAATTTGATAATCTCAACCTTGACAGTGATTCTGAAAAAGAAGTTGAAAATAATGCAAAAAATAGAGAAGAAGATGAAATTAGTGAACCGAAACTCTGAAAATGAGAATTCATCTCAAGCAAAAAGCTCACCTGAATATGATACAGAAACTCAGGGGGAGAAATAGATGATGGTTCTACAAGTCATGCCAACAATGATGAAAATGAGAACACCTCTAGTCATAAAAAATTATCACACAAGAAAAATGGAAAAGGAGTCACGCAAGAGACACTATCACTGGTGACCCTAATGCTGGTGTGAGGACTAGAAGTGCCACTGCAAATGAATGCCTACATGCATGCTTTCTGTCTCAAATTGAGCCTAAGAAAACTGAAGAAGTTCTACTTGATCCTGATTGGATAACTGTTATGCAAGAAGAGCTTAATCAATTTGAAAGAAATAAAGTTTGGAAATTGGTTCCTGCACCAAGAAACTGAAGTGTTATTAGAACTAAGTGGGTGTACAGGAATAAAATGGATGAAAATGGTGTTGTAATAAAGAACAAAACAAGAATGGTTGCCAAAGGCTATTCACAAGAAGAACGGATTGACTATGATGAAACCTTTGCTGCAGTTGCAAGACTTGAAGCAATAAGGATTTTTCTTGCATTTGTTGCACACTCAAATTTCAGGTGTATCAAATGGATGTGAAAAGTGCATTCCTTAATGGCGAACTAGAAGAAGAAGTCGATGTGCAATAGCCTCTTGGCTTTGAAGATCCAGAATTTCCAAATTATATTTACAGACTTTTAAAGGCTCTTTTGGACTGAATCAAGCACCAAGAGCATGGTATGACATATTGTTAGAATTTTTAATCAAGAATGGATTCACTAAAGGTACAATTGACAAAACTCTATTCTACAAGCAATATGGTGATGACATTATCCTAGTTCAAATCTATATAGATGATATCATCTTTGGTTTTACTAATGAGAAGCTATGTCGAAGATTCTCATAACTCATGCAAAGTGAATATGAGATGAACATGATAGAAGAACTAAGTTACTTTCTTGGCCTTCAAGTTAGCCAAAGAAGTGGTGGATTTTTTATCAGACAAACTAAGTATGTCAAAGATCTTCTGAAAAAAATTGGAATGGTGGATTATTCACCTGCATCTACTCCTATGTTTACAGACACCAAATTAGATGAAGATAAGAAAGGAAAACGTGTAGACATTTCAAGCTACAGGGGAATGATTGGCTCTTTACTTTACTTGACTGCTAGTAGACCAAATATCATGTTTGTGTATGTGTGCAAGATTTCAAGCAAATCCTAAAGAATCACATATAATGGCTGTCAAGAGGATTTTCAGATATTTGAAGAACACCAAACTTGGGACTATAGTATCCTAAGGGAACTGGTTTTCAAGTTTTTGGTTACACAGATGCAGATTTTGCTGGATCTTGGATAGATAAAAAGAGTACTAGTGGAAGCTGTCAATTCATTGGTCAAAGACTTGTATCATGGTATAGTAAGAAGCAGCAATCTGTATCAACTTCCACAACTAAGACTGAATACATAGCTCCTGGAAGCTGTTGCACTCAAGTGCATTGGATTAGAAATAACCTAATGAATTATGACCTAGTATTACAAAAAATTTGTATCATGTGTGACAATACTAGTGAAATATCTATTATTTCTAATCCAGTTTATCATTCCAGAACTAAGTCAAAATCTACTTGTAAAGAAGTGAAGATATCGACAAGTCAAAAAGTCCATGTAGAGAAATGGAGATATCGACAAGTCAAAATCTACTTGTAGAGAACTGGAGATATCGACAAGTCAAAAGCCTATATGGAGAACTGAAGATATCGACAAGTCAATCTACTTATAAAGAACTGGAGATCTCGACAAGTCATAATACTTATAGAGAAGTGGAGTAAGTCATTTTACATATCGATATGTGACTTCTCTATACAGTATAATAGATCTCGACAATAGCCTCAAAATTCAGAAAATACAGATAACTTGAAGATCTAAGATTATCAGTCAACGGTTGGAGAGTTTACAAATGCAGTTTGAAAATGCAAGATCAAGGGCCAAGATGAACTAGACAAAGGAGGGTCACAGATCTTTTAGATTGTATGAAGATTTATTGCACTAAAAGTGGAAATGGATAAATGAACTTTAGAATACGTGTTAGTCCATTTTAGTATAATCTTTGTAAGCTGTGCATGTTATTCTATAACACATGTCACGGGTCCTTTGTTTAGATGTAACAAAACAGATCTAGAAATCTTGTATTCTCTCAAGAGAAGTAGTTGAGTTCTTATTATTTAAGAACACATATTTGTAGCACAACCAATTTGATTTAAATATAAATCAAGTGAGTTTTGATAAATTACTTATGTTCTTTACATTCAGTCATTTATCACTACAAAAGTATTACCTAGCTGTTGAGTTTCAAAACCTAAACACCTTTTGATTTTTAAGAGTAAAATCAAGAAAATCAAGAAAATACATTCACTCCCCCTATGTTACACTCCATACCTAATCAGGCGATATCATGAATTAATCAAATGCAAATATGAATTAATCAAGAGATATACTATTAGAGGCACACATACGATTATCAAAATTAAATTTGAGTGCGAGAGCATCATTGAATTTTTGAGAGTGCTAATACTCGAGAGAGATTAACATTGCTTTCATTGCCTGAATAATTGAATTACCAAAAGTTATTAATGTGTAAGCATGTTTCAAGAGTATTGATACTCGAGAGAGATTAACAAACTCTAGTTGTATGATCACTTTAGTAACTTTAGCGAGGAAGTCAAGTTATTGTGTGAGCATGGTGGACCTGAGCATGGTGGACCTGATTGTCGTAGGTTTTTTTTTTAATTCCTTATTTAGAATCTAAAAGTTTATTGTTAATTTAGTCATAATTATTACTTAGTAAAATATTCTTCGGATAATCATTTTTCTCTTGAAACAATCTATAGTAATTGAGTCGAAATTGATAGAATATGTCTTCTTGTGGATATGATTCTCTCTTGCCAATTTGTGCTAGCAATAGACACCATGCATTTGCGGTTATATAAATAAACACACCATTGAGCGATATATTTGAGACTCGTGACTTGCGTGTTAGTCATTTTAAATCTAAATATATATGGTTTGATTTTAGCAATGAAATAAACGAGTGAATAGACTTTTAGATTGAAGAGCAATTATTATCTCCGAAGAATAATTTTAGATATTGTTTTCTATATTCAAAACTATGAATGAACAAATACTAATTATGTGAAATCCGGATGGTTAAAGTGCCGTACGGCTAAATGGGTATTGTGTGATAAAACGGTGCCTTTATTACTTAAAAATTGAACGCAAATATTAAAATCAGGAAGAACCAACGTTGTTTGGTGACCTTGCAAGTTACAAGGGTAAAAAGGTGCAAGGATGAAGGAACCTTGAACTCAAAACTAGGTGCCATTGGTAGATCAGAATCGTCAACTGCATGTCTACATTTTAAAAGAAGATTGCCAGCACCTACAAACTACTGGCTGCTGCACCAAATATCAAGTAGATCAACAGCAAGCTACAATGCTAAATAGTTACTCCATATAAGTACTCAACAATAACTGGATATGAACATAAGTTACCAAATACAAGTATGAGTGTTAGTTTTGGAGGGTGGATATATATTTGGAGTTTAGCTATAAATAAAAGTTGGGTTGCATTGTGAATTTGTGATTGCACCATTACTATAACGGCACACTGAATATGACTCCAGCTAGTGTTCACATGCTCCTTGTCCCCCCCTCTTTTCTTCTCCACCATCAATTTAAACTTTGCATTGTGCCCCCATTTGCCCTTCTTTACATCTTTCTTTAGGTACATCACATTGTGGTCCACCTCTCTTTACTCTCTTTGACAGAGTTGTCTTATGTTGATAACGAAACTCCCATGAGATTTTACACACATACAACTTTGCTCCTTAAATACTACTTCCTTTTCTGTTCCACTAGTTTCCTTAATGGTTTTTTCTCAACGTAGCTTGAGGTTATAATAAAATATAATTTAATAATTTCTTTTTTAAATTTTCTTTTCTACATAAATATCTAAACAATATCTTTTTACTTAAAAGACAAAAACATAAAATAACTTAGGGAACCTTATAGGTCGTTCGCAATGTAAAGAACCTCAACATACATATAGGGAGACTACCTGGCATTTTAATCGTGTTATTCATATATTAGGAGTAGAGCTGGTGTGATCACGGTTCACATTAAATTGCGTAATTCGTATAAACTGAATAAATATTAAATCGGCCCTAATGGAAACCAAAACGTGCTTTGTAATTTGCGGTTATGGTTCAACTATTTTAAAAATTCGCAGTATATGGGTTGATTTTAATTTGACCTTAAACCAACCCAGTTCCGATCCGAACCAATCAACATATATATATATATATATCTATATATATACACACACGGTTTTATATTTATAATTATATAACATAAAAAAATTATATCCTATAATCAAAAATTAAATTCGAGTTAAATCGTATCTAATAATCAAGAACTTATCACACATTTTAATAGACTATGAATTGTTTTCCTTTAAAATAATGTTGAAGATATTTTTATTATTTTACATTGAACATTTGTTATTGAAACTAATTGATAGTTAATACGAGTAATATACTTTAATATAAAGAAAATTTATATTTTTAGTTATGTAAAATTGTAAAAAGAAAAGTTTAAATAGAAGAAATGTTGCTTAGCAAAAAAGAAAATCCCAAATATACAAATAAGAAATGTCATAAACCGCTAAAATTTACTAACCGAACCAAATAAAATCAAACCGAATGATTTGATTTTATCGGATTACGACGTTCGGATTCATTTGAACTTTTTCTAAAAATGCCATTATGTGATTTGGTTTCGATTTAACATATAAATTGAACCAAACCCGACCGCGATTACCTGACACGGAGTGCGGACCTCTTCAAGTTTGAAATGCACATGGAGTTTAAATTTGTTAGCTAAAGATATTGCAAGTTGTCACTAATTTTACAATACATAAAAACTATAGAAAAATGTTTCGAATAGTATGATATCCTATCTTTAAGAGTAGAGAAATATATTTTCTATTAAATATTTATTTTCAAATATTTCTTCATATTTTTTTCGCAAGTGATTTATTCTAAAAATACACAAAACATGGTTTCCAAAATGTGATATTTAATACATATTTTCGAACAATTATTGTTACACAACTATGGATTATAGAAATTTAAATGTATGTGCATTAACAATTATTTTCTTATGTTACTAGACTTGTAAAGTATTTCATCAATTTATATTTATATTTTTTTGAAGTCTTCCTCAATATTACATTGGTATAAAAGAAAATATATTATTACTTTACATTTAAACTTCTCCTATAATCAATGTGACCGTACAAAAATCAGATAACAATATCCAGAATTTTTTTTAAAAAATATTTATAATCAATATTTTATTACTTTTTCTTTTAAAAAAACACCTCCCACCCAAAGAAATTGGTGAATAACGGAAATTTAAAATACAAGGATACCTGAAATCGAGGGATGTGCAACCAATCAAATCAGGAAAATGAAGATAAAGTAGTTATTTTTGGTTTTATCAAATTATCCACTCATTTTGAGTTTGAACGAGTAAACTTCTTGATATTGGAAACCCTAGTCTACTTCTCAAACGAGGGAACAAACAAACAAACTTTCACCAATTTGACCATTCTCTCCAATCCTTCACTTTCTATCTCTCTTTCTCACATTTTTCTTCAGACCCCTTCTTCTTCAAGTCCACCTTCAAGTCATCTCTCTCTCCCCCTCTCTCTCTACCCCTCTCTCTCTCCCCACCCTCTCTCTCTCTCCCCCCACTCTCTCTCCCTCTCTCTCCCCACTCTCTCTCACACACAGTTTAATTTTGTAATCACCCAGGTTCTGGATTTCAAATTTCAAAACCTGGGTCTTGTTCTTTTTGTGATTTTGAAGATACCCACAAAAATTCGTTCATTCAATCCACCATTGTTCTTGAAAATCAAAAGGCTCTGATAAAGAAAGAATAACAAAAATAAGTTCTTTGAATTTGATATCTATATATATTGCATTTTATAAATTTCCCTTTTGTTACATATCTTGAAGATTAAGATTGGAAGCTTTGGAAGAAGATGATGAATCAAGGTTAGAATCTTTGTTCAAACCCTAGCCCTGAATTTCAAGAAAATAGAGAAAATTTGCCTAATTGAATTTGGGGCTTTGGTGAAAAAATCTTTAAATTTTCAAGAAAATTAGTACCCCATGAAGGAAAATGTGCAATCAACATTGGGGAAGTTTAAGATGGAGAAGTCTCCATATATGCACAGACTTAGGTGGCATTCTCCGATTGTAAAGCTCACATTTTGGTCTTTTGTGTTCTTGGGGTTGATTTTAATGTTCTTTTTTAGGTCACCTTCTTCGTCGTCGCCAATGCCCTCAGATTTATCTCGACGCTCCCTGAGAACAAGTTCTTGGGGTGGACCTGCTTGGGAGAAAAGGGTTAGATCTTCTGCCAAGGTTCGGTCTCGAAATGGGATCTCAGTTCTTGTTACAGGGGCTGCAGGGTTTGTTGGAACCCATGTTTCAGCTGCCTTGAAGCGTCGTGGGGATGGAGTTTTAGGGCTTGATAATTTTAATGACTATTATGATCCTTCACTGAAACGAGCACGCCAGGCGCTTTTGGAGCGTTCGGGTGTGTATATTGTGGAGGGTGATATTAATGATAAGGCCCTTTTAGAGAAGTTGTTTGAGGTTGTGGCATTTACACACGTAATGCATTTGGCGGCTCAGGCTGGTGTTAGGTATGCTATGGTGAATCCTGGTTCGTATATTCATAGTAATATAGCTGGATTTGTTAGTTTGCTTGAAGCTTGTAAGTCTGCAAATCCGCAGCCTGCAATTGTTTGGGCATCATCTAGTTCTGTTTATGGACTCAATACGAAAGTGCCCTTTTCGGAGAAAGACAGAACAGATCAACCTGCTAGTCTGTATGCTGCTACAAAGAAGGCCGGTGAAGAGATTTCACATACTTATAATCATATATATGGACTTTCGCTTACTGGATTGCGGTTCTTTACTGTATATGGTCCTTGGGGAAGACCTGACATGGCTTATTTCTTCTTCACGAAAGATATATTGAAAAGGAAGTCAATTCAGATCTTTGAGGCTGCCAATCATGGCACGGTGGCTAGGGATTTTACGTACATAGATGATATTGTGATGGGTTGTTTGGCAGCACTGGATACTGCTGAGAAGAGTACAGGTAGTGGTGGGAAGAAGAAAGGGCCGGCTCAACTGAGGGTGTTCAATTTGGGGAATACTTCACCAGTACCAGTTACGACTCTTGTGAATATTTTGGAGAGATTGCTGAAAGTGAAGGCCAAAAAATCTATAATGAAGTTGCCACGAAATGGGGATGTGCAATTTACGCACGCAAACATTAGCTCAGCACGTAGAGAACTTGGATATAAGCCCTCAACAGATTTGCAAACGGGCTTGAAGAAATTTGTTAAATGGTACCTCAGTTATTATGGTGAAGGGAAGAAGACTGCCAAGTGATATGTTTATTCATGGCGCGTTATGGTCATTTTTAAAAACCTTGTTAACATTCCAGTTTATATGACTGTTTTAGTTCCTCTAAGTTCCTTCCACGATACTTGTCCCATAATATATGTTAGTGAGGTCTTATGAGGTCACATCCCATGGTAAAAAGGGAAGGGAACTTACTTTTTTGTGATGAGTGGGCATTGTTTTTATTGGCATTGTGATCACACCAAAAGTAATGCAGAACATTTGATTTTACTCTTTTAAGTGTAATTGTTGTAGTGTATTATTGTCGTCAATCCACGGCTGATAGAAAAAATTACTGGTTGGTAAACCTGTTTCATCTTAATGGGATTCAATAAGATAGCAGCCTGGTAGTCGGCTATAAATAATAGTTTATTGATCGATAATTTTATTAACAGCTCTATAAGCTACATGATTATGATTTTATTTAATTTGTGTTTTGTTAATAAGTTTCCAGTTATTTATTTGTTCCTGAGGACTCAAGATATTGCCTTTTATAGGCCTTTTATATGTGTTTTACTTCTATCAACCTACTTAAATAGAATATTTGGTACATTCATGCTGTGTTACTGATAATTTGAATGGAAAGTCAAATTATCGAAACACACCAATGTGACTTGTTCTTGATGTTTCCTGATGGTTACTAAAACATATGTAGACATCGTTACTCTACTTCCGTTGTAGTTGTTATGTTGGTAACTCGGGTTGAGGGTGGACCGACTGGACAACTAATTCACTAGGTGTCTGAATAAGCTTCCTAGGTGGTTGGTCAACAACTCAAATATATAAATTCATAGATGTTCGATGACAACTTGATAACCACGACCCACTACAGCATCCAAGGTAGCAGGACAGCTATTTTATTAGAAGACGTAGATCAAAGGTAGATTTTACCTGTAGATTAGTCTGTGATTTTTTACTTCTAAAAATGGTTTCAAAAATCGTTAGAGCTGTTTTACCGTGTTGTTCAACTTTAGTAAATGATGTATGGTTCTGTTAAAATTGGTGCAGCATTTTGATAGTATGTACCTATGTTACCTTCTTCTAGTTAAGCTAATCAAGATTGGTAGGTTTGGTTAAGCCCCAAAAGTTGCGAAAGTAGGCGATGGCTGCATGCTGGGCTGCAGGATACACTGTCTGATGCCTCTAATCTTCCATTTGTCCATTACCCTGATTTTTCATATACATACCTTGAATCCCCTTTCTTTATTCACCAACCTTTTCTTTCATTTTGCTTAGTTCTTTAATGACAACATATAACTGCATTGTCCATTAGCAATTCCTAGCTACTGCCACACTGCCATTGAAGGTAATCGACTCCCTTAAATCTCAACCGCTTCTCAATTGTTAAACTTCCACCTAGAATTGATGGTGACCTAGTATATTACTCCCTGTCTTCTTTCTAGGTATTGCAGACTTTCAAGTTGATTGTCATATTTAATATGTTTGTCAAGGTAATTTTAGTGACAAGTTTTTTTTTTGTTAAATTGACTGCAAGGCCGACTTACTTTGTAGCCTTAAGATCCTCCCTGATAAAATTATTCTTGCCCCAATCTGCAGCAGAATTGTGTGATTGGTTTTAGTATCTTTTCACTTGGTTAATTAAAATTCTTTGACCGGGTATATGTTCCAATAAAATATGAAGTGGAAAATTGAAAGGTTTTTTCCGTTGAACTTACCGGGCATCATAAGAAACAATTGTACTTTCTGAATGCCGAAGTACTTACTGGGCATCATAAGAAATTGCGTATGCTTTATGTTGAAATAGGGGTTATTTTCTTTGCTTTGAGCTACATATGTCAGTTAACCGTAAGTTTAGTTGGAAATTAGATTACTTTTAAATTGCACAAAATATACTTTCTGTGAAATAATTTGCATGGCATGCTTGGTTGCAGAAGTTCATGGATCTTAATCAAGTTTAGTATTGTTTTGTTCTAATATAGTAATGTTAGAAAAGTAAGGTGGTTGCATTTGATTCTGATTTTCCTTGATGTTTGATAATTTTTGCCTCATTGTAATTCAGTTATATTCTCACTTGACATCCATCAGTGATTGTGTCATATGTACAGTGTGCTTCCTCACATTCAATGCTAGTATTAGACCCCAATTGTCTAGTAGCCTGTATTGGTGTTCTTCATGTGAATCGGTAATTACATGTTGATAAGTGCTCCTTTTAAATCTTTGTAATAACAGGGAATACCGGTACTTCATAACTTTTATTCCTTATTGTTTCCATATATACAGAGCTGTAAACGAATCGAACTCTGACGAACTTTTAACGAACTCGGACAAAATTTTAACGAACCGAACACTGTTCGATAAGCTTATCGTACAAAATTTCTTGTCCAGACTCGAGTTTGGTAATATTCGAACCGAACACGAACTGTTCGCGAACATATCGAACCGAACACGAATGAACACAACATGTTCGCGAACATCATTTGTATTTATTTTTTTAAAAAAAAATTAATATTATTTTAAGTAAAAAATTATATCAAACTATTAATTATATATTTTTATAAATAAAATATTTAATTGAAATAATTATAAAATATATTTAATAAATAATAATAATAATAATAATAATATATATTATTTATACATATAATATTATATATATACTATTTGTTTCAAACCGAACTCGAGTCGAACACCTTAAAAGTTCGGTTCGGTTCGTTAAGATTATCGGATAACAAATGTTGTCCGAACTCGAGTTCGACAAGTTTATCAGACGAGCTTATCGCGAACTCAAACGAACCGAACGAGTTTAGCTCAATTTCC
The DNA here is from genome assembly GCF_009905375.1 of Apium graveolens. Taxonomy (NCBI): domain Eukaryota; kingdom Viridiplantae; phylum Streptophyta; class Magnoliopsida; order Apiales; family Apiaceae; genus Apium; species Apium graveolens. Next base: position 72,616,437 of record NC_133651.1, on the reverse strand, counting down.
ATGTGTCCTCTAGCAGATTATTACTATTGCAAATTGCCAAGTTTGTGGTCAGTAATCATATATCTTCATCGATTGATGTCAAACGAAAAAAAATCCCATAGATCTTCAAAGATTTCTCTTTCAGGACTTCTGCCATCTTTCACCTCAAATAATCAGCCAGACTCGGAAGGACGTAGCACAGATCTTTCATTTGCAGATACCTCTTGTGCTACGACCTTGTATATCATTAAAGATGGCACCAGATTTCTTAGCCAAAAAAAAAACCATTGAAGATACTGGTGTCCCAGCGTACACCTCAGAAAAAGCTATTGTAGCACCACTTTGTGATCTTTGGATTTTGTAATCCTCTTGCAATAACTTTGTCAAGATCACTTGCAAGTTTCAGCTTTTTTAGCTTCACCAATTGCATTTCTCGTCTTTCAATGTTTCATTAACATTCCTGTTCACTACCGGATATTTCAGATATCTCTTATTACATAAGAGATACATGTAACTCATAATCTCATATATCAATTTGGAATATCAAGCAAACTCAATGTTTCATCAGCATTCCCAAAGCAAACACAGTCTTAAAACAAAATTCAGAATATATGAAGCTACAGAACATTTAAGTTGATTCAATAGTTCTATCTATTAGCATAGTTTTGATAAGATTCAAATACAAGATCTTCAACTTGTTCCAGCAGCATACATCTCTAGGCAACCAGGGTGCTGGCGGTGGTGGATTCACTGCATGGATGAAATAGCAAGGCAAGCAATTATGATTTTGAACAGAGCTCAAAAAAACTACCCAACGCTTGTGATAAATCTAACATTGCTAACACAGTCGGAACAATTTTAATTTACCTAGTTTAAAATATTACTAAATAAATCAATTTTGATGGACATATAGACCTCTGTTTGCATGAGAATATATTGTCATACAGCCTCATCTTACAATTTTTAGGCTAAGATTTAAAAAGAATGTAGTTTGATGTTATAAATCATATTTTCGAAATTGACAGCGGTCATGAAAGTTGCAGTCTCACTAATGCTTATCTATCTATACTCTTTCCTTGAGGTATGTTCTTGGGGTTTTAGCTGCAACTTTGCAATTGCAGTCACAAGGAAATAGATTGAAGCAACTTACTATTTCCAGACTGGGGGAAGCTTCTTGGTCTTCTTGTAGTAGCGAGCAAGTCGGTGAATCCTGCTCTCAACAAGAATCAACCTGAACTTAGAGTCTTTGTCCTTCCTGTTCCTCTCAAGATGCTTCCTAATTGCTACTGCCTTTTTGATTAGGTGGTAAAGATCCTCAGGAATTTCGGGAGCGAGCCCTATCAAGTATTAGAAACCCAACAGCATTTAGTTATCTTTCAATATATAAAACCAAGCCATAATTAGAAGTTAGAGGATGTACCATGGGCTTTGAGTATCCTCAAAATCTTGTTGCCAGTGACACTCTTCACCTGAGCAATTCCATGTGAATCACGAAGGATCACACCAATTTGAGAAGGTGTAAGGCCCTTCTTTGCAAACTTGCAAATGTTATCATCAACCTGAAAATAGCAAGAAATGTGACCAAATAAAAGTTAGCAAGCTACTTCAAATACACCACCAGTCTACCACATACACAGTTGGAGACTCAATGAATAATCAACCAACATATTTAATACAAATGCATAGCAACAAGGCAGTTCACTCCATACCCAATAATAAAAAAGCTTATTCATATAGCAGCAAAAAAACACATAACCAATTTGAGGATACAAATTACCTTAGTTATTGATAGCACCAACAAAAAGAGAACATGAAGTCTAAGAATCCACATTACCTCAGTTGCACAATAACTGAAGTACAACACTAGTACATAGGTCAAGATGTTTGATTGTAAACAATAAAGCAATCATATCAAATAACAGGTGACCGGTTCTCATAGATTTTCCAACTATCTTCCAAAGTGAAAATCAAGTAATGAGACTCAACCTCGGGTAAAATTAATACAACAATAACCTTTCAAAGCACAAGCTCCTAATCACTTCAGCAAAGCTGTAGACTTTTTACTCATTATAGCAAATCTGTATTCAATTTAGTAACGCCATTGCTAAGGTTCTTAAAGTATTCTCACTAGCTCCCTGAACATTCAAGACTTAGTTAACAATCATTAAAAAAAGGAATCTCTAAAACTAAACAACTTCCATTTTATGTTAAAAATGTAGCCGAAACTTATACGACCAATGTACCCGTTATCTAGCAACAAGAAGCATCGAAATAATAGTGAAAACATGAAAATACAATCAAACAACTACATACCAATTAGCCCAGACACAAAACAAAAGGCAACACTCTAAAACTCAAAAAAATAACCTTTTGGTAAAAAAAAGAACAGATTGAACAGATTAAAAAAAGAAGAAGAAAAAAAGGAGGGTGGGGGGGGGTACCTCCTGAGGAGATATCTTGAGCCAACTGGGAGGAGTCCTCTTGTAGGGAAGTGCTGAAGCTGACATACCCTTTCTGTAATCACATTTACATACATATTTTATTTTATTTTCAATCCATAAAAATGAAAGCATTGATATATACATACAAATGTAAACATACCCATGACTGTGCATACGCCCCATGGTGGTGGTGGTGGTGGTTGTGTCAACTCAAAGTGCGGCTCTCTAGGCTTGCTGTAAGCGGAGGCTCAAACCCTAATTGCCTTCTAAGTGGGCGATACCATGACAGGGTCTTTTTCTATTTATACTCCCCCACCTTTTCTTATTGTAGACGGGCCTTGGCCCAATGTGTTACTCATTTGTTTCTATTATTTTGGGGCTTCTTATCGGGCTTTGTGGATAGCTTCATTGAAACTAGGGAAATTCACAATGATTTCGTTTTAGGCTGATCATAGAAAGAAAAAAAAACAATATCTAATATGTCAATGAAAAATAGCCCTTCAATATTATAAATAAAAATATGACATAAATAAAAATTATAGAGATTATTTAATAAATGTACAACTTGAATGGCGAATCACCCTCACGTAAAATAATTGACAATGTTGGAGGTATGTGTACGTAAAATAATCTGCCATGAAATAATATACTATTTGATATGGGCCTGAAATTAGCCTAGAAACATAATTAATGTTGAATTAATTAGACCTGATACGGTCCAATAACGAAGCCTAGTTCATGAGGCCCAAAGCATTGATTATTTATTAATTTCGTAATTAATAAATAGGGTAAAATAACAGTTCATTAAGTATATCCCATAAAGGATAGAATTCTTCATTGAGTAGCCTCCAAGGCACCCAAACCAACAAGGAATCTGCTTACTACTTATTAGGACTCCAAAGTCTACTCTAAAACGGAGACTTATTCATCAAGTCTCCTAACCCTAATCCAATTCAAAGACATCAAATATCTATATAAAGGGTTTCACCCCTTCATTCAGAACTACGTCTTTGGCTTGATTCTCTAAATACACAGAGATACGTAGGCATCTTGCGAAGGCAGTTTTAAGCCACGAAACACAAGTGCAACCATTAAAGGCCTTGAGCTCACGAACCCTAGAATTAAATACGCGTAATAAATATAACCTAATTTTTTATCCAAAACATTTGGCGCCATTTGTGGGAAGAAGAAAACAACCATGGAAAAGATACAGAGCACCCAAGATTTACCATATTCCACCCTCATCACTCAAATGAACTTTCAGGAACGGAGGTCCATGCGACCCAACCATCATCTTAAGGGACGAATCCCCACCTAATGAAACGCAAGGAGCAGAATCTCAATTGTAGACGGTGCATGCTCCCATTAATGGCCTGCGCACCTGGATTTCAGATGTCTACGACTATGATTCCAGCCACCACTGACCCGCTTTATGATATGCAGATATATCCAAAAGCTTGGGGAAGCAGGCTCGATAATTAATCGCACGTAAGAAACGATTCCCTATATTCACAAGGGTGAACCTCGTTCATTAAAGAAGTCACGATTTTTCTGGCTCATGTACTGAGAATAGTGGTTGCTCACCTAATGAGGGGATCATATCATGAAGGAGGCTATCAATAGAAAGAGATGGTCAAGTAAAGAACCCCATTGTCAAAAGGCGTTTTTACCCCGAAGATGTGAATGGATGCCCAGACCATAAAAAAGAGGATTTGTGCTCATGAAGCACACATCCGGAAACTCCAATAAGATTTAGGATCACAAAGTGATTAAAAATCCACTATCCACGACTCAAGTTGTTAGTTCTCCTAATGAAGAACTTAATTTCTCAACCACCATTGTAAGAAAGTAGCTCACATATACCTCTGTTCAAGGGTCGAACTCCCTAAGAATAAGTGTTAGGTAATGAATACAACACAGAGGATGGGTGAATGTGTTTTGGATTATTTTTAAGCTTTTTGAACTGTTATGAATGTGGTGAACAAAGTAATCTAACTTGTAGAGATAAAGTGTTTTAATAAAAATAATAAAACATGCACATGAATACACTATCTTCAAAACTCACTTAATTTTATATTAAAATCAAGTATGTCTTACTACAAATTTCTGAGTTCTTTGTTGATAAAGAACTCAGCTTCTTTCTTGAGAGAATTACAAATTTTTTAGATCTATTTGTTACAACTAAAACAAAACATCCAGTGTTTATTTTATAGAACAGTAAACACAGGTTTTACACAACATGCAATAGCATGTACTAAACCCTACTTTAAGTTAACTAAAATTTTCTATTTCTGTCTTAGTGTATCTTTGCAAATCATACATGTCTGTGACTTTACTTTGTCATTTAATCTTAACCTTTGATCTTGTACTCTTCAAGTATGTCTTGCTACAATTTTCTGGGTTCTTTGTTGATAAAGAACTCAGCTTCTTTCTTGAGAGAGTTACAAGTTTTTTAGATATATTTGTTACAACTAAAACAAAGCATCTGGTGTTTACTTTATAGAACAGTAAACACAGGTTTTACACAGCATGCAATAGCATGTACTAAACCCTACTTTAAGTTAACTAAAACTTTCTATTTCTGGCTTAGTGTATCTTTGCAAATCGTGTATGTCTGTAACTTTACTTTGTCTAGTTAATCTTGGCCTTTGATCTTGTACTCATAAGCTTGTATTTTGTTTGTACACTTTCTCAGAGGCATGATCTTCTTTCAGAGTTTATTCTTAGGCTTGAGACTGTTTACAGAAAAATACTCTAGTCTAATCTATTTACACTTTTACAGACTCAAGTAATACAATACAAAATACAAACTTAGATTATCATACAACTTACTTAGGGCTGTCAATTTGACTTAGTCTTCTTATAGTACACGCATGTCTTGCACGATAATCTCCCCCAATTTGTGAGAAGATTGCTTATCATAAATTCATGCCTGGTAACAAGACTAACCCCAAGCTATAATGAACAATAGAACATTACATAAGAATTGACAGAAATACACCATTTATACATAAGGATTTCTTGAGTTTAACAGATACATTCATTAATCAAAATTATCATCTCCTGTTTCTTTTCTAATGAGGTCATTCAACTCTACAAGCACTTCCAGTTCCTCTATGATTGGTGTTCCTCTTGGAACTTCTACAAATTTGAGTTTATCTGCTAATGGATAACTGTTCAAGAACCCAACCCTAAATCTTGAGAATCTGCCAGCCTTGATGTTTAAAAATTGTCCATCCTTGGCAATTCTGCTCATCCCCTTTGCCTTGAGTTCCTCAGATCTTTATGAATACATTTCTATCTCCTCAATATACTTTCTTTTCCTCTCCTCACTTTCAACCTTTTCTCTTGCTTTACTTTCTTCCCTTTCGACCAACCATTCAGCCAGAACAGATCTCAATGCTTTAGTTGCAGTATCCTTGTCCTTCAGTAAGCTTATCACCCTTTTGATCTCTGTGGGACTAAATATGTCCATTAATTTACTGCCAAAAAATGTAAAGGTTCCATCCTGATAGTAGATTCTTACTTCCCCTAATGTTACAACCCAAACTCTGACCATTTCTTTAGCTAATTATTGAAAGTAATCTTCATCTGAGGTGCACCAGTTTAAAGGTAGAAAATCACTTTGATTGAAACAGTTCCAGATGGCCCTCTCAGTAACTTGCATATTCTTTGGTTTTCTCCCAACAGATTTATAATGAATTTTGGTTGATGGTTTAATAGAAGGTAGGTTTGAGATTTTCTTTAGAGATGTTTAGCTTGAGGTGATTGATATTTTCAGTAAGGTGTTAGCAGTTTTTTTGTACAAGAATATGGGCTTTGAGGTTTGAGGTGGTTCAGAATTTGAGTTTGTTGGCTTAGAAGGTTGAGCTTGGTTGATTTGGATTGGTAGGGATTGCTTTTGTGGTTCCGAGTTGTCTTCATTCTTCTCTCTTCTCATCTCTTCTTATCATCTTGCTTTTTCTCATCCTGCTTCTTTTCTTTGTGACCAGATGCTCAAGAAGTTTGACTTGGATTTAATCCTAAAGGTGGTTGATCATCTTGCTTCTGCTCATCATCATCCTTGTCATCTTTTAAGTTGAATTTAAGTTTGGCAATATGGTATCAGCATTCACAAGGTATCTATCAAGAATCCTGATCATCTCTTCATCTTCAATTTTCTTGTTCTTTTTATGTTTCAGATCAGATTGAAGAGTCATTATCAGCCTCATGTTTCCTCTCACACAATTTTTAGGAACAATGAAGATTTTACATTTCTTAGACTGAGGACAGGTGTAGGCCACCCCTTGCTTGGATAGAGATAGGTTTCAGAAAAAACATCTATTTGAGCCTTCTTGAGTTCATGTAGCAATTGGGTGTCCTATGAAATTACTGCATGTACTTTATCAATCACTACATCTAGCTCTAATGCTCTCAATTTTTGAATATTGGAGAGAGACATATGTAGACATCTGTCCAGTCCACTGTCATTCACATTTCCTACAATCCTCTTGTCCAGAAAGTTATCAACTTTGACAATCACCACTCTAACAAAGTTGATATTGTTGGTCAATGCTCTTTTATATGTGTTGTAGTTATTGTGGAGAGACACCCTTAAAACTGACCGAAGTTCATTGAATTCTTGATCTTGACAGGGTCCTTCTACAGCTTTCAAAAGTCTATTTTTCCCAACATCTTTTGATAATTGAGCTTTAGATGAGCTTTGACCAGTCTGAGCAGTTGATGTCAATTTGCTAAGCTTCTTTGATTTATCAGCATCCCTGGACTGTTGAATCCTTGCTTCTATCTCCCCCTTAGTCTTGGGAACAGACATGAGTAGGGGAGTTGGAATTTCTAGCCTCACAGTCTCAGGAAGTGCAGGCAATGGAATGTTAAGTTTTCCCATGATAGCTCCCAAAGCTACAGAATTTTGCATTTGTAAATGCTTGTGGGAGTCCACCAGGGTCTGGATGTCTGCCTGTTGACTCTGCACCAAAGTAGTGAGAGCTTGCACTTGAGCTGTGAGAGAATCATTGGAAGATTGCAGAGTTGAGACTTGTTGTTGGAGAGCTTGAATCTGTAAGTTTGTGGATGTATAAGTGGGTTGTTGAGAACTTGAGGGAAGAGAGGTACCAAAGGTGTGTTGTACAGCTTGCTTGATTCCTTCCATAAGCAATGCAGGAGGCTCATACCTACTTTGATAAAGCTGGTATAATTTGAGTTTTGTATCATTTGAATTGACAATATGATGTTGAACCACCTCATGCAAAGCAATAAAAGACTGTCTGAGATTTTTGACATCTTTTTCCACATAAGTCAGATCAAATCTTGCCATTTGGTCAGCAAAATATTGAAATTTTGAAGTGATCTTGACTTGAGAAGGAATAATCTCATCCATCTTCTCCCTTACTAGCTTCCTGACCTTGTCTTCATGACCAATCAATTTTAATTCTAGAGTTTTACCAAATAGGTGAAAAGCTTTGAGTTGAGCTTTGTAAACTTCATTGATTGCATCATAGACATCATGTGGAGTCAGGACCTTGGCATTGCTTCCCAGTATGATTACATATTCATCTCTAAATCTAGACAAGACCTGATCCATCTCCAAAGAAAAATCCTTAGACAACCAAGCATCTACATTTCCATCTTGCTCAGCTTCATTAACGATTTTTTGCTTCTGCTTTTCAACTTCTTCATTGTAGGTTAGCAAATGGCTTGATAGTCTTGGTTGCTCATATATGAGGTAAGAAGATGATGTGAGATGTTGGCCAGACCAGAAATTTGATCAACAAGGAGATCATCTACTGTTGTAGGTTGAGTTTCAGCTGTCTGTAGCCATTGGGAGATGATGTGTGGTTATTGTGGTTGAGAAGAAGAAGGTTGATCTGATGGGTTAGAACCACATGTGACTAAGGTCACAATTTAACTCACAGATTTCTCTGTGGTTTTGACAGTTTATTGTTCCTCACTTTTGGTGGGAACCTCCATTTGGATTGGAGGGGAGTTAGCTAGGTTACTGCCATGTACTCTAGCCTCAAAAGCTTGCTCATTTTGCAGTGATCTTGCACTTGAATGTGCTAAACTTGCCTCCCCTATAGCAGGATCATTGAAAATTGAACTCCTAGCTTCAATTGTGAGAGCAATCTCAGCTAGGGTTGTGAGGGGAGTTGTTCCCATAAGAGGAACCTCCAATTGAATTGGAGAGAATTTAGATAGCTCCCCCTCAGAAGTATTACTGTAATATTCCATATTTTCAAATATTATTATTATAATTATTTGGAATTGTTTTGATTCCAAATAATTATAATAATAATATTTTCAAATATTTTCAAATATTATAATTATTATCAAACCCTAATTTAGAGGTGATTGAAGTGTCAAAAATCGAAGTATGAGTAACCAAATTGATCGAAATTCAATCCTCTATCTCTTTGCATCATCAAAAATTGCCAAAGGGTAAATTTTCGAATAATTTTTATTTTCGGAGTTTTGGTTCGATTTGGGTTCATGAATTCTGGAATGTTTTGATTGCGCTTGATGTTATAAACAGATTTACCATGATTGATAGAGTCGATTGGTGCTATAATTTTGTTCGTTTCGGTCTTGAATCGACTAAGCCAAGTTTTTAGTTCTTATCGTTTGTAAATTTCATTTTTTGGATTTATATATATTGTTGTTGTTGTTGTTTATAATGATATGATTGAATTATAGATTTTGTAAGCTTGATTTTGATATATAGAATGTTCGATCTAGTTCAGAAATGATCGAATTTGTTGTTCGCCGGATAAATCACCAAGGTCGCCGGCTTTTGCTTTAATTTTGACCGGAGAACAGATTTCCGGTTGTTGTTTGCAAGCATTGTTGTGGTAGTTGAATTCCTGAATGGATTCCAATCGATTTGTGCTGAGAAACGATATTGATTAGAACAGATTTGGCGGGGGTGAGGTTCGCCGGAGTCCGGCAAGAACCCACCAGAATCTGAGCAATTACCAGAAGCTAACTGGTGTTCTTGAAGACCCGGTTTGTTCTTCGTGACCCGACCTCAACCCATTAGTTGACCCGAGTTTAATCCAAAAACCCCCCAATTCCAATTGTGAAATTTTGTTTATGCAGAATTGTTTCTAAAAAGAAAATCAAAATTCTATTTTAAATTCTAAAATTCTTTATTAATTCAAAATTAAATTTGGTTAATTATTTTTAATAATTAACTGAATTGTTTTTAATTCCGAAAATTATTTTCTTTTATAATTTTCGGAAATCCAAATTTGATTTATTATTTATAATTTGTTTTGATTAATTATTTATTCATTTAATTGATCGATTAATTTATTTAATCGATTAATTTCATTTATAAATAGTTAAGTAAAATTTAATTATTTATAATTAACCAAATAATTCCTAAAAATTAATTTTAAGTTTTTAAAAATTATATTTTAGTATTTAAAAATCAATTAATATTATTATTAATTGATTTATTTCCATTTATTCTTATTTTATTCGTAATAAATAAACCGTTCGTCCGTTTAATATGAAACAAACGCGTATAGACTCATAAAAATATTCTGCTTTCAATAAAAATACTTTTGAGACCTAATTTCTTTTGTATTGAAAGTTCGTTTGATTTACGAATTATTCTGAGTCAATTTTTGGGCGATAAATCATATTTTTGACTTGATTTCAGTTTTAAACGTACCAAGTCGAATCTTTTGACGAACCGAGGCATGTGTGATATGAATTATGTGATACGTGAGTTATGTGTTTACGTGCTATGTGAATTACGTGCGTACATGAGTCAAGAGTCTTGTATTTGACTATCTTCTTTATGTACGAGTTATCGTATGGGTAGACAATAGGGTTTTGACGCGCAGTTCGTCGAGTTATTATCGTTTAGACGATTTAAGCTATATCTTTTAATTATAGATGTGGATCGTTCGAGTTGATCAGGACAAGGTGTTGGATAAAGAATGAGGTGGAATGGTATTGGATATCTGGCTTCTAGCAATCGCAGGAGCAACATATCAGTGAAGTGTTGAAAAGAAGGATGGTGATGTTTTGAGACAGAATGTCAGAATAGATGCGTCTTTGCGAGTGTGACTAACTACTAAAACCCAAAGGCAAGTACCCCTGACTTCACTTATCGTTCAAGTGACGTTTATTTCGAATCATATTATGCAAGTATCTCTATCATCACTTATTGTTCAAGTGATATATTTTAAATCTTCTCATGCAAGTATTACTTTCCCTATTCAGTTCGAGATAGATAAATGTTTTACGTATCGCTGAATTAAATAACTCTGTTTATGCAAATACTCATCTGCTATTTTATGTTCAGAATAGTCAAGTGATTTTACTTATCTAATTATCGGATTTATAAATGTTTTGGATTTTGAAAAAGATGATTTTGTTGCGAGTATTCATGCCCAAGAATTGGGGGAATAAAAAAATTATTTAGGATGTCGAAGGATTCGACTCCTTTTTCAATAAAAAGGTTTTTAAGATTGGAATGGTTATTGGTTATTGGTTACAGCGTGGGTGATCAAGATATCAGTCCAGCTGTAATACCTTTCAAGGCGAGTATATGCCTTTTCTGGCGCCCTATAGGTACCGTATGTCTTCGGGATACGGGTAGTACCTATATTTACGGTATGGCTGCGTGATACCGGTGTTGTTTCGTGACTGATCATCGGGAACCAGATGAAATGTTATTGGTTCCAATCTAAATTGATACCTAAATTTCTTTATTGTTTTGATAATCATAGAATAAATGATTTATCAACTGATTCTATTTTGGATTAAAAGTACTGATTCTGTTTTGGATTAAAAGTGAATCGCGGTTTTGATTCAGTTTCTGATTTATGCTGATACTTACGTTGTTGTTAAATATCAAAGGTGGTATTAGTATAGATGATTTATGTTGACTTTAGTATTGGTGTTGTGAGCATCAAAGTTCGTATTGATATCTAATTTGACATGACAGCAAAATAAGTATTAATTTCAAGAGTTTAGTTTTGAGTAAAGTTTATGATCCAATCCATAATCATTGTTTCTTGTTATTGTGGTTTACGATATTTCCGTAAATACTGTTTTACGAGTTTTATTCTCGTCAAGATTCAAAGTATTGCTGAAGTCTTTCGCTTGAAATTATCAAAAAGAGTTTTATGATTCAGCAATTATGATTTTAAATGTTCTGCTCTAATGCAGATGTCAGTTTTATATCAAAATGACCCTATATTCGCTATAATGATCTTGCTGAGCATTTCTTTCGCTCATACTTGCCTGTTTTCAAATTTAACCTCCAGTGAGGATTAGCGTGTGCTGTTTAGGTGCGTAATTCGAGGAAGCAAAGAAGAAGCTTTTGGAAGATGGTTGATCCAGGGTTTACGAACTAGTGTAAGTTTTATTGTGTAAAGTTGTTTATATTATACTATATTATGGTTGTATTTTATTTAGGCCTAGTATACTTTATTTCGAAGTTATACTAGTGGGTTTAGCTTTGAGTTGAAATTTATTGAAAAGAGTTTTAAAAGAAAGTAAAAATTAATTGGTGGAATTTGGATATCTTGTTTCTAGAACTATAACCTTAAAAGATCTTGGATTAGTTTGGGGTCATTTTATGATAAATATATTCCACTGGCATTTGTTATTGATTTATCAGGTTAATTTAGATTGAAGTTTTATAGTGATGACCAAATCATCTGACCCCGGATTTGGGGGCGTTACAGGTTGGTATCAGAGCTGAGGTTATAGTAAACTAGAATTGAGAGTGTGTAGGGGTGTGTATAGCTATGTAAGGACGTTTGAGCTCATATCGAGTTCCTGTTGGACTATTAGATATAGTACCAACGAGTAAGCTAAGATAGGCGCATTCGTTTGAGATGGTTGTGTTGAGCTGGATAAACTCGTGGCAGTTGCGAACGTCTTTGGTGGAATCTTCCGAGGCTACTACGTTTCAACGATGATGAAGATTATCGATATCCGTGGAACATGAAAAAGTGTCTAGAATCAGATGGCGAGTCAACATAAGAATTTTAATTGAAGATAAGTATTAAGACCTTGGCAATACCTTCTCTTTCTATAACTTCTTTTGTCATCTCTCAAAAAGAGGTACCTGTTAAATGATATATTCCCTAACCACTCATTTTCAATCATATATGTGTTTTAAATGTGCCAGAGACTGTCATGAAACCTATTTTTAGGGTTTTGATAGCTCTGTCAAGTTGTGAAATTTAACTTCCACTTTTCTTATTTGGTGGATAGTTTCTTGGTGATGTGACACCACTTGCTCATTTTGTGCCAGAATTTTATTCTCTGGACTTCATTTCCTTCAGAAATATCATCTTTGAAATCTTTCCAGTTTTATTCATTTGATTCTGGATTCCTTTGATATTCTTTTATTCTGACTGAGATGAACAACCCTAACTATAGGGGACACAAGGTATACCTGTCTGTGTGATAGGAGTTGGATGGGACGTCATCACTTGTGTGTATTGTGAATACATAAAGGTTAACAACCTTTAGTAGTGTCTTAATTTGGGCACGCAATACCAAGTTCATTTGATCACATTGATCTCTCAGTTATTCTTTTATTTCAACAATACTTTTTCTCAAATTCATATCTTGATTCCGTTATGGTATCAAATTCTTTTCTTTTTGAAATTCCATGATTTTATCATTCCAAATATTCGAAGGTGTGCCAATCAAGTTAAGTTGAGTATCCTGGTCAAGTCAAAGTAAGGCGGTGTGATGGAATTACCAAGGACGACAGTATATTGCAATGCGATTAGAATATTAGTGGCGTATAACGAAGCCGATCTGTTTCTTTACTTCTTTCTCTATCTCTCTCTTTCTTTTCCTTCTCTCTATCTTTCTCTCTATTCTTCTTTCTCGCGATCAGTAAAAGCGATTCTATTGAGGAATTGATCAAAAGATGTGGATGGAGCAATGTTGCAGAGTGAAGCTCTCGTGGTAACTGTTTGGTATAAGGAATTGCAATGTTATTGGAAATTCTGAAAAAAAAGTTGTGTATGCAAGATTGGGAAGTTGGTTAGAAGACCCTTAGTGCTTTCTTCTGCTGATTCCGAGGACGGAATCCTTATAAGGGGGGTAGATTGTAATATTCCATATTTTCAAATATTGTTATTATAATTATTTGGAATTGTTTATGTGATTTTTAGTGAATTATCTGGTAAGTGGAGTTGATGCTTTGAATATTTATATATGATATTCTTTGAGTATTTTAATTTTTATATGTGCGGAATAAAATATAGATAATTGTGATATTTTTCTGGTAATTTTTGGATTGTTATATGATTTTATAATGATTTATGAATTATTAATTATTTTCTGAATGATTACAAAACTATTTTATAAAGCCGGGAATCGTCCGACTTCATCTGTTTTTGCGTTTCTACAACCCGAAACTCTTTCGAAAACTCCTTCCTAACCTAATCTGGTAATTCCGGACATTTTTCGTGTTTTGACTTTTTCGATGCGGATTACAGTTTGACTTGTTCGAGTCCCGACGTAAAATTTTTGATACGCTAATCATTTTATAGATCGATAAAAATCCGTATTCTCAAAAGGCGATATATTAGTATCTTAGTTGCGTATAAAATATTTTATAGGGAGCTCTGTTTTTATAATTATCCAAATCTGGTATTAAATTGTATCGTTTTTATAGTTATTTAGCGGCTAAGTAATCTATTTTTGGATCCGATATATAAGTATAAATTCAGTATTAAATTCCAGAATGTTTCAAAAATCATGAAACTTATATTTTATTAGTATTTGAATATTTCGGGAATTTTAAAATTATTTCAAAAAAAATTCGGGTTATATCTACCCGCACGTTTGTTCGTTAAATCGTAAAATGCGGATATGACGCGCGATTTAGAAATGTTTTAAAAATTATGTAAATTTTATTTTATAAGTTTTTAAATATTCCGAGAATTTTAGAAATATTTCGGTTTCATAATAATTATCGGACCGGGCCCCTATCGGGACGTCAAACCCCACAAAAATAGTATTTTCATTTTTATAAAATCGTGGGACTTTCAAATATATTATATTTTTATATTTTTAGAATATTCGTAATTTTTGAGGAATTTTGATATAAATTTTATATTTTTTTTGATTAAATATTATTCCCCGCTAATTATTAATTTCGGGCTAATTTTGATTATGTTGTATTGATTTTTAGTTAAAAGAAAAATAAAAAAAACCTAATATCACCTACCCACGTACACAACCCCCCCCCCCACCTTCTGCGTAGCAGACCTCAGCCCCTTTTCTTTTTATGTATATCTAGTGTTCCCCACCCCTTTCCCCCGTTAATTTTCTGGCAAGCCAACAATCATACATATAAGAACACACCTCAAACACACACACAATCACAAGCAGTTGTAAACATAAATATATATATATATATATACTTATTTTAATTCGAATTTAAATTGGGGTTTGTGGTGTTCTTGAGTTTTTAAAGATCAAACCCTAATTTAGAGGTGATTGAAGTGTCAAAAATCGAAGTATAAGTAACCAAATTGATCGAAATTCAATCCTCTATCTCTTTGCATCATCAAAAATTGCCAAAGGGTAAATTTTTGAATAATTTTTATTTTCAGAGTTTTGGTTCGATTTGGGTTCATGAATTCTGGAATGTTTTGATTGCGCTTGATGTTATAAACAGATTTACCATGATTGATAGAGTCGATTGGCGCTATAATTTTGTTCGTTTCGGTCTTGAATCGACTAAGCCAAGTTTTTAGTTCTTATCGTTTGTAAATTTCATTTTTTGGATTTATATATGTTGTTGTTGTTGCTGTTTATAATGATATGATTGAATTGTAGATTTTGTAAGCTTGATTTTGATATATAGAATGTTCGATCTAGTTCAGAAATGATCGAATTTGTTGTTCGCCGGATAAATCACCAAGGTCGCCGGCTTTTGCTTTAATTTTGACCGGAAAACAGATTTTCGGTTGTTGTTTGCAAGCATTGTTGTTGTAGTTGAATTCCTGAATGGATTCCAATCGATTTGTGCTGAGAAACGATATTGATTAGAACAGATTTGGCGGGGGTGAGGTTCGCCGGAGTCTGGCAAGAACCCACCAGAATCTGAGCAATAACCAGAAGCTAACTGGTGTTCTTGAAGACCCGGTTTGTTCTTCGTGACCCGACCTCAACCCATTAGTTGACCCGAGTTTAATCCAAAAACCCCCAATTCCAATTCTGAAATTCTGTTTATGCAGAATTGTTTCTAAAAAGAAAATCAAAATTCTATTTTAAATTCTAAAATTCTTTATTAATTCAAAATTAAATTTGGTTAATTATTTTTAATAATTAACTGAATTGTTTTTAATTTCGAAAATTATTTTCTTTTATAATTTTCGGAAATCCAAAATTGATTTATTATTTATAATTTGTTTTGATTAATTATTTATTCATTTAATTGATCGATTAATTTATTTAATCGATCAATTTCATTTATAAATAGTTAAGTAAAATTTAATTATTTATAATTAACCAAATAATTCCTAAAAATTACTTTTAAGTTGTTAAAAATTATATTTTAGTATTTAAAAATCAATTAATATTATTATTAATTGATTTATTTCCATTTATTCTTATTTTATTCGTAATAAATAAACCGTTCGTCCGTTTAATATGAAACGAACGCGTATAGACTCATAAAAATATTTTGCTTTCAATAAAAATACTTTTGAGACCTAATTTCTTTTGTATTGAAAGTTCGTTTGATTTGCAAATCATTCTGAGTTAATTTTTGGGCGATAAATCATATTTTTGACTTGATTTCAGTTTTAAACGTACCAAGTCGAATCTTTTGACGAACCGAGGCATGTGTGATATGAATTATATGATACGTGAGTTATGTGTTTACGTGCTATATGAATTACGTGCGTATATGAGTCAAGAGTCTTGTATTTGACTATCTTCTTTATGTACGAGTTATCGTATGGGTAGACAATAGGGTTTTGACGCGCAATTCGTCGAGTTATTATCGTTTAGACGATTTAAGCTATATCTTTTAATTATAGATGTGGATCGTTCGAGTTGATCAGGACAAGGTGTTGGATAAAGAATGAGGTGGAATGGTATTGGATATCTGGCTTCTAGCAATCGCAGGAGCAACATATCAGTGAAGTGTTGAAAAGAAGGATGGTGATGTTTTGAGACAGAATGTCAGAATATATGCGTCTTTGCGAGTGTGACTAACTACTAAAACCCAAAGGCAAGTACCCCTGACTTCACTTATCGTTCAAGTGACGTTTATTTCGAATCATATTATGCAAGTATCTCTATCATCACTTATTGTTCAAGTGATATATTTTAAATCTTCTCATGCAAGTATTGCTTTCCCTATTCAGTTCGAGATAGATAAATGTTTTACGTATCGCTGAATTAAATAACTCTGTTTATGCAAATACTCATCTGCTATTTTATGTTCAGAATAGTCAAGTGATTTTACTTATCTAATTATCGGATTTATAAATGTTTTGGATTTTGAAAAAGATGATTTTGTTGCGAGTATTCATGCCCAAGAATTGGGGGAATAAAAAAATTATTTAGGATGTCGAAGGATTCGACTCCTTTTTCAATAAAAAGGTTTTTAAGATTGGAATGGTTATTGGTTATTGGTTACAGCGTGGGTGATCGAGATATCAGTCCAGCTGTAATACCTTTCAAGGCGAGTATATGCCTTTTCTGGCGCCCTATAGGTACCGTATGTCTTCGGGATACGGGTAGTACCTATATTTACGGTATGGCTGCGGGATATCGGTGTTGTTTCGTGACTGATCATCGGGAACAGCATGAAATGTTATTGGTTCCAATCTAAATTGATATCTAAATTTCTTTAGTGTTTTGATAATCATAGAATAAATGATTTATCAACTGATTCTGTTTTGGATTAAAAGTACTGATTCTGTTTTGGATTAAAAGTGAATCGCGATTTTGATTCAGTTTCTGATTTATGCTGATACTTACGTTGTTGTTAAATATCAAAGGTGGTATTAGTATAGATGATTGATGTTGACTTTAGTATGGGTGTTGTAAGCATCAAAGTTCGTATTGATATCTAATTTGATATGACAGCAAAATAAGTATTAATTTCAAGAGTTTAGTTTTGAGTAAAGTTTATGATTCAATCCATAATCATTGTTTCTTGTTATTGTGGTTTACGATATTTCCGTAAATACTGTTTTACGAGTTTTATTCTCGTCAAGATTCAAAGTATTGCTGAAGTCTTTCGCTTGAAATTATCAAAAAGAGTTTTATGATTCAGCAATTATGATTTTAAATGTTCTGCTCTAATGCAGATGTCGGTTTTATATCAAAATGACCCTATATTCGCTATAATGATCTTGCTGAGCATTTCTTTCGCTCATACTTGCCTGTTTTCAAATTTAACCTCCAGTGAGGATTAGCGTGCGCTGTTTAGGTGCGTAATTCGAGGAAGCAAAGAAGAAGCTTTTGGAAGGTGGTTGGTTCAGGGTTTACGAACTAGTGTAAGTTTTATTGTGTAAAGTTGTTTATATTATACTATATTATGGTTGTATTTTATTTGGGCCTAGTATACTTCATTTCGAAGTTATACTAGTGGGTTTAGCTTTGAGTTGAAATTTATTGAAAAGAGTTTTAAAAGAAAGTAAAAATTAATTGGTGGAATTTGGATATCTTGTTTCTAGAACTATAACCTTAAAAGATCTTGGATTAGTTTGGGGTCATTTTATGATAAATATATTCCACTGGCATTTGTTATTGATTTATCAGGTTAATTTAGATTGAAGTTTTATAGTGATGACCAAATCCTCTGACCCCGGATTTGGGGGCGTTACAGGTTGGTATCAGAGCTGAGGTTATAGTAAACTAGAAACGAGAGTGTGTAGGGATGTGTATAGCTATGTGAGGACGTTTGAGCTCATATCGAGTTCCTGTTGGACTATTAGATATAGTACCAACGAGTAAGCTAAGATAGGCGCATTCGTTTGAGATGGTTGTGTTGAGCTGGATAAACTCGTGGCAGTTGCGAACGTCTTTGGTGGAATCTTCCGAGGCTACTACGTTTCAACGATGATGAAGATTATCGATATCCGTGGAACATGAAAAAGTGCCTAGAATCAGATGGCGAGTCAACATAAGAATTTTAATTGAAGATAAGTATTAAGACCTTGGCAATACCTTCTCTTTCTATAACTTATTTTGTCATCTCTCAAAAAGAGGTACCTGTTAAATGATATATTCCCTAACCACTCATTTTCAATCATATATGTGTTTTAAATGTGCCAGAGACTGTCATGAAACCTATTTTTAGGTTTTGATAGCTCTGTCAAGTTGTGAAATTTAACTTCCACTTTTCTTATTTGGTGGATAGTTTCTTGGTGATGTGACACCACTTGCTCATTTTGTGCCAGAATTTTATTCTCTGGACTTCATTTCCTTCAGAAATATCATCTTTGAAATCTTTCCAGTTTTATTCATTTGATTCTGGATTCCTTTGATATTCTTTTATTCTGACTGAGATGAACAACCCTAACTATAGGGGACACAAGGTATACCTGTCTGTGTGATAGGAGTTGGATGGGACGTCATCACTTGTGTGTATTGTGAATACATAAAGGTTAACAACCTTTAGTAGTGTCTTAATTTGGGCACGCAATACCAAGTTCATTTGATCACATTGATCTCTCAGTTATTCTTTTATTTCAATAATACTTTTTCTCAAATTCATATCTTGATTCCGTTATGGTATCAAATTCTTTTCTTTTTGAAATTCCATGATTTTATCATTCCAAATATTCGAAGGTGTGCCAATCAAGTTAAGTTGAGTATCCTGGTCAAGTCAAAGTAAGGCGGTGTGATGGAATTACCAAGGACGACAGTATATTGCAATGCGATTAGAATATTAGTGGCGTATAACGAAGTCGATCTGTTTCTTTACTTCTTTCTTTATCTCTCTCTTTCTTTTCTTTCTCTCTATCTTTCTCTCTATTCTTCTTTCTCGCGATCAGTAAAAGCGATTCTATTGAGGAATTGATCAAAAGATGTGGATGGAGCAATGTTGCAGAGTGAAGCTCTCGTGGTAACTGTTTGGTATAAGGAATTGCAATGTTATTGGAAATTCTGAAAAAAAAAGTTGTGTATGCAAGATTGGGAAGTTGGTTAGAAGACCCTTAGTGCTTTCTTCTACTGATTCCGAGGACGGAATCCTTATAAGGGGGGTAGATTGTAATATTCCATATTTTCAAATATTGTTATTATAATTATTTGGAATTGTTTATGTGATTTTTAGTGAATTATCTGGTAAGTGGAGTTGATGCTTTGAATATTTATATATGATATTCTTTGAGTATTTTAATTTTTATATGTGCGGAATAAAATATAGATAATTGTGATATTTTTCTGGTAATTTTTGGATTGTTATATGATTTTATAATGATTTATGAATTATTAATTATTTTCTGAATGATTACAAAACTATTTTATAAAGCCGGGAATCGTCCGACTTCATCTGTTTTTGCGTTTCTACAACCCGAAACTCTTCCGAAAACTCCTTCCTAACCCAATCTGGTAATTCCGGACATTTTCCGTGTTTTGACTTTTTCGATGCGGATTACAGTTTCACTTGTTCGAGTCCCGACGTAAAATTTTTGATACGCTAATCATTTTATAGATCGATAAAAATCCGTATTCTCAAAAGGCGATATATTAGTATCTTAGTTGCGTATAAAATATTTTATAGGGAGCTCTGTTTTTATAATCATCCAAATCTGGTATTAAATTGTATCGTTTTTATAGTTATTTAGCGGCTAAGTAATCTATTTTTGGATCCGATATATAAGTATAAATTCAGTATTAAATTCCAGAATGTTTCAAAAATCATGAAACTTATATTTTATTAGTATTTGAATATTTCGGGAATTTTAAAATTATTTCAAAAAAAATTCGGGTTATATCTACCCGCACGTTTGTTCGTTAAATCGTAAAATGCGGATATGACGCGCGATTTAGAAATGTTTTAAAAATTATGTAAATTTTATTTTATAAGTTTTTAAATATTCCGAGAATTTTAGAAATATTTCGGTTTCATAATAATTATCGGACCGGGCCCCTATCGGGACGTCAAACCCCACAAAAATAGTATTTTCATTTTTATAAAATCGTGGGACTTTCAAATATATTATATTTTTATATTTTTAGAATATTCGTAATTTTTGAGGAATTTTGATGTAAATTTTATATTTTTTTTGATTAAATATTATTCCCCGCTAATTATTAATTTCGGGCTAATTTTGATTATGTTGTATTGATTTTTAGTTAAAAGAAAAATAAAAAAAACCTAATATCACCTACCCACGTACACAACCCCCCCCCCACCTTCTTCGTAGCAGACCTCAGCCCCTTTTCTTTTTATGTATATCTAGTGTTCCCCACCCCTTTCCCCCGTTAATTTTCTGGCAAGCCAACAATCATACATATAAGAACACACCTCAAACACACACACAATCACAAGCAGTTGTAAACATATATATATATATATACATATATACTTATTTTAATTCGAATTTAAATTGGGGTTTGTGGTGTTCTTGAGTTTTTAAAGATCAAACCCTAATTTAGAGGTGATTGAAGTGTCAAAAATCGAAGTATAAGTAACCAAATTGATCGAAATTCAATCCTCTATCTCTTTGCATCATCAAAAATTGCCAAAGGGTAAATTTTTGAATTATTTTTATTTTCAGAGTTTTGGTTCGATTTGGGTTCATGAATTCTGGAATGTTTTGATTGCGCTTGATGTTATAAACAGATTTACCATGATTGATAGAGTCGATTGGTGCTACAATTTTGTTCGTTTCGGTCTTGAATCGACTAAGCCAAGTTTTTAGTTCTTATCGTTTGTAAATTTCATTTTTTGGATTTATATATGTTGTTGTTGCTGTTTATAATGATATGATTGAATTATAGATTTTGTAAGCTTGATTTTGATATATAGAATGTTCGATCTAGTTCAGAAATGATCGAATTTGTTGTTCGCCGGATAAATCACCAAGGTCGCCGGCTTTTGCTTTAATTTTGACCGGAAAACAGATTTTCGGTTGTTGTTTGCAAGCATTGTTGTTGTAGTTGAATTCCTGAATGGATTCCAATCGATTTGTGCTGAGAAACGATATTGATTAGAACAGATTTGGCGGGGGTGAGGTTCGCCGGAGTCTGGCAAGAACCCACCAGAATCTGAGCAATAACCAGAAGCTAACTGGTGTTCTTGAAGACCGGTTTGTTCTTCGTGACCCGACCTCAACCAATTAGTTGACCCGAGTTTAATCCAAAAACCCCCAATTCCAATTCTGAAATTCTGTTTATGCAGAATTGTTTCTAAAAAGAAAATCAAAATTCTATTTTAAATTCTAAAATTCTTTATTAATTCAAAATTAAATTTGGTTAATTATTTTTAATAATTAACTGAATTGTTTTTAATTCCGAAAATTATTTTCTTTTATAATTTTCGGAAATCCAAATTTGATTTATTATTTATAATTTGTTTTGATTAATTATTTATTCATTTAATTGATCGATTAATTTATTTAATCGATCAATTTCATTTATAAATAGTTAAGTAAAATTTAATTATTTATAATTAACCAAATAATTCCTAAAAATTACTTTTAAGTTTTTAAAAATTATATTTTAGTATTTAAAAATCAATTAATATTATTATTAATTGATTTATTTCCATTTATTCTTATTTTATTCGTAATAAATAAACCGTTCGTCCGTTTAATATGAAACGAACGCGTATAGACTCATAAAAATATTCTGCTTTCAATAAAAATACTTTTGAGACCTAATTTCTTTTGTATTGAAAGTTCGTTTGATTTGCGAATCATTCTGAGTCAATTTTTGGGCGATAAATCATATTTTTGACTTGATTTCAGTTTTAAACGTACCAAGTCGAATCTTTTGACGAACCGAGGCATGTGTGATATGAATTATGTGATACGTGAGTTATGTGTTTACGTGCTATGTGAATTACGTGCGTACATGAGTCAAAAGTCTTGTATTTGACTATCTTCTTTATGTACGAGTTATCATATGGGTAGACAATAGGGGTTTGACGCGCAGTTCGTCGAGTTATTATCGTTTAGACGATTTAAGCTATATCTTTTAATTATAGATGTGGATCGTTCGAGTTGATCAGGACAAGGTGTTGGATAAAGAATGAGGTGAAATGGTATTGGATATCTGGCTTCTAGCAATCGCAGGAGTAGCATATCAGTGAAGTTTTGAAAAGAAGGACGGTGATGTTTTGAGACAGAATGTCAGAATAGATGCATCTTTGTGAGTGTGACTAACTACTAAAACCCAAAGGCAAGTACCCCTGACTTCTCTTATCGTTCAAGTGACGTTTATTTCGAATCATATTATGCAAGTATCTCTATCATCACTCATTGTTCAAGTGATATATTTTAAATCTTCTCATGCAAGTATTTCTTTCCCTATTCAGTTCGAGATAGATAAATGTTTTACGTATCGCTGAATTAAATAACTCTGTTTATGCAAATACTCATCTGCTATTTTATGTTCAGAATAGTCAAATGATTTTACTTATCTAATTATCGGATTTATAAATGTTTTGGATTTTGAAAAAGATGATTTTGTTGCGAGTATTCATGCCCAAGAATTGGGGGAATAAAAAAATTATTTAGGATGTCGAAGGATTCGGCTCCTTTTTTAATAAAA
This sequence comes from Apium graveolens, assembly GCF_009905375.1. NCBI lineage: Eukaryota > Viridiplantae > Streptophyta > Magnoliopsida > Apiales > Apiaceae > Apium > Apium graveolens. Next base: position 72,593,281 of record NC_133651.1, on the reverse strand, counting down.
AGGTTTTTAAGATTGGAATGGTTATTGGTTATTGGTTACAGCATGGGTGATCGAGATATCAGTCCAGCTGTAATACCTTTCAAGGCGAGTATATGCCTTTTCTGGCGCCCTATAGGTACCGTATGTCTTCGGGATACGGGTAGTACCTATATTTACGGTATGGCTGCGGGATACCGGTGTTGTTTCGTGACTGATCATCGGGAACAACATGAAATGTTTTTGGTTCCAATCTAAATTGATATCTAAATTTCTTTAGTGTTTTGATAATCATAGAATAAATGATTTATCAACTGATTCTGTTTTGGATTAAAAGTACTGATTCTGTTTTGGATTAAAAGTGAATCGCGATTTTGATTCATTTTCTGATTTATGCTGATACTTACGTTGTTGTTAAATATCAAAGGTGGTATTAGTATAGATGATTGATGTTGACTTTAGTATGGGTGTTGTAAGCATCAAAGTTCGTATTGATATCTAATTTGATATGACAGCAAAATAAGTATTAATTTCAAGAGTTTAGTTTTGAGTAAAGTTTATGATTCAATCCATAATCATTGTTTCTTGTTATTGTGGTTTACGATATTTCCGTAAATACTGTTTTACGAGTTTTATTCTCGTCAAGATTCAAAGTATTGTTGAAGTCTTTCGCTTGAAATTATCAAAAAGAGTTTTATGATTCAGCAATTATGATTTTAAATGTTCTGCTCTAATGCAGATGTCGGTTTTATATCAAAACGACCCTATATTCGCTATAATGATCTTGCTGAGCATTTCTTTCGCTCATACTTGCCTGTTTTCAAATTTAACCTCCAGTGAGGATTAGCGTGCGCTGTTTAGCTGCGTAATTCTAGGAAGCAAAGAAGAAGCTTTTGGAAGGTGGTTGGTCCAGGGTTTACGAACTAGTGTAAGTTTTATTGTGTAAAGTTGTTTATATTATACTAGTGGGTTTAGCTTTGAGTTGAAATTTATTGAAAAGAGTTTTAAAAGAAAGTGAAAATTTATTGGTGGAATTTGGATATCTTGTTTCTAGAACTGTAACCTTAAAAGATCTTGGATTAGTTTGGGGTCATTTATGATAAATATCTTCCGCTGGCATTTGTTATTGATTTATCAGGTTAATTTAGATTGAAGTTTTATAGTGATGACCAAATCCTCTGACACCGGATTTGGGGGCATTACAATTACCCTCAAACCTTACAACCTATGAAGGTTGATTTGCACATGAAGGTGCATTTGTATCTATTATAAGGTCTTCAGTGAAAACTGATGAAACCCCTATATTTGTGTTGGTGTCATCAAGGTCTACCCAGCATGTAGCCTCTCACCAACTAATTATCGTTCCTGGGTGGTGATCACAGTTTCTAGAACCATGTCACTTGAAGTTAACAACTCTTGAGAACCAAAATCAAGAGTTTCATTGTAGGAAGAAGAAATTGAGATATAAGATTTTGAGTGTCAGCATTGAGTGTTGGCAGCTCCCCTTGAGTAAATGAGGGAGCTTCAAAAGATGTGCTCTTCTTGTTTGTGCCATCCATATTTCTCCTTCCATATACTTAAATTACTTCAAGTGATTGTGCAGACTCCTTACAGGGTGCACTAGGGAGAGTGCTATTTTCAATAGGGACACCCTGTTGAGAGGATGTCCCTAGAGTCTGTTCTTATCCCTGTTTTACAACTACATCCTTTTGGGAGGATGCAGAGGTGGCTTGAGTGGTCAGCTCAGTTTGTTTTACCTTATTTGTCTTTTTAACCAATGGTGACTCAGGTCATGTTTGTTCCACACCACTCTCATTTATAATAGACAAGGTTTCCTGTTTTCTCTTCTTTTTACTCACTTTATCCTTTTGAGAGGATGAAGTGGTTGGATTCATAATAGCTAATGGTACAAAAGAAATGGTCTCATCATGGGAAGGTCCCTGTTGGTATGCCTATGTTTGTGCTTTCACAGGTCCAGGGACCATTGCTGTAATAGATTGTGCAATATTTGTCCTCATATCAGGCATGGAGTAATGATAGGTCCTAAATCTCTCCAACATGAATGAAGTTAATTTAAGCCCTATATGTACCTTATTCTTAGTAATAAGTGATCCAAATAGAATTTTGGATACTTATTTACAGTTGTCTATTAATGATATGTCTATACCTTCTAGCATTTGTATGTCATTAACTTTATGATTTAAAGCAGACATAATAAATCTAGTAAGAAAAATTTCCTCACCTCTTGATGCTACAGGCATTGTAAGCCTGGTGCTCAATTTCTCCAAGATGTAGTGACCTACATTGATCTGTTTGTTGTGAGCCATTGAGTAGACCAGCTTCTGGACAACACTTGAAATGTTGTCAAACCCTGACTTTCTGCAGGTGAATGCCCTTATTATTAAATCAAATAAAAAGGACCATTCCCTCTCAGGTTTTTTTTTGTTCAGGTTTACCAAGTTAATCTTTTTAGAATAATTGATGAATTCCATGAATTCATAAAGCTCCTCCTGAGTTGGAACCTCCACCAGCTTGTCAGTTGGGATGCCCAAATCCATGTTGACATCATTCTCAGAAATCTCCACATATTGCCCCTTGATTGAACAGTTTACAAAAATTGAAGCAGCCTGATTTTTATGCACTACTGTTCTTGTCACAGCTGTAGTCCAGAAATCCCTTAGAACATCAAGTAGAGTATGGGATTTGAGTAAGAGCCCCCACAAGGTATGTCTCTCACAGAAACTTCACAAAGCTTTTGAAAGCTTTAAGAGCCTGGTTTGAATCTAAGAATGCAAGAAAATTGGTTTTCTTTGGGATAAAGGGTACAATAGTGTTTGACGCCATTGATTAATATATGAGGTTTAATGGGTAAGAGAAATTTAAGAGAAAAAGTTCGCAACGAGAGAGAAATTGGTTTGGATTTGAGAGTTCTAAGTCACTTAGAGTTCTCGAAAGCGTAAAAGAACTGTATGTATAGATGTCTGAGTATTTATAGTAAAAGCAAATGACTTATCGAGAACTCAAAAATAAATGTTTGGAATTTTTTTATCGAGAAGTCATTTTAAAAAGTGAATTACATATCGATAAGTCATTTTAATTTACTCTTTTATAGAACTAAAATTGACTTGTCAAGATGTCAAATAAATACTCAGTTTGTCCAAATTGGACTGAAATATTCCAATTTTTTATTGATTAAATCAATATAAATTTAGAATGAATTTATTTCAAATGTAATATTTTGAATATAATTTATTAGTTAAATTATTTCAGTCTGAGTTAAAGATAAGTTTAAATAAACTTGTAGAGATCTTAAAATTACTCATTCGAGATTTCTACAATGACTTATAAAGAAGTCATAAAGTGACTTATCGAGATGTCCATTAGAGAAGTCTATTAATGACTCATTCGAGAAGTCATAATAACTTATCGAGAAGTCCACGAGAAGTCTACTAAAGACCTATCGAGAACTCATTCGAGAAGTCAAAACAACCATTCGAGAAGTCCATTTGAGAAGTCCAAAATTGACTTATCGAGAACTTATTCGAGAAGTTATAATAACTTATCGAGAAGTCCACGAGAAGTCTACCAAAGACTTATCGAGAACTCATTCGAAAAGTCAAAACAACCATTCGAGAAGTCCATTCTAGAAGTCCAAAATTGACTTATCGAGAACTTATTCGAGAAGTCATAATAACTTATCGAGAAGTCCACGACAAGTCTACCAAAGACTTATCGAGAACTCATTCGAGAGTCAAAACAACCATTCGAGAAGTCCAAAATTGACTTATCAAGAACTTATTCGAGAAGTCAAAAAATGACTTGTCGAGAAGTCATTTATACTTATCGAGAACTCAATTCTCTATATACTTTTGCTGCATTTTAATTCTGTCTTTATCATTTACATATACTGACTATATGAAATAACAAAGTGACAATTTACTTAGAATTTGAGAATTTCCAAGTTAATGAAAAGAAAATGAAAAATAAATATGCAAAGAAATCTGAAATTTTATAGTTCATATTTCAGTGAATTTCCAATTAATCAAATGAATTTTGATTTATTAAAAATTAATCTGCTGAAAAACATTAGCCGAGTTCTTGCCTTCAGGATGAATAATTAAGCATTCCAATTTCACCTACAAGTCTAGTGAAAGTAGCTTCATCCAAAAGTTTAGTAAAAATGTCAGCTAATTATTTTTCCGTTGGAACAAAAATGAGCTCAATGGTACCATTAGCAGCATGTTCTCTAATAAAATGGTACCTTACATCAATGTGCTTTGTTCAAGAATGATTAACTAGATTAGCCACAATAGATATAACACCAGTATCGTCATACATAATTGGAATTTTGTGTAACACTAGGCCATAATCCATTAGTTGATTTCTAATCCAAAGCACTTGAGCACAACAACTTCCAGCAGCTATGTATTCAGCTTAAGCTGTGGAAGTTGACACAAATTTTTGTTTCTTGCTATACCAGGATACAAGTCTTTGTCCAAGAAACTGATAACTTCCACTAGTACTCTTTCTGTCAACCCTGCATCCAGCAAAATTTGTATCTGTGTATCCAACAGCTTTAAAACCAGTTCCATTAGGATACCATAATTCCAAGTCTGGAGTTCCCTTCAAGTATCTGAAAATTCTCTTCACAGCCATCAAATGTGATTCTTTTGGATTGGCTTAAAATCTTACACACAAACATGTTGCAAACATGATGTCTAGTCTACTTGCAGTTAAGTACATCAAGGATCCAATCATTCCTCCATAGCTTGAATTATCTACACTTTTGCCCTTTTCATCTTCATCCAACTTTGTAGCTATAGATATCGGTGTAGATGCAGGTGAACAATCAACTATACAAAACTTTTTCAATAAATCTTTGACATACTTAGTTTGGCTGATGAAGATTTCATCACTTCTTTGACTAACTTGAATTCCAAGAAAGTAAATCAATTCTCCCATCATACTCATTTCATATTCACTCTGCATACGCTTGGAGAAACTTTGGCAAAGCTTTTTATTTGTAGAACCAAAGATAATATAATCCACATAGATCTGGACTAGGATCATATCATCACCATGCTTCTTGTAGAAGAGAGTTTTGTCAATAGTACCTCTAGTGAATCCATGTTTGATCAAAAATTCTGACAGTGTGTCATACCAAGCTCCAGGTGCTTGCTTTAGTCCATAGAGGGCCTTGAGTAACTTGTATACAAAATTTGGAAATTTTGGATCTTCAAAGCCAGGTGGCTATTGCACATAAACTTCTTCTTCCAACTCACCATTAAGGAATGCACTCTTCACATCCATTTGATACACCTTAAAATTGGAGTGTGCAACAAATGCAAGAAATATCCTTATTGCTTCAAGTCTTGCAACTGGAGCAAAGGTCTCATCATAATCAATTCCTTCCTCATGTGAGTAGCCTTTTGCAACCAACATTGCTTTGTTTCTGGTGACAATTCCATTTTCATCCATTTTGTTCCTAAACACCCACTCTGTTCCAATTAGACTCCTGTTCTTTGGTGCAGGAACCAATTTCCAAACTTTGTTTCTTTCAAACTGATTTAGCTCTTCTTGTATAGTAGATATCCAATCAGGATCAAGTAGAGCTTCATCAGTTTTCTTAGGATCAACTTGAGACAGAAAACATGCATGAAGACATTTATTTACAGTTGCACTTCTAGTCCTCACTCCAGCATTGGGTTCACCAATAATTACATCTGCATTGTGACTCCTATCCCATTTCATTGTTTGAGTTTGCTGACTTGTGTTTTCTGCTTCTTCTTCATCACTGGCATGACTTTCAGAATTTTCTTCTCTTTCTCCCCCTGAGTTTGTGCTATCAAATTCAGGTGTTTGAGATGAGCTTCTATTCTCATAATTCACTTGATCAGTAGACTCTTCATCAATTCTGTGATTTGTGTTGACTTCAGCTTCATCCTTAGAATCACTATCAGTTTTAAGATTTTCAAATTGCAGGGTCTCGGCTTCATTTTCACTAAGGCATTCCAAGCCTGGACATTTGTCATCATCAAAAGTAACATCAATGCTTTCCATAATTTTCATCTGTTCAATTACATAGACTTTGTATGCAGTTCTCTCTCATGAATATCCCATAAAAATTGCCTCAAAAACTTTAGAGTCAAATTTTCCCACATATTCAGAGTTGTCCTTCAAAATATAGCACTTGCTTCCAAACACATGAAGATGCTTCACAGTAGGCTTTCTTTTAGACAAGATTGAGTAGGGTGACTTGCCAATATTCTGGTTAATGAGATATCTATTTTGAGTATAGCATGCAGTGTTTACAGCTTCTTCCCAAAAAACTTGTTGGCAGTTTTGTATCTTGCAGCATTGTTCTAGCAGCCTCTATGAGCGTTCATTTTTTTCTCTCAACTACCCTATTTTGCTGAGGTGTTCTAGCAGCTGAGAACTCTTGAACATGCCATTTTCTTTACATAATTCAGCTAAGGTTGCATTCCTGAATTCTGTTCCATTATCACTCCTCAATCTTTTCACACAATTCTGATCTTCAGCCTGCTTCTCAATCTTCTTGATGTGTTCAACTATTATATGTGGAGTCTCATATTTAGAATGCATAAATTCTACCCATGTATATCTTGAGTAGTCATCCATCATCACAAGTGCATATGTCTTTCTTGAAATTGGCATGACATTAACTGGTCCAAATTAGTCCATCTGAATAAGTTGTAGAGGTGCACTTATAGAATTCATAGTTTTGCTCTTTGACGTGATCTTTTTATTTTTCCCTTTTGACAAGCTTCACAAACTTCATTATGAGCAAACTCCAGATTAGGAATGTCTCTCACTAACTCCTTTTTGACTAGAATGTTGATTACCTTAAAATTCAAGTGTGACAATTTCTTATGCCGTATCTTACTTTGCTCTACAGATGCTTTGGTGTAGAAGCAACAAATTCCATCCTCATTTGCCGAGTCCAAGTCTGCAACAGATAAGCTTCCCTTCCTTGCTCCTTTCAGAGCAACTTCACTAGTCTTTTTGCTGATAAAAGTGCATTTACCTTTGTCAATTGAGACCTTGAATCCTTTTTCTGCAAATTGACTGACACTAAGAAGATTCACTTCAAGACCAGCTACCAGTGCTACATCTTTAATGACAATATTTCCAGAAATCAATTTGCCATATCCCATTGTGAAACCTATGTTGTTGTCTCCAAAAGTCACTAATGGGCCAACCTTCTCCTCAAAATATGATAGTAGGGCCATATCACCTTTCATATGTCTTAAGCATCCACTGTCTATGATCCATATGACTTTCTTCCTTTTGCCCTGCACACGATGAGAATTAAGTGTGTCTAGCAACCCAAGCAGTGTTGGGTACTTTCTTCTTGTTAACAGAATGAACAGAATTAGAATGAGTTATTTTAAAAAGAATAGTGTTCATGGACTGTTGTGCATTCTCCCTTTTTGATGCAAACCCAACATTTACTTCTTTGAGGTCTACTCTTAGCTTATGATAACTTTTCATCACTTTCAAGTTTTAAGGGATACAATCAAACTTGTCACATAACGAGTATGGATCATTTGTATTTGCTTTATTGTACTTGCATGCTCCTTCTACTGGATTGCTAACAACCTTTTTACAAAGGTGAGTTAGATGATTTACTGAGCCATATTTTTGACATTATTTTCTTGGAGCATCTGTAATAAATACAAAGTTGTTGCTTTTGTGACGCCCTCAATCTCGGGGTTAGGAAGTGAGGACTCTCACACCTCTAATCTATTAATTAAATATGCATAAACTCCGATTTCCTACTAACAGGATCAACAGGATAAAGTATGAGACAAGATCACAACTACCAATCATAAAATATAACTTACAAACCCAAAATATTAATAAATAAACAATATCGATTCCGGCTGGGAACCAACAGATAACCCATTGTATCTTTATACACTTCTTTCTAGGCGCGAGCTCACTCATAAAAACCACTACCTGCTCTGGCAACCGGAAGCCCTCAACACGGTAGGGACCACCAGGTACGCTCTTACGAGCAGTGCGCCTAAGCCTGGCCATCTTCTTGCATAACTGCCATGGTTAGATTCAGACAAAACAAATGAGTATAAAACTCAGCAAGTAACTATATAGCAGTTCTACAATATCAAATCACAATATACTTGAACAAACTAGGGCATTCTACTTTAATTAATCTAGGTGGCAGATTTCCATCTTTTGGGATAAGGAAAAGTATCCGAAGAATAGGAGGGGCTTTCAAGAAACAAGGCTTGAAACAGGATGAAAGCCGACATTCATCACAAATTATTATAGGATCAAAATAGATCTTTCGATAGAGGAAAGCAACAGTATTTCAAGATAGAATCAATCATATGATCAATAATTTCAAGAATCAGGGTTCTCGAGCTTTAAGCTCCACAACAACATAATCAACTCTTTTCAAAGCAATATAAATCATTTTCATTTCCAAATATCAATTTACTGAATAAAAGTTTCAGTTCTCTTTTAATCAATTAATTAGAACCCTTGATTGGATCACTTTATCTTTCCATTTCATTATATACGGGTGATCAGCCCGTATCGACCTCCATTCCGGTCTTTAAGGTACCAATCGACATAATTTCAGCCTTAAATTGGACTAGTCCCACTAGCCTCTTACCATGACTGGACTAGTCCCACTAGCCTCTTACGTCTCAATCCAATCCATCAGGAATTCATTTGGAAAACCTTGAGTTGGAAAAAAAAACAAATAGGTTTTCTAAAATCCATTTTATCATTACCAAGCATTTGAAATCATTCGGAATCTTTCTAGTCGAAACTCATTCTTAAATCAGATTTTAAAGAAACAAGGTTCAGGGAGTGAATCAAAGATACGCAAGGAACAATTCACAAGGATTCTGTGTCAAGGATAACAAAGCACTAAATTTGAAGGATTGACATTGGTTTAGGGATCAATAGGATGATCAGAGAAACATAATATCATTAAACAGGGTTATCCAAGATAATCAATAGATTTAATATGATTCATGGCATTATAGGTAACTTGAACAGAAAGACAGATTATCAAAGGGTGAAATCAATAGGATTATCAATAACGGGTTATTAAGAACAAGGGTACTTCAAATCAATATCAGGGTTTCATAAAGCAAGGGTTTCATATTTTAACAGTTCAATACTCTACATGGTATGAACAACATTCTCTTTATAATCGTCTACACAAGTAATCAGAGTTACTTGCCTGGATTTGCTTTCCTGAAGGTTGTACTACTGCCACCTAGTAAATCCTTTCCTTTCCTAGCCTAAATGCCCTCACGCTCCGAATCTACAATAAAACCAAAATCTTAATCAGATTCTCAACTCTCGTTCCCGGAACAATCACTCTATACGATAACTCGATTATATCTTTGACTCGAGCATACAAATATAGCTTATACATATAAGCACATAGCTCTTAGCACATAGCACATAACATATTCCTTTCTTGTAGCTTTTATATCCTTATATACAATTAAAGCGTACTCGCTTAACCTTGGCTATTTCTTAAATCATACTATCATAACTCTTTTACGACCATAGCTATCACTTATAGCTCTTAATAACAAACAATTTAATTTCCTTTTTCTTCTATCCCTTAAGTCGAACCATACATACAAAACACATCCACATATATTCAATTTCAACCTCATATAAACAAACACAACTAATGCAATTCACAAGGATCATTTAGCACTTAAACTTCATCCCTTTTTAACCAAAAATCTGAATCCTACTTTCATTAAGGATCGAAATAAACACTTTTGTTTAATTATTAAAATTCGAACATACCACTTCTTAATCTTTGTCATACAATCAAAATCTCACTTAGCAATTCAATTCACTCAATTTCACCTATTATTCCTAAGAATCAACATTCAAGAATGGATTTTAACATGCAAAATAATACATCACATTTCCCACTTATCTTAGTTCTTAACTAGATCATTCCATTCACTTAAACATCAAATCATACAACAACTAACTCATTCAACCAACATGCATTTACTTAATCAATAATTAACCCCTTTTTATCTTATTTTCATTCAGAAAAAACATAGTTTTCAACTCAAAGACTAATCACTAACATACATTAATTGATCTTCTTTAAAACTATCATGCAATCACTTTTAGGCCATATAAATTTAGTGTTCAACAAGATTAATTCACAAAAACCGAATTCCTCTTCTTTATTTAACAAAACCCGAAGCAAAATCCACATGCAACCTCAATTTTTGATTTTCTAAGCAACAATCATGTGCATGCATTAATTTATTTCCTAACAAAATTAATGGAATCATTTAATCAAACATCCACTTGAATTTCATCAAAGAAGCAAAGCCCTTTTCTAAATTTTTCAAGAAATCTTAACATGCATGCATCATTTCAAGTTTATAAATCTCAAACTTTCTATTAACAACTATCCACCATTGATTTCATTGTCGAAAACCAACTTGATCACTTTAAAAACAAAACCCATTCGGTTATATAGATAAAGACCACATGCAACCAATAAAATTAGAGTATACTTAGTTTAAAGTTCAGTTTACACATCACAACTCACCACCGGTTCACTGGAGTTCATCACCGGTGGCGGTGGCTTCACGGTGGTGCCCTCATTCGAGGGTGTCCAACCACGAAACCCCCGATTTCGTCAATTACGCAAGATAAACTAACATGCACATCTTTGCTTTCATTCATTTGCAAAGAATCAAGCTTAACAAGATGACATCAATCAACAACAAGAAGAACCATGGGGTTCTCGGGTGAACACGCACACCGAGCACACACAACACACACACATCGGCATGCAAGCCTAATCACACACATGCACACACTTCTACCTACACATAAGTGTTTATCAAGAAGATTTAGGGATGATTGATGAGTTTGATCAAGGAAAAAGGGAGGTATACCGAGAGAGATTGAAGAGAGAGCCGAGAGAGAGTGTTGTTCGAGAGAGAGAGAGAGTGAGAGAAAAAGAGGAGAGAAAAGAGTGAGTGTACGGAAAAGAAGAAGAAAATGGGGGTGGAAGGAGTAATTTATACTCCACCAACACAAGGGCCAAATGGTAATCTAATAACTCCCTTTTTAATTCACATATTCTTTCTCTTTTTACTCGAATGCAACGAAATCCAAAATAAAAATATTTCTCTCTCGGAAAGTCGAGAATTATTGAAAATGACAATTTTAACACGTAGGTCTCGAAATTAGCTTTTTATCCATTACTCATAATGAATTTTTGAGCGAACGGTTGATTTTATATGAATTTCGCAAACTTATTTTAATAAATACATATTTCTCATAAAATCAATTTAAAAATGCAAAGATCAACAATTAAATTCACTTATTATTTTTAAAAAGTCTCTAGGATCTTTAAGAAGATAACAGAACAAATCCCATGTTTTTATCCTTCTCGGATGATTTTATAAAAATGCGCGAAGGTTAATTAAACCTTTACTTAAATCACGTAATTCCTTTAAAATTCACAAAATTTACATAGAACACATAGTCATGCATATAGTCAAGCAATCACACATATACAGTCACATAACGACTCGGGTCTGATCATAAAATTCATCCTTCTTTATTCTTTATCCTCTTTTACGCGTACCGGGTCACGTTCAGCCTGACGGTCCGACGCTTAGCGTTTTGATTACGCTTCTCAATATCTTTACCAATCAACACGTCACTTAGGACGAAATACTTTATTTACTCATTCATTCATTCAATCACATAATTCATATTTTATATTCTTTAACTCCGTATTAGGACGGGTTCCATTCTACCTGACGGCCCGACACCACAACTTATCTTTTAAGCTGACTCTTTAAATTGGAACGTTTTTATCCACGCTCCTAAACTCTAGTATACAGATAAGACAAATAATCATCACTTAATCACATAATAATAACCACATCACATAACACACTCTTTATTTACTTAATTATGATGCAAAATTTCTCAGTCGTCACAGCTTTTGTTTATCCCAATCTTCCCATTTCTATTCTTCTTTTTCTTTCTTGCATCTTCAGTCTTTACTTTCTTGACATGTGTCTTAGAGTCTTGGTTGACCATGGGCTTCTTTTCAACTTTGGAAGTTGGAGTTGTTTCTGCTTTTTTCTTTTCATTGTCTTCATCAGCAATTTCTTGCTTTATGATCAACTCTTCTTCACTGAAATCTACTTCACATGCTTTGGACATAGGTGAACCAACGTTTCTCAGTATAGCTGGGACATCTTTATTTTCAGTTGCTTTTCCTTTACCACTTACAACTTTCTTGTTTCTATTCAAAGCATCATAATCAAGACCCATAGCTATGTTAGCACATGGCTTGTTCTTCTCATGCAACTGAACAACCAACTCAGATGCATTCCTGAAAGACTTCAATTTTACTTCATTCTTTTCCAGCTTCTCCCTCAACACAGCTTTAATTTCAGTAGCACACTTCAACTTGTTTTTCAAATATTCATTTTCTTGCTTGACTGACTCAAGCTCCACAAGCAGCAAATCCAACTTTTTATTTTCCCTCTCAAGCTTCTCATTAGCTTTTGTTAGCCTACCGACTTCCTCAGTAGCTGCTACCAAGCTAGTGTGTATATGAAACATCTCCACACTCATCTTTTTCACAGTCTCCTTATATTGACTAACATTTAAATCAATAGCGGTTAGAGTTGGTACCTTTGATTTTGAAGTGGATGCTTCTCCATGCTCAAAAGTCATTAATGCATAGTTTCCAACTTCTTCATCCTCATCATCATTATCGATGTCATCCCAACTCTTTCCTTCTGCAATATAGGCTTTTCCAGACTGTTTTCTCAGGAGAGCTTCATACTTTGCTTCCAGTTCCAAGTAAGCTTTATCCTTCTTCACCTTTTTGGGATTTCTGCATTCAGTAGCAAAGTGACCCAACTCATCACAGTTGAAGCACCTTATCTTTGATCTGTCCACATATCCTATTTTGTAGCCACCTTTGCTAGCTGAATTATACTGTGTTTTTGGTTTCCAATTATTACTGTTGGAAGATTGTCCCTTGCCTTTGAAAAACCTGGGTTTTTTGACTCTTATGTTGGAAATTTTCCTAGCCAAGTAAGCCATGGATAGGTCCATTTCATCTAGCTCATCCAAGGTGAAATACTCATCTTCCTCCAGCTCCAATACAACTTGCTTCTGAGGTCCTTTGTTCTTTTATTCCATAGCTTGAATAACCGGAACTTGATCATCTTCCTCATCTTCACTTTCTTCTCTGTCATGTATAATCAAAGCACTTGAACCATCAACAACATGTCCATGATGTGCTTTTAATGACTTTCTTTGCAACATTTTAAGTTCATAAGTTTTCAAGATTCCATATAGAACTTCCAAAGTCATTCTTCTTAGATCTCTTGCTTCTCTAATAACTGATATTTTCTATTCAAGATAGTCAGGAAGAGCTAGTAGAAACTTTAGGTTAACCTCCTCAGCTTCATAATATTTATCAAGTAGATTCAAGTCATTTATCAATTTATTGAACCTCTCAAAAACTTCAGTAATTCCTTCTTTTGGTTTAGCCATTAAACCCTCATACTGAGAAACCAGAATCCTCCTTTGGTTTGACCTAACATTCTCTGTTACTTCACATATAATCTCTATTTTCTCCCATATTTATTTGGCTGTGTCACAGTTGAAAATATTATAGTACATTACATTGTCAAGTGATTCTATTAAGATCAACTGCAATCCACTGTCTAGATATACTTTTTCTTTTTCAGGTTCAGTATATTCTGAAGGATCTTTAGGAGCATAGTGTGATAGAATGACCATGGCTCCATCTGTAGATTCCTCAACTCTGACCATGATGGTGAAAGGCCCATTCTTGAAGATCTGAATATATAATGGGTTGGCCATCCTTATGAACAACATCATTTTCTTTTTCCATAATGTGTAGTTAGATCTGTCAAAGGTAGGGATTTTGATACTGTTAAGCTTCTATGTATTCATTCTTCCAAGATCTTTAATATGTTTGCTTCCAGATTTTGCTATGATACCACTTGTTAGGTAATGAATACAACACATGGGAGTGAATGTGTTTTGGATTATTTTTAAGCTCTTTGAACTGTTATGGATGTGGTGAACAATGTAATCTAACTTGTAGAGATAAAGTGTTTTAACAGAAATAATAAAACATGCACATGAACATATTATCTTCAAAACTCACTTAATTTTATATTAAAATCAAGTACGTCTTGCTACAAATTTATGGGTTCTTTGTTGATAAAGTACTCAGCTTCTTTCTTGAGAGAGTTAGAAGATTTTTAGATCTATTTGTTACAACTAAAACAAAGCATCTAGTGTTTACTTTATAAAACAGCAAAAACAGGTTTGACACAACATGCGATAACATGTACTAAACCCTAATTTAAGTTAACTAAAACTTTCTATTTCTGGCCTAGTGTATCTTTACAAATCGTGCATGTCTGTGACTTTACTTTGTCAGTTAATCTTGGCCTTTGATCTTGTACCCTTCAAGCTGCTTTTTGTAGACTTTTCAAATCAGTGATTGATTTGTTTATTGATCGATAATCTTGGATCTTTAACTGGTCTGCATTTTGTACTTTGAATTTTACATCGAGATCTCCAGTTTGAACTATAGAGAACTGACATCTTGATAAGTATAGTGGCTTATTGAGATCTCTTAGTTCTCTACAAGTATTTTGACTTATCGAGGTCTCTGAGTTCTCGAATGTGAACTTGACTTGTCGAGATCTCTGAGTTCTCGAATGAGCTTGGCTTGTCGAGGTCTCCAAGTCTTTGCATGTAGAATTAACTTGTCGATATCTCTAATCTTCATATCTTTATTTTGGCTTATCGATATCTCTGAGTTCTCTAATGTAGAAATGACTTGTCGATATCTCCAATCTTCATATCTTTATTTTGGCTTGTCGATATCTCTGATACTTCTCTATAAGCTATTTTTGACTTGTCGATAAGTCATTCTGGAGTTCTCGAATGACTTCTCTATATGACTTGATCTGTGACTAGTAGATTTCTTGACATAGAATTTATTCAACTCCAAACTTCTTCACACTTTCTCAGAGGCATGATCTTCATGATCTTCTTCTAGAGTTTATTCTTAGGCTTGAGACTATTTACAGAAAAATACTCCAATCTAATCTATTTACACTTTTACAGACTCAAGTAAACAATACAAAATGCAAACTTAGATTATCATAAAATTTAGTTAGGGCTGTCAATTTGACTTAGTCTT
Source organism: Apium graveolens (assembly GCF_009905375.1). Taxonomy (NCBI): domain Eukaryota; kingdom Viridiplantae; phylum Streptophyta; class Magnoliopsida; order Apiales; family Apiaceae; genus Apium; species Apium graveolens. The sequence continues at coordinate 72,578,025 of NC_133651.1, read as the reverse complement.
GTTATAGTACAGGCATGTCTTGCACAACAACAAGAATTTGAGGGACGGGATCCCGTGAGTGGGATGTGAGTTCTCCATTATAAGGAGGCGAATATATCTATATTTGAGGCCTTAGACCTCCGCATGTGGAAGGAGAGAAATCCATGTTGTACAGAACGAACAACTAATAAGGATGAATCCCCCAATTCTAGATACCCTCGTAGGGACGAATTCCCAATTCCTATCGCTGCAAGCATCAATGAATTCTCGACTTGTTGGGCATGAGTTTTCTACTATTGTGATCCTGACACCCACCGATCCTCCATATGGGATGCTAGTGTACCCTCAGGTTGGAGAATAATCACGTAAAGCAGTAGTGAGACATCTCAGAAGAATGGGTAAAAGTAGTTTGCCAAAATTGATCCTTTGATTGAAAACAACCGCAAGACCAATATACTGCAGAGTGGAAGTGATGTTGTGAAAGTTGGATTTAGTGCAGTTGGCAAACACTTTAGAAAGTGTATCGAAGAAAATGTCCCATTCAGAAACCAAATTGGATTTAGACAATTTGGTTAAATTAATCACCCCTGATAGTGAATACCATGGAAAAAGTTTGAAATATCATTTTCAGAGGGCAAATTACCGAAATTGTCCAATGGAAAATTTAACGCTCGATTGACGACTGTTTCATGCTTTGGACATAGGTGAACCAACGTTTCTCAGTATAGCTGGGACATCTTTATTTTCAGTTGCTTTTCCTTTACCACTTACAACTTTCTTGTTTCTATTCAAAGCATCATAATCAAGACCCATAGCTATGTTAGCACATGGCTTGTTCTTCTCATGCAACTGAACAACCAACTCAGATGCATTCCTGAAAGACTTCAATTTTACTTCATTCTTTTCCAGCTTCTCCCTCAACATAGCTTTAATTTCAGTAGCACACTTCAACTTGTTTTTCAAATATTCATTTTCTTGCTTGACTGACTCAAGCTCCACAAGCAACAAATCCAACTTTTTATTTTCCCTCTCAAGCTTCTCATTAGATTTTGTTAGCCTACCGACTTCCTCAGTAGCTGCTACCAAGCTAGTGTGTATATGAAACATCTCCACACTCATCTTTTCCACAGTCTCCTTATATTGACTAGCATTTAAATCAATAGCGGTTAGAGTTGGTACCTTTGATTTTGAAGTGGATGCTTCTCCATGCTCAAAAGTCATTAATGCATAGTTTCCAACTTCTTCATCCTCATCATCATTATCGATGTCATCCCAACTCTTTCCTTCTGCAATATAGGCTTTTCCAGACTGTTTTCTCAGGAGAGCTTCATACTTTGCTTCCAGTTCCAAGTAAGCTTTATCCTTCTTCACCTTTTTGGGATTTCTGCATTCAGTAGCAAAGTGACCCAACTCATCACAGTTGAAGCACCTTATCTTTGATCTGTCCACATATCCTATTTTGTAGCCACCTTTGCTAGCTGAATTATACTGTGTTTTTGGTTTCCAATTATTACTGTTGGAAGATTGTCCCTTGCCTTTGAAAAACCTGGGTTTTTTGACTCTTATGTTGGAAATTTTCCTAGCCAAGTAAGCCATGGATAGGTCCATTTCATCTAGCTCATCCAAGGTGTAATACTCATCTTCCTCCAGCTCCAATACAACTTGCTTCTGAGGTCCTTTGTTCTTTTATTCCATAGCTTGAATAACCGGAACTTGATCATCTTGCTCATCTTCACTTTCTTCTCTGTCATGTATAATCAAAGCACTTGAACCATCAACAACATGTCCATGATGTGCTTTTAATGACTTTCTTTGCAACATTTTAAGTTCATAAGTTTTCAAGATTCCATATAGAACTTCCAAAGTCATTCTTCTTAGATCTCTTGCTTCTCTAATAACTGATATTTTCTATTCAAGATAGTCAGGAAGAGCTAGTAGAAACTTTAGGTTAACCTCCTCAGCTTCATAATATTTATCATGTAGATTCAAGTCATTTATCAATTTATTGAACCTCTCAAAAACTTCAGTAATTCCTTCTTTTGGTTTAGCCATAAAACCCTCATACTGAGAAACCAGAATCCTCATTTGGTTTGACCTAACATTCTCTGTTACTTCACATATAATCTCTATTTTCTCCCATATTTATTTGGTTGTGTCACAGTTGAAAATATTATAGTACATTACATTGTCAAGTGATTCTATTAAGATCAACTGCAATCCACTGTCTAGATATACTTTTTCTTTTTCAGGTTCAGTATATTCTGAAGGATCTTTAGGAGCATAGTGTGATAGAATGACCATGGCTCCATCTGTAGATTCCTCAACTCTGACCATGATGGTGAAATGCCCATTCTTGAAGATCTGAATATATAATGGGTTGGCCATCCTTATGAACAACATCATTTTCTTTTTCCATAATGTGTAGTTAGATCTGTCAAAGGTAGGGATTTTGATACTGTTAAGCTTCTATGTATTCATTCTTCCAAGATCTTTAATATGTTTGCTTTCAGATTTTGCTATGATACCACTTGTTAGGTAATGAATACAACACATGGGAGTGAATGTGTTTTGGATTATTTTTAAGCTCTTTGAACTGTTATGGATGTGGTGAACAATGTAATCTAACTTGTAGAGATAAAGTGTTTTAACAGAAATAATAAAACATGCACATGAACATACTATCTTCAAAACTCACTTAATTTTATATTAAAATCAAGTATGTCTTGCTACAAATTTATGGGTTCTTTGTTGATAAAGAACTCAGCTTCTTTCTTGAGAGAGTTAGAAGATTTTTAGATCTATTTGTTACAACTAAAACAAAGCATCTAGTGTTTACTTTATAAAACAGCAAAAACAGGTTTGACACAGCATGCGATAACATGTACTAAACCCTAATTTAAGTTAACTAAAACTTTCTATTTTTGGCTTAGTGTATCTTTACAAATCGTGCATGTCTGTGACTTTACTTTGTCAGTTAATCTTGGCCTTTGATCTTGTACCCTTCAAGCTGCTTTTTGTAGACTTTTCAAATCAGTGATTGATTTGTTTATTGATCGATAATCTTGGATCTTTAACTGGTCTGCATTTTGTACTTTGAATTTTACATCGAGATCTCCAGTTTGAACTATAGAGAACTGACATCTTGATAAGTATAATGGCTTATTGAGATCTCTTAGTTCTCTACAAGTGTTTTGACTTATCGAGGTCTCTGAGTTCTCGAATGTGAACTTGACTTGTCGAGATCTCTGAGTTCTCGAATGAGCTTGGCTTGTCGAGGTCTCCAAGTCTTTCCATGTAGAATTAACTTGTCGATATCTCTAATCTTCATATCTTTATTTTGGCTTATCGATATCTCTGAGTTCTCTAATGTAGAAATGACTTGTCGATCTCTCCAATCTTCATATCTTTGTTTTGGCTTGTCGATATCTTTGATACTTCTCTATAAGCTATTTTTGACTTGTCGATAAGTCATTCTGGAGTTCTCGAATGACTTCTCTATATGACTTGATCTGTGACTAGTAGATTTCTTGACATAGAATTTATTCAACTCCAAACTTCTTCACACTTTCTCAGAGGCATGATCTTCATGATCTTCTTCTAGAGTTTATTCTTAGGCTTGAGACTATTTACAGAAAAATACTCCAATCTAATCTATTTACACTTTTACAGACTCAAGTAATACAATACAAAATGCAAACTTAGATTATCATAAAATTTAGTTAGGGCTGTCAATTTGACTTAGTCTTGTTATAGTACAGGCATGTCTTGCACAACAACAAGAATTTGAGGGACGGGATCCCGTGAGTGGGATATGAGTTTTCCATTATAAGGATGCGAATATATCTATATTTGAGGCCTTAGACCTCCGCATGTGGAAGGAGAGAAATCCATGTTGTACAGAACGAACAACTAATAAGGATGAATCCCCCAATTCTAGATACCCTCGTAGGGACGAATTCCCAATTCCTATCGCTGCAAGCATCAATGAATTCTCGACTTGTTGGGCATGAGTTTTCTACTATTGTGATCCTGACATCCACCGATCCTCCATATGGGATGCTAGTGTACCCTGAGGTTGGAGAATAATCACATAAAGCAGTAGTGAGACATCTCAGAAGAATGGGTAAAAGTAGTTTGCCAAAATTGATCCTTTGATTGAAAACAACCGCAAGACCAATATACTGCAGAGTGGAAGTGATGTTGTGAAAGTTGGATTTAGTGCAGTTGGAAAACACTTTAGAAAGTGTATCGAAGAAAATGTCCCATTCAGAAACCAAATTGGATTTAGACAATTTGGTTAAATTAATCACCCCCTGATAGTGAATAGCATGGAAAAAGTTTGAAATATCATTTTCAGAGGGCAAATTACCGAAATTGTCCAATGGAAAATTTAACGCTCGATTGACGACTGTTTCATCAACCACATACTGTGTGTTTGCCACGGTGAATGAAAAAGATTTAAAATCATCGGCCACAGTAGAGGTTGTGCAAATCAGTCTGAGCAGATCAACATTTAAAATCACATTTAATTTAATAGCAGAGCTAACAATCGAATGGTCATTTAAAAATCTAATCCACGGCTTAAATTTTTCCACATCACATTTATCTGGATTAAAATAACCAACAAGATTATGTGAAACAATTTGGAAATTGAGAGCCATTTTAAAAAAAATAATAATAATAAGACACACACTTTCAGAATTTTAAGAGTAATATTAAGAAAATTCAAATTAATTTAATAATTCGAATTAAATCAATTATATCTGAAAAATTTAGAAGGTAATGTATCTCGTTAAAGTTCTTAACTCTCAACACAAGATCTGAAAAACGCACAAGACACCAAACAAAATTAAATAGAAATACCCAAAATCAAACAAACACAAACTGATTTTGAAGAGAGGAAAAGAAAAAAAACGAAGTGAAATAGTTTTAACAAAAAATCGACAACACTTCTGTATATATATACGTGTATGTATATAACAGGAGTGAAGTTTTTGTTTGCTGAGTATAAACTCGAGCAAGGAAGACAGTTGCTGCGATGTAGGTTGATTATGATCGGAGAGAGAGAGAGTGAAATAAGAGAGAAAAAAAAGAAATTGTTGGAATTTTGAAAAACAAAAGAACTGTTTGATTTTACAAAACAAAAAAGACGTTAAGTAGACAACTGGTATGACAATCGAGGAAAGTCATACCGATTGTCTTCCCGATTGTCATACCGGGCAAATTGAGAAAACAAAACAAACAAAAAAACATAGTAATAATATAACTGGTATGACAATCTGATAGTCATACCGGTTGTCATACCAGTACGAAATAAAACAAAAAATATCTGATATTAATTTTATTACTGGCATGACAATCAATAGTCATACCGATTGTCTTGCCAGTTATAAAATTAAACTGAATTAAAAATAAACACTTATATGTACTGGAATGACTTTCAGCAAGACAATTTCAATTGTCTTGCCGATTGTCATTCTAGTGTAAAATAAATTAAATATTTATATAAATATACTGAAATGACTTTCAGCAATACAATTTCAATTGTCTTGCCGATTGTCATTCAAGTATCAAATTAACACAAACAAATATATATATATATATATATATATATTATAAACCAAATATAAACAGTTTTTAACAAAAACAGAACATATTAATTTTTTTTTACAGAAAACTACAATAAATACTAATATAGATATGGCAGAAAATATTTACACAATTAAAATATTTCAGAGATAATTATATTTTCAGTCCAAAAATAGATTTCTTTTGAATTTTAGCAAATAAGATTCATAGAAAAATATTTTTAGAGAAAATAAAATATTCTGAGACATTAAAATTAACAAGTTGAATAAATAAATAAGATAAGATAATAAAAACTTACATAGAAATAAGCAAGAAATTATGGAAAATGATAAAATAAATTTGCAAATGAATTTTTCATTTATGAAAAATTCATTTGTAAATTCACTCAAGAACAGATTTCAAATATTCACAAGTTTAATCACTAAAGCTATTCAACATACCCAATTTACCAACTAATTTGGTAAATGTGGATTCATCAAGAGGTTTAGTAAAAATATCTGCTATTTTTTCTTCTTTTGGAACAAAAAATAGTTCAACAGTACCATTCATGACGTGCTCTCTAATAAAATGATACTTGATGTCAATGTGCTTGGTCCTTGTATGCTGCACAGGGTTGTTGGTGATGGCTATTGCACTTGTATTGTCACACAGAATATGTATTTTATTCAATACAGAGCCATAGTCCCGTAGCTGATTCCTAATCCACAAGATTTGAGCACGACAGCTTCCAGCAGCAATATATTCAGCCTCAGCCGTTGAATTGAAACTGTTTGCTGTTTCTTGCTGTACCATGAGACTAGTCTGCTACCTAGGAATTGACAACTCCCTGAGGTGCTTTTCCTATCAACAACACTTCCTGCATAGTCTGAATCTGTATATCCAACAAGGTTAAAACCAGATTCTTTAGGGTACCAAATACCTAGATTTGGTGTTCCCTTAAGATATCTTAAGATTCGTTTAACAACAACGAGATGAATATCTCTAGGATCTGCTTGGAACCTTGCACATAAGCAGGTAGCATACATAATATCTGGTCTACTTGCAGTAAGATAGAGTAACGAGCCAATCATACCTCTGTAGCTTGTGACATCTACCTTAATGGAGTTTTCACACGGTCCAAGCTTGACAGCTGTAGTTGACGGAGTCCATGCTGATGCAGAATCCTCTAGATTATACTTTTTGAGGAGTTCCTTGAGATACTTGGATTGACAAATAAAAGTTCCATCTAACCTTTGATTTACTTGTAATCCAAGAAAGAACTTCAGCTCTCCCATCATGCTCATTTCAAATTTGCTGTGCATTAACTTAACAAATCTCTTACAGAGATTATCATTAGTAGACCCAAATATTATATCATCCACATAGACTTGGACTAATATAGTATCATTCTTATACTTTTTAGAAAAGAGAGTTTTGTCTATGACACCTCTAATAAAGCTATTTTCAATAAGAAATTCAGAGAGAGTGTCATACCATTTTCTTGGAGACTGTTTGAGTCCATAGATAGCCTTGAAAAGAAAGTAGACAAAATCCAAATGATCTGGATCATATACCTCTTCATCCAGCTTTCCATTCAGAAAGGCACTCTTAACATCCATTTAATAAACTTTAAAGTTAGAGAATGCTACAAATGCCAGAAATATCCTGATGGCCTCTAGTCTAGCCACTGGAGCATAGGTTTCATCATAATCAATGCCTTCAGCTTGAGAATACCCTTTAGTTACCAGTCTTGCTTAACCACACCATCTTCATCTAGTTTATTCCTGAATACCCACCGAGTACCAACAGCTTTCTTGTGTGTAGGTCTAGGTACCAGTTTTCAGACTTGTTGATGTTCAAACTGATTGAGTTCATCTTGCATAGCAATCACCCAATCTGGATCAGTCAGTTCTTCCTCAATCTTCTTAGGTTCCATCTCAGAAAGAAATCCTGAGAACAGACATTCATTTTGAGTTGCACGTCTAGTTCTGACTCCAACATCTGGATCACCAATAATCAACTCAAAAGGATGAGCTTTATTCCAGACAGTCTGTCTTGGAAGATTTGATCTTGATGATTCGCCTTGAAATTCATTGGGATGTTGTATCCTACTAGTTGATCCTTCAGCATCTCCCCCTGAGTTGTTGCCATGTTGACTTGAAGATTCTCCGTCAGTAGCAGTGGTATCTCCATTATTGCCAAAGTTTCCATCACCATTACCTTGAGTATCATCATGATTAATAGGTTCTTCACCAGCAATAACCTCAGGTTCTTGATCATGTTCTGATTCTGAATCTGACATGTCATCAAACTTCAGTTTCTCAGAAGGATCTTCAGTTTGGATACTAGGGAGTTTAGTGTCATCAAAGGTAACATTGACACTTTCGGTTACTTTGTGTTGATCAATGATATACACCCTGTATGATCTTCTTCCATATCCAACAAAAATACCCTCATATGCCTTTGCCTCGAATTTACCACGACGATCATCTCCATCCTTGAGCACGAAGCATCTGGCACCAAATACATGAAAGTATTTGATAGAAGGTTTCTATTCATTAAAAATCTCATAAGGAGTTTTCATGAAGTCTTTGTTGATTAGAGTTCGATTCTGAGTATAACATGCAATATTGACAGCTTCAGCCCAAAAGTACATTGGAAGACCTGATTCACTTAACATCGTTCTTGTAGCTTCAATCAATGTACGATTCTTCCTTTCTACCACTCCATTTTGCTGAGGGGTTCTAGGAGCTGAAAATTGTCTGGTAATCCCTTTGTCTGTACAGAATCCATTTAGAAGTGAATTCTTGAATTCTGTTCCATTATCTGACCTTATTGCTCTAACAGGGACATTAGAATCTAACTCGATCAACTTGATATGATCAATCACAACTTGTGGTGTTTCATCCTTAGAGTGAACGAATAAAACCCACGTATACTTGGAATAGTCATCAACTATCACAAGACAGTAACACTTCTTTGACATCGAAAGGATATTAACTGGTCCAAATAAATCCATGTGCAATAATTGCAGAACACCAGTTATGGAGGATGTGTCAGTGCCTCTGTGACTTGCTTTCTTTGACTTTCCTTTCTGGCAAGCCTCACACAGTCCTTCTGGGGAGAATTCCAGCTGAGGCAGACCTCTGACCAATTCTCTTTTGACAAGAGAATTCATTGTTTTGAAATTGAGATGAGAAAGTCTCTTGTGCCATAGCCAACTCTCATCAGACGATGCCTTTGCATAGAAACAATTGACTTCAGGATTGCTTCCAGAGTTCATGTCAGCTACGAACAGATTTCCTTTCCGGATTCCCATCAAAGAGGGTTTTTCATTTTTCTTGTGCAGAATCTGACACTTCAGCTTGTCGAATAAAACATTGTAGCCGTTGTCACAGAACTGACTAATGCTAAGCAGATTGTGTTCAAGTCCTTGCACAACATACACATTTTCAATGATAACATTTCCAGCTAGCAAACAGCCATATCCCTCAGTTAAACCATTGCTCTTATCTCCAAAGGTAACCACTGGGCCAGCTTTCTCAACCACATTTGATAGCAGGGCTCTATCTCCGGTCATATGTCTTGACAATCCGCTGTCAAGAATCCACACTACCGGTTGTACCTGTTTAATGCCCTGCAATACAAATGGATTAGACCTTCTTCGGAACCCAAGCTTGGCTGGGTCCGACATACTTGTAAAATTGGCCTTTATCAGGAAAAACAACATTCTTAATTTTAATGTTCTCAACTTTCTCAATGACTGGACATTTGACCTTGTGAACAGCCTTGACAAATTTCTGTTTAGGCTTAGGCACAAATGTCTCCTTTCTAGCTTTAGGAGGACTAGCAGTCTTAGACCTATCATGCTTCCTATTATTCACATGCTGACGAGGAGTAGTCTTATCATTAGAAATATTCTTATCATTAAAATAAGCATACATCAAATTAAAAGCACAAGACATACAATCAGGAACACCACATGCTTTATGAGAGGAATTAACAATAGGCAACTTATGCATGGTAGACATGGCATTTGTGTTATCCAACTCATGTGTGTCTGAGTTAGTCTCAGTTGCTTTCACAACTTTGAGTGGAACCTTTGACACACTTGACTTGGAAACAGCTTTCTCATTAGCATGATCTTCAGCACGGATTTCTTCTTGAATAATAAATGAGGTCTCATCAAATGGTTCAACAATTGATTCTTTATAGAGGGGTTCATCAACACCCTTAAGCACATGTGGTACTTCCCTGCCTTTAGCACAGACATGAGGAGGGGAGTTTATGCCTAATTTTCCAATAGCAACATTGTAATCATAACCTATTCCAGATATTTGATTAACAGCTTGCTTATTGTAAAACTCTTTGGACTTCGAACAAGAATTAAAGTAAGCTTTAACCTTAGCCTCAAGACCGGTGATCTTGTCTTTGAGAATAGTTTCGAGTTGTCTATAACAGTCAACTCTATTCTCTAGAAAAGATACTTGTTCTTTTAATTTATCTTGATTAATGTGCACAAGTCTTAATTCATTGACCTCTTTCTCAAGGTCTTTGATTTGTTGATTTAACATTTCATTATCACGACGAGCACAATCTAAGGAACCTCCTAGATGATAAACTAATTCAGCATCAGTAAATTTTACCTCTTTTCTTGACGATGAGGTGTTTGCATCACTAGCCATGAGAGCAAGATTCCCAACTTATTCATCTTCACTGTCAGTATCATCCCAGCTTCTTCCCTTTTCCAGGTAAGCCCTTTCAGATTTACTCTTCTGATTAGAATCATAAGAGTTCTTCCTAACTTGTTTTGGCTTCCTGCATTCTGTGGCAAAGTGTCCCAACTCATTGCAATTGAAGCATCGAATGGTGCTTCGATCAACCATCCCTGTTTTGTACCCACCACTGCTGGTGTTAGAGGATGAAGATCCACCTTTATGGAACCTGTTGTAGTTGGACTTGTACTTGAACTTGGGATTCCTCTTGAATCTGACATTGGAGAATCTCTTGACAATCAGGGCCATTGATTTATCCTCCAATTGCTCCAGTTCTTCCAAGGAATAAAAATCATCTCCTGATTGATTTGTAGTAGGAGGATCAAATTCTGCTACTATCACATTTTCTTCAACCTTGGAAGACTGTACCATTCTTTCTGACTGTTGAGATTGTTGTTGATATTGTGGTTGTTGTTGTTGTTCATCAGCTAATAGAGCAGTAGATGTGCTGACCACTCTTCCTTTCCCGTAAACTTCCTTCTGCTGAATCTGCTCCAACTCATAAGTCTTTAACACACCATAGAGCCTTTCCAAAGAAATCTCACTCAGATCTCTTGCTTCTCTTATGGCAGTGATTCTATGTTCGAGATGAGTTGGCAGTGTTAAAAGGAACTTTTTGTTGACCTCCCTGATGGAATAGTATTTACCATTAATGTTCAGGTTGTTGATCAATGCATTGTACCTCTCAAACACTTCAGTGATTCCTTCTCCTGGATTGGATTTAAAATATTCATACTCAGAGGTTAGGATTTCTTACTTGTTCTCCCTAACTTCCTCTGTGCCTTCATTAATAACCTCAATAGTTTCCCAAATGTGTTTGGAATCTTTACAGTTCATCACATGTCTATTCATCAAGGGATCAAGGGAATCTACTAAAATTAAGTGAAGGCTAGCATCCAGGGAGGCTTCTTCTTTTTCAGCAGGAGAAAAATCCTCAGGATCTTTCACATAAGTTCTTGCTTTGGTAATCACCACATCATTTTCTATTACCTCTGGTTCAATAACCATCGGAATTTTAGGACCCTTCTTTAACACTTCCAGATATTTGGAATTTGCAACTTGTAAAAACAATAGCATCTTCTTCTTCCACATAACATAATTTTCTTTATCGAATAGTGGAATTTTAACGGTTCCAACTTTTTGTGTAGTTATTATGAATTTTTGAGTAAATAAAAATTCAAGGAGTGAAAGAATCACAAAAGTCTAGGATCTTGATTTGTTCGTTAATCAGAAGGCTCTGATACCAATTGTTAGGTCTCAATATGTTTGTAGAAGGGGGGTTGAATACAAACAATACCGTTTAATCGAATAAAATGCGGAATAAAAAAGTGAAACAAAATTCAAGTTAAATAAAACTATTATTAAACTTGAAAGGTGTTACAACAACGGTATCATTCACAAGGGATTAATCTCAAATAAATTATTCTAAATCTAGAATAAATTCGACATGAACTTTTTCTATTTTTGTAATAAAAGGATCAAATGCTAACTGCAATTTGAGATTAAGTTCTAGGGATTTTGATCCGCTAGATAGTTACACAAGAACAAGAAAATGATTTCTAGTGGATTAGATTTAACAATAAATACTAGAAATAAATGATCTGTGAATTTGCAATAAGTTCTCTGCAGGTTTCTTTTGTTCTGTGTTCTTCTGAATTTGATATTCAATGCTTGCTCTCTGTTGAAAAATCAGTTGCTGTTGTTAAGTAAACAAAACAATCCACTTGATCCAGAAAGACTTTCGGCAAGACAATTCATTTGAACTAGAAAGACTTTCGGCAAGACAATCCATCTGAACTGGCAAGACAATCAAATGAACTGGCATGACTTTCGGTATGACTATTGATTGTCATACCGATTGTCTTGCTAATACAAAAGATAGTCTTGCTGAATTAATATAGAATATTAATATAAAATCAATTCTGAAAATACATAATATTAATTCAGAATTAATTAATCAATTAATTCAATTAATCAATAAATTAATCTTTGCAGATTTAATTTATTTTCTTAATTAAATTATACGACTTAATTAATTAATAGAGAATTAATACTACTCTAGAACAGCAACCCTTCTTCTGAAAATCTTCTGAAAGTCACTGTCAATTATGAATCAATTCCACCACTTCAATGCTGACACTCGATGTACTGTCTGGCTCATGAGTGACTAACTTCCGTGACATTTCTTCATGCCTTGACCTTGATACTCTTGATTTTATTCAGACTAAATTCTTGTAATTAATTGATACCCTGACGAGATCTCTGTCACTTGATTAAATCCACAATCTTGATTTATATCACTGAGGCTTGATCAATTTCTTGAGCTTCTTCCAGTGAATTAAGTCATCAAGTCTGTAGAAGAGTAATGTTACTTAATCCTTTGACATATGTTACTCTGAGAGATCTCTCTGACGATAGGACCACTATTTACTTGTTACATCCTTATTTGAGTTGAGTTAAATCCTCGAATAAACAAATAGGCTATGACATATGCCTTTCAAGACCCCAATAGATAGCGAAACTAGGGGTTTTTTCTCTTGTCATAGACCTGGAAGGTCCAACACCAAGACAAAGAATTACAACCCCAAGGGCCGATCAAATTGACTTGATGTCCCTAGGAAATCCCAATAATCCAAAACCCTTATTTACTAAGGATATCATGAACGCCCGCATCTTAAGGAAGTTCAAGATGTCAACCATCAAGGTACGTGATGGTACAAGCGACCTCACAAATCATGTCAGGATGTTCTACAATGCCCTATTGATGTAGCCCGTGAACGACGCTATTGAGTGTCAGGCCTTCCCCAAACTTTATCCTGCATGGCCCCAAGGTAGTACAACCATTTACCTCCAACTCGATTGGATCCTTCAAAGGTCTCAGTCAAGCTTTTATCAATAAATTCATTAGTGGGAAAGTCCATTAGAAGAGTTCAGCTTCACCATGGAAAAAGAAATCCTTGAAAGAATATATGAACTGATTCAAGAAAAAGGCCCTGAATATCCCGGATATAGGAGATGAAGTAGATATTATAGTCTTGCAACAAGGAACTAAGAATGGTCTCTTTAAGATGTCATTGGCCAAGTGTTCACCTGAAAGCATGCTACAACTCCATGAGAGAGCTGGAAAGTATATCAAGGTGGAGGAAAGCATAATGAAAACAGTTATAAGTAATAAGCCCACGGGCAGCAAGAAGTGAAAAACGGAACAAGAGTACGGTGCTAGGGACAAATATCCTTAAACTGGCAATGACTTCGATTCCACTCCCAAGAAGAATATAGGCCAAGATTCACTGAGTACGCAAGGTTAAACACTCCAAGGAACCAATCCTCTTAGAAATCGAGAATGATAAGGAATTTAGATGGCCGAAGCCACTAAGGGGAGACCTCGAGAAAAGAATCAAAGGCCAATATTATAGTTTCCATAGAGATGTTGGTCATGATACTGATAATTGCAGACAACTGAAGGATGAAATCGAGTATCTAATCCAAAGAGGAAAGTGTGGACGATTCACCAAGGGTGAAGGTGAAAGTGACCAGAAAAGAAATTGTGATAAAAAATAATAATCGAAGATGTAACGACCGAGATAGTCACCCATAGCCCCGAGGGGCAGTAATCAATATGTTATCAAAGTGGCCAATGGACGCTCGAACAATAAAGAACTCTTGAAAGGACTATGGCCGACGTTATTGAGTGTCAGGCCTTCCCCAAACTTTATCCTGCATGGCCCCAAGGTAGTACAACCATTTACCCCCAACTCGATTGAATCCTTCAAAGGTCTCAGTCAATCTTTTATCAATAAATTCATTAGTGGGAAAGTCCACGAGAAGAATTCAGCTTCACCATGGACAAAAAAATCCTTGAAAGAATATCTGAACCGATTCAAGAAAAAGGCCCTGAATATCTCGGATATAGGAGATGAAGTAGATATGATAGTCCTGCAACAAGGAAATAAGAATGGTCTCTTTAAGATGTCATTGGCCAAATGTTCACCTGAAAGCATGCTACAACTCCATGAGAGAGCTGGAAAGTATATCAAGGTGGAGGAAAGCATAACGAATACAGTTATAAGTAATAAGCCCACGGGCAGCAAGAAGTGAAAAACGGAACAAGAGTACGGTGCCAGGGACAAATATCCTTAAATTGGCAATGACTTCGATTCCACTCCCAAGAAGAATCAAGGGCCAAGATTCACTGAGTACACAAGGTTAAACGCTCCAAGGAACCAATCCTCTTAGAAATCGAGAAGGACAAGGAATTTAAATGGCCGAAGCCACTAAGGGGAGACCTCGAGAAAAGAATCAAAGGCCAATATTATAGTTTCCATAGAGATGTTGGTCATGATACTGACAATTGCAGACAACTCAAGGATGAAATCGAATATCTAATCCAAAGAGGAAAGTGTGGACGATTCACCAAGGGTGAAGGTGAAAGTGACCAGAAAAGAAATTGTGATAAAAAAACAATGATCGAAGATGTAACGATCGAGATAGTAACCCATAGCCCCGATGGGCAGTAATCAATATGTTATCAAAGTGGCCAATTGCCGCTCGAACAATAAAGAACTCTTGAAAGGACTACGCTAGAGAGGTGATGAGTATAATCGGAGACGCACCTAAGCATGCTAAGACTGAGATGACACTTGAGTTTAGGGATCCCGACCTTGACGATCTTAAGTTCTCTAAAGATAATGACTCCCAACTGACCCCTTTAGATGCAAATTGAGGCCACAGAGATTCAACTTCCCGTGACTATTGGGAAAGAGACAAGAGAGGCCACAGAGATGCTGAACTTTCATGTTATCAAGGCAACCTCTACCTACAACGCAATCATGGGAAGTATAAGAATTCACGCATTTAAGGCCGTGCCCTAGACCTACCACATAGTGCTCAAGTTCCCCACCAGAAAAGATGTGGAAGAAGAAATGGGAGATCATAAAATGGCCCGAAGTTGCTATGTTACAACACTTAAGCTCGATGAAATCGGGGGACAGGTCCTCCCTATAGAAGACATAGATGTCTGCAAGAACCAAGAGCGTCGAGGGAAGCCTACTGAGGACCAGTTCCCCTAGACCCATTAGACCCAGATAAGGTCACATACATTGGAGCATCTTTGGAAAAGCCCCTAAAAGGCCGACTGGCCAAGCTCTTGCGATAAAATGATGATGTGTTTGCTTCGACTTTAGCTTACATGCATGGGATTGATCCCAACCTTATAACTCATAAGTTGAACATCGATCTAACTCGAAAGGTTGTCAAGTAGAAGAAGAGAACATATGCCCTTTGACAGGCTGAAATCCATTAAACAGGAGGTCGAGAAGCTTCTTGTAGTTGGATTTATTGAGGAAGTACAATTCCCCGATTGGTTGGTGAATCCTGTGATGGTCAAGAAATCCAATGGGAAGTGGAGAATATGCATTGACTTCATTGATCTGGACAATGCATGTCCAAAGAACTGTTACCCCCTACCAAGGATTGATACCCTGATCGAAGCCACAACTGGGCATGAGATGCTAATATTCATGGATGAATTCAGCGGCTATAATCAGATTAAAATGCACAAAAATGACACCCGCAAGATTGGTGAATAAAATACTCGTCCATCTAATTGGAAAAATAAGGAGGTCTATGTCAGTGAAATGTTAGTCAAAAGGCTAGCCAAGGCCGACCAAATTGATCATCTCAGATAGGCATTTGAAGTGCTGAGGCACCTAAAGATGATGTTGGACCCTGCCAAGCGCGCCTTCGGCGTATGGTCTGGAAATTTTTTGGGTCACATGGTCTCGAAGAGAGGAATAGAGGTAAACCCTGACAAATAAAAGCTATCCTAGACATTGAGCCGCCTCACTCCATAAAAAAAATTTAAAAATTGAAGGGGATAATTGCGGCTTTAGGAAGGTTAATCTCCAAGTCAGGAGACATATGTATGCCCTTTTTTAAAACCCTGAAGAAGGTGAAGAATTTTTTATAGACAGTTGAGAGCCAGGAGGCCTTTGAAACGCTAAAGAAATACATGACTGAAGCCCCATTGTTGGCCAAACCAAGACCAGAGGACATATTTTACTTAATCTCGCGATTTCTGAGCAAGCAGTATGGTAGTAAAGAGAGAGCAGAATGTTCAAAAGCCTATCTACTATTTGAGCAAGGTGCTTTACTGAGTCGAATTGAACTACTCCACCACTGAGAAGTCTACACTCGTCCTCATAACAACCTCCAAGAAGCTACGACTGTACTTCCAGGCACACAAAGTAGAACACCTGATGGACCAACCCCTGAGAAGCATCCTTCACAGCCCTAAAGCAATTGAAAGGCTCATTAATGGGAAATTGAGTTGGGAGAATTTGATATCAAGTATAAGCCTCAGATAGCCCTCAAGGCCCAGACATTAGCAGACTTCATGGTCGAACGCACCAGTAACGACCAAGAAGTCGGGGGCAAGAGATAGTGACCCTAGAAGAAAAAAAGAAGGATACAGAAGAAGACTTAACTCTAAAGGAGTATTGGGTTCTCCATTTTGACAGAGCGTTCAAAATAATATAGTGGTGCAAGCCTAGGCTTGCAAAGCCCTGAAGGGTTCATGATCGAATATTCTTTGAAGTTGGACAACCCAAATACGAACAACAAAGCAAAGTATGAGGCTTTGATAGCCGGGTTAGGCTTAACTAGAGCTGTGAGAGCCAAGAATATTAAAATTTATGGAGACTCAAGGCTCTATGTTGCCCAAGTCAATGGGGATTTTGAGGCCAAAGATATTGCCATAGCCAAGTACCTAAATGTAATAGCCCCAATTTTTGGAATTTTTGAAACCCTTATGAATAGTGATTTTGCTGATTATGCTGAATAAGAAAAATTTTCATACCACACTATGTAGGGGTTCTTTTATTGTTATTCTAAGATCTTATTAGCACTCTATATGATATTTAAGTATATGTAAAGATCGTCAGAATCTAAATTCGAACACTTTGATTTTTCCCGAAAATCCACCAGATACCGAAAGAATTGAGTATAAGATAACAGGATAAAAAGGATTTAAATTCAAGGATTATAAGAGAAGATCATAAAAGGAATATAATGTATTGAGAAAGGTTAAGGAAACCCAAGTAATAAGATCCCGAGTATGATCCCTCAAACGATAAACGAAAACGAAAGTTAAGCGAACCGTATAACAGATCAGCGGTCATTAGCCAAGTAATTAGAAGCTAATCAAAGAGGTTAGTGAGGATGATGTCATCAAACCAATAAGAAGAGGACAAGTGTGGGAGGATGACATAACAAGGTGACATATGCATGACAAAAAGGAAGTGTGTTGTTGGTTGATTCTTGGCCATGCAAAAGTTACCATGGTTAAAAGGTAATTAAGTAAAACAAAACAAAACAACCAAGCAAAACAAATCACAAATCACAAAACACAAAGTTGACTTCATTATTCAAGAAGAAGCTCTCGGCCTCTTTTCATTTTCAAAGGAAAGAAAAATCGAAAACCAAGATCCAAGCTTTGTTAAATCATGAGGTAATTATCCAAGGTTCCTTATGCATAGATATAGATATCCTATAAGTTTGAGCTTCAAATTCATTCACAATCTCTTCCTAA
The DNA here is from genome assembly GCF_009905375.1 of Apium graveolens. Classification (NCBI taxonomy): domain Eukaryota; kingdom Viridiplantae; phylum Streptophyta; class Magnoliopsida; order Apiales; family Apiaceae; genus Apium; species Apium graveolens. The sequence continues at coordinate 72,560,115 of NC_133651.1, read as the reverse complement.
AAATCATGGAAGAAGAGGGTGAATAGTGTTTTTCAAGAACTTAAATTTTTGTTCTTGAGTTTTTGTTTATATTAAGCTTGGATAAGGACTTTTAAGGGTGATTCCAAGCTAATTACTTGATTCTCCACTCTCCAAGGAAGGTATAACCCCTCCAAAACCTAACTTTACTTTGAGTATTAGGTTTATTTTTGTTGTTATGGTTCATGAGAAGCATGATTCTTGTAGACTTAGAGTGTGGTTGGTTTTGTAATGAGTTGGAGTTGTAATTCTTGGATTATTGATTAATGAACTTAAGTATAGTTTTAATTCATGTTTGAGAATAATATAAATTGGAGAACTTGAGGTGTTGGGGCTGTTGTAGTATGGTATGGATGGATTTTGGTTGTATGAATGAATTGTGGTTGATTGGTGGTTGGTTTGGAGTAGAATAAAAATTGGTAATCGCGTAAACATAACCGTCGTAATGTCCGATTTACTTTAGACTGTTTTTGCTCTTAACATCAGGACCCGAGAACTCCCTGTTAGATTTTGATCATTGCCATGATTAGATAGTTCATGTTACGAGCTTCATTTTGATATGTGGTTCGTTTGAATCCGATGTACGGTTTAGGAGAAACGATCATTTTAAGTAACGGCGTTTCGCGAACAAACCATTACCCCTCGCCTTACTTTGGAACATAGGTTAAAGACCTTAAAGGACTAACTGGAGTATGAATCATTTATGTAAAGTGTATTAGGCAGTTGGTAAGGCACTCGCGAAAGAATCGCCTTAAAACCCTTAATGGTTAATTTATTAAAAATGGTGGAGCCGAGGGTACTCGAGCGACTTATGTGATTCGTTAAGCGTAGAAGTGACCATAAGCGAACGTTAGAGTCTAATTGGTTAAAGTCTAGTTTCTTAAGCGACCGGGGTTTAATTCCAACTTATGTTGTTGTTCATAGGTTATCGGACCCACTCTAAGCTTAAGTCTATCCGGGAACACTCAGGCAAGTTTTCTACCCGTTATACTGTTGTTGTGATGTATATATGTGTATGCATTATCTTGTGATAAGTGCATGATGGTTATTAGCAAATCTTGCGATATATTGAAGCATGTGATATGATATTTATATGCATGTTTGTTTCATAATATTGATATCTAATTGTTGATTCAATGCTTATAAGTTGCATAATACCTATGCTAGAGATAAGCAGTAGTTGCGTATACCCTTAGTATAGGGGACCCAAAGGTGAACATTTTCTAAATCGGGAGTCGATGTTCCCGAGTATAATATATATATATATATATATAGTTTTCAAAACTATTTATCGAATAAGGTTTATTCGATAACTTTATTTTATTAAATGAATATTATTTTGAATATTCATTCGAGGACTTATGACTCCGCTTAATTTATTAAATGAATATTATTTTGAATATTCATTCGAGGACTTATGACTCCGCTTAATTTATTAAATGAATATTATTTTTGAATATTCATTCGAGGACTTATGACTCCGCTTATTTTATTAAATAATATTCTTTATTTTATTAAAGAATAATGTTTCGATAATCAAACTTATTTTCGATTATTCAAATAAAGATCGTGCTTTCGTATAAGTATATCTTTGGTTATTTATTATTCATTTCAAGTATGAGTTTTAAAACTTCTACTTCAATTATTTTTATAGAGAATTTCCTTTATGGGAATATTATTTAAATGATAATATTAAGATATTTTCTAATATATCGGGACTGATTTATTTCATTAAATCAACATTACTCCAAACATTCTTAAAAAAATGTTTTCGAGTCTTCAAAATGATTTTAAAGGTTAGAGCGGATCCCAAAAATCATTTTTATATTTAAGATCTTCCTTTAAAAGGGGATTTAAATACTCGCTCAAAACCTGAGGGGTTCGGCTCTGTGGTGTATTTTTTATTCGCAACGAGGTTGCTGCTTTGATAAATGAATTGATTACTTACCCAACATTCGGGAAGTAAGTCCATCTATTGAGTCGGCATAAGCAACATGGGCTCAGTGGGCGTCCATGAAAGTGTAAGTGGCTCAGTGGGAGTCCATCAATGCGAAAGTGGCTGAGTGGCAGTCCAACATAAGGCCCTAATATGGCCAGGGTGATGACCAGTGGGGCTTTCATCCATCTACTAGTAGAAAAGGTGACTTAATTGGTATCTTTGCGTGATCAGCAAGATATCAGGTTTATGCCAAAATTCTGTTTTTCCAAATTCATTGGATATTGCAACTCTGTTTATAATTTTCATAACAGAGGTTTTCAAGGAGTGTATGAAATGTATATATATAGGTGTATATATATATATCGGGACTTAATGAAGTATCTCGTAACTTCATTTCTTTCAAATGATATTTCAAAGATTGAATCTATTCAAGTCTTATCTTGTAGTCTCATCAGTGTGATGAACTTTTGAAACTGATTATAACTTGAACGGTGGTAGTTCAAGTAGTATTTGGAAAAGATATAAGTATATTGGAGTATCTTGTAACTTCATCTTTTAAACTTATATCTAGTAAATGATTATCTTATGTATGTCAAAGATTTTCAGAAAAACGTTGAGACTAGGTTAGATATATGAGATCACCTTGCAACGATATTTTTATACAGTTATAAACTGGAACTCTGTGTATATTATACATGTCAGAGGATTTCAAAGATTACGAAAAGTATATATATATACTGAATATTTTGCGACTTGGTCGCGTTAAGATAACAAACTTGGTTCATTTCTTTTTGACCAAGACTTTCATGAGTACTATGAGGATGCTCACATATTGTAACTCATTATACATATTATTTTGGTGGGCTTGTTGCTCACCCTTGCTTTCTTCTTTCATCACACAACAACAGATAGACAAGATGAACATGATCAAGCTCCCAATTCGTGAGCGGTTAGGAGACGTTCCGCAGTTTCCTGTAGGCGTTGATGCCGTTGTAGTTGAGGTAGGAGCTACCAGTAGGCTAGGCTTTCAACTTTTGTTGTGCTAGACTTATGTATAATTATGAATTGTAATAATGGCAAGAATATGTAAATTATTCAGAAACCCTTTTTATGGTGAAATGGTTTATAATTGTGGAATAAAATGACTTGTGTTATTTTTGGTATTCATCTCTGAGAATATAACTTGTGGTGTGTGTGTATATTATGGGGTCACAGTACGCAGTAGTTGGTTGACTATTAAGATTAAGTATTGATAAGGGAAATGGAACTCGTGACAACCCGAATCCCCGACCCCGGATTTGGGGGTGTTACAGAAGTGGTATCAGAGCTAAGCGTTATAAACCTCAAAGATGAAGTGATGTTAAGATAATAAGTTCACTAAGATAATAAGAACTCTTGCCAAGTTCATAGTCGGGCTACCTAACGTAGTACTGACAGTTAAAACCCTTATGGGAACCCTTATAAATATCATGATAGAAGTGTAGTTCGTTATCGTATATGGTAGTGGGACTCCGAACCCTGAGGTTGAGGAGCAACAGCGCGATGATATTTTATTAGGTATTGGAGATCAGATTGTGGATCCGATAGAGCATCCTAGCACGGGATCGGATGATGTTCATATTGAGGATGTAGCCGTTAAGGATGTTGTCCTAGAAGGGATTGTTGCTAGGGAGGATCCCGTGGAGGATCCTGACAAGAATGAATAAAGGACCACTGAGGAATTGATGACCATGGTTAGGGAAACTACCAGAGGTAGGATTGGCCGGTCACTACTGGAGGTTCGTTCAAGTTTGTAAACATAGTAGCCCCTTTAACGCGGTTTACTCGTAAGACTGAGAAGTTCGAATGGACAGAGAAATGCGAGAACAACTTTTAAGAACTGAAGCAAAGGTTGGTGATGTCCCCTATATTGGCGTTGCCGGATGGAAAATGAGATTTTGTGAAGTGTAGTGACGCTTCGCATGAGGAATTAGGGTGCTTCTTATACAGCACAACAAGGTAATCGCGTACGCGTCAAGACAATTAAGAGAATATAAAATTTGATATCCCCATCCATGAGCTTGGGCTCGTGGCAATAGTTTTGCCCTAAAGATTTGAGGCACTACTTGTATGGAGAGAAGTGCGAGATTCACAAACCATAGGAGCTCTAGTACATTTTCACGCAGAAAGAGCTCAACATGCGCCAGAGGAGGTGGTTAGAGCTAATCAAGGATTACGATTATGAGATTCTTTATCATCCAGGAAAGCCAAAATGGTGGCTAATGCCCTTAGTAGAAAGGAGAAACTCAAGATGATATTGTCTCTAAGAGAGTTGATAAGAGATTTTGAGAAAATGGAAATAGAAGTGAACGTAACCGGAGCCGGTACCGAAAAGCTGTTTGAGATCGCTATGCGGTCTGAATTATTGGAAAATTTAATATTGTGCCAAGAAAAAGTGATGAATGAAGGCAGAGAGTCAATGACTGGAGAAGAGATTCATACCGAGAAAGATGATAAGGGGATAGTGAGGTGTTCCTACAGAAATTAGGTTCCAAAAGTTCAAGAGCTTAAGGACTGGATCTTAGATGAAATCCATAGCTCGAGGAATAAGATTTAGGGCAAACCCCAAATGTGATAGTCAGGGAGGTTGCCATTAAGAAAGAAGGAGCCCATAACATAATGAAGTGGAAAACAAGGATTTTTAACGTATAAGATAACCCTGATTATGGGAGAAGGTTGGAACATTTCATACTGAGAAAACAGAAGTTGAACAAGATAGGGAGAATCAGAATGGTACTCCTATTGGGCAATTCATGGACCTGCCTAAACAGAACTTAGACTATTATCCCCAACCACCACACTGAGAAAACAATATGGTGAGAAATTCTTTCTGGTCCTTTAAGTCGCTAAGCTCTCAGAGTTCCAAAGAACAAGCTGACCCAGTCGAGTCAAGAGCTTGGCTAAAGGAAATATAAGAATCATTTGAGATTCTAAATGAGTTACGAATCACAAAAGACTGTTTTTGTCACTTACCCTCCTAAGAGAGAGGCCACCCGCTGGTGAAAGACCAAGAAAGGCACGGAGCCAGAGGTTAGAATAAACTGATTAAAAGTTAGTCAATTATTTTCGGGAAAGTAATTCCCAAGGTTATGGAGATAGTGCAAAAACTTTAGAGCCAGAACAAAGGCAGACAAGTATGATGAATTATGAATCTAAGTTGTAAAAGTTGTCAAGATTCGTTCTGAGGACACGAATCCAGAATGACGGGATGTTTGAAATCAATGCTTATGTTGTGTTGGTTCATGAAATAATGATAAGAGAAAGGAAAATAAAAAGAAACTGAAGTGGAAAGGAATATAAAGGCAATAGAGTTTGAGGAATGATAAGGGAGTTGGGTATGAGGAAACCCTAAAGACTCGTAGCAATAGAAATAGAAAAGTATGTAATCGTCAGGATGAGGGTGATTCACCATGAGTTAAAATTGATGGTTGAAGGCATAAGAGATACATATATTTTATCCCCTTAAAGTTGGGAGGATTCGGGGAAACCTTGAGATAGTTCGAAGGATAAACAATGAGACGCGGATAGACTGAGGAGACAAGAAAGTAAGAAATTAGGAAAATTGGATGAAGGAAGTGACCTAAGCCATAAGTGCTCTAGTACATTTTCCCGTAGAAAGAGCTCAACATACGCCAGAGGAGGCGGTTAGAGCTAATCAAGAATTATGATTGGGAGATTCTTTATCATTCGGGGAAAGCCAATGTGGTGGCTGATGCCCTTAGTAAAAAAGGAGAGACTCAAGATGATAATGTCTTTGGGAGAGTTTATAAGAGATTTTGAGAAAATGGAAATAAAAGTGAAGGTAACCGGAGCCGGTACCGAAAAGCTATTTGAGATTGCAATACAGTCCGAATTATCGGAAAAGAACATATTGTGCCAGAAAAAGTGATGAATGAAGGCAGAGAGCCAACAATTAGATAAAAGATTAATACCGAGAAAGATGATAAGGGAATAATGAGGTATTCCTACAGAATTTGGGTTCTAAATGTTCAATAGCTTAAAGATGAGATCTTAGATGAAAGCTAGTTTGAGGAATAAGATTTAGAGCAAACCCTGAACGTGATAGTCAGGGAGGTCGCCATCAAGATAGAAGGAACCCATAACATAATGAAGTGGAAAATGAGGATTTAAAACATGTAGGATGACCCCGATTATGGGGAGGAGGAGGGAACGTTCAGACTAAGGAAACAGAAGTCGAGTAAGGAAAGGAGACCCGAGACGGTACTCCTATACGATAATTTATGGACCTTTCTAGACAGAACTTAGACTATTATCCCCAACCACCACCCTGAGGAAACAACGCGGTGAGAAATTCTTTCAGGACCTTTAAGTCGCTAAGCTCTCAGAGTTCCAAGGAACAAGCTGACCCAGTCGAGGCAAGATCCTGGCTAAAGGAAATATAGGAATCAATTGAGATTCTAAATGATTGAGGAATCACAAAAGACTGTTTTGTCACTTACCCTCCTAAGAGAGAGGCCACCCGCTGGTGAAAGGCCAAGGAAGGCACGGAGCAAGAGATTATAATAAACTGATTTAAGTTCAGTCAATTGTTTTCGGAAAAGTACTTCCCAAGGTTTTGGAAATAGTATAGAAGCTTTAGAGCCGAAACAAAGGCGGACAAGTATGATAAATTATGAATCTAAGTTGTAAAAGTTGTCAAGATTCGTTATGAGGACAAGAATCCCAGAACGACGTGATGTTTGAAGTAAATGATTAGTGGGTTCATAAAATGATTGTAAGAGAAAGGAAAATAAAAAGAAACTGAAGTGGAAAGGAATATAAAGGCAATAGAGTTTGAGGAATGATAAGGGAGTTGGGTATGAGGAAACCCTAAAGACTCGTAGCAATAGAAATAGAAAAGTATGTAATCGTCAGGATGAGGGTGATTCACCATGAGTTAAAGTTGATGATTGAGGGAATAAGTGATACATATATTTTATCCCCTGTAAGTTGGGAGGATTCGAGGAAACCTTGAGGTAGTTCGAAGGATAAATAATGAGAGGCGGATGGACCGAGGAGACAAGAAAGTAAGAAATTAGGAAAATTGGATGAAGGAAGTGACCTTCAAGAATGTGAAGTGTAAGACCGGTGGCTTGATACCCAGAAAGGGAGACGCCAGGTATGAAAGATATCCCAACATTGAGATGACTGTTGAGATAAACAACAAAAGTAAATAAGGATTTATTAAGAAGAAGTTCACGTTGAACACGACCAATATCTTCCAGAACATCCATGTGATCATTACCAAATCAGGAAAGAAAAGCGGATAACCATTTTTATCTTTTGGAGGCCATGTGGATTGACCTTAACTTGAATAAGGATGCTATTGTGAAATTCGGTATAGACTATCGAGGTGGAAATGATTGAATAAGATACCCTTATCAGGGATATATGACTTTATTTATCCATGTAAGGATGCAAGTACCTTTTTAAAGGTGGAATTAACGATATAACCTCAATAACTTGAGATAAACCCTAGGGGAATGTATAAGGGTTGGCATTTTGCCCTTAATAGGGACAACATGAGTTTTGACAATATGAATTGGAAAAGATTAAGGTAACAACAACCTTTAAGGATCAGTGGAGAAATTTTCAGAAGTATATAAACAATGATTCTGGTATTAGTAAATGGTATCTTGATATGCCCTGTGCCTAGGGTGTACCTGCTGAAGGATTTAAGGATAACCTTAGAGGTTTTACAATGAGAAAGGTAATATTCAAAGTTCTCAAGAATAGAGATTCTGATGAAGGAAATATGACGTAATTATAATAATGCCAGGTGGGCACGTGTTGAACTATGAGAAAGTATAGATCAACCCAATGAAGGTCGAGATTAGTGAAAACAAGAAGGACCCAAGATAAGAGACGTCCTAAGTATGATCAAGAGTCAGTCGTGACAATGTTCACATCTAAAGACTAAGGCAATGACTTATAGAAAAATGGTGATTTTTTTTTCTCTCACCAGGATTTAAGAAAAGCATTTTCACATAACCAGTGATTGAAATGAGGTAGAAAATTTAGTTGGAGGTGGTTAAGATGACATTGATTATAAGGAAATTTTACTATCAGGAAAGGCCAAAGAGGTGGCCGATACTTTAAATGTAAGAGGATAATTATAGGCGCTTGTGCGAGAGGAATACAGTGATGATGGTTGAAGCCGGGAAGGTTGTATTACGGTTCGGAAGATTGACATTCCTTCTGATGACTATGCAATACTCAACCGTAATAGTAGTTGGCTAAAGGTTTAATTCGTGTAATCGCCATGAGCAGGCTATCTATCTTAGAAGGTCCTATCTTGAGAATAAGCCAGGACCATATTTTAAAAAGGACTAAACAAACCTTTGAGTTAAGTCTTCTATTGAAGGCATATGATTAAGAATGGTATTAACCTGCTATCGTTGCTTTGATTGAAACTCTTCTGCAATTTTATCTGCTTTATGTCATGTATGTATGTCAGGATCAGGAGTGTTCTTCATGAATCATGAATGGTGATTATGTTACCTCCTTAGAAGGATTTGATACGATATGTATGGACTCCGTATGGTTAGCTATTAAGACTTCATAGAAAACGAATGACTACAGTAGGTCAACGGTGGACCATAGTAATGCAGGAATGATTCTGCGAGTAATGAGCCGATTAATTACAACCATGAGAGTTGTATTGGAATGGATGTTGAGATTGAGTACCACTAATCGGGTTGTGGTGATGTATAAGTTATCATTGATAGACTAATTGAGTCGATTATCTACCTATTGAATATTTATTCCTTCTTATGAATAAAGAACTATATTACTATACGAGGAAGGTTGTAGTGCAAGCATGGAATTCTAGTAACGATGATGTCTAGAATGAAATCCCAGATTCGATTTTCGATGTCGAGGGAGTTTCAAAGGTGATTGTGTATAAGCTCGAGCAAGAGCATGGGTCCATTGAATGATGGACGGAATAGCAAAAATATTTAGGCATGTGAAATACGATGCTATAATACTTGATGTTAATATATATACGTATATGTTTTGTTCTCCTATGACAAACCTTTATAGTTCAGAGGTAGTTTCCAAGCTAGATATTTTGTGGCAGTATATTTATAATATATACAATTCTCTTCAGTTCGTTCTTTTCTCTCCTTTTCATTTTGTATAAGCTGATAAGAACAACCCTTCCAGAACGGGAGGTATTGCCGAATGACTATCTATCTGTGTGATAGAAGCCTAGTAGGATACCATCTATTGTTTAATTGCTTGTCAGGTACTAAAGGCTGGCCACCTTCTGTACTAACTATGCGATATAACAAGTGTTCATGATCATAGTGATCTCTCAATAAATTCTTTTACTTCTATACGATGGATCAAGCTTTCAAAGATAGAAGCAGCTAGAAAGGAGTAGTATCAGTGCGGTGGTATTCCGAATCTAACGCATTCGTGATACTAAGGTTGACGCAATTATTAAAAGGTTATAGAATGCTAACGAGCAAAAGTGTAACCGGTATAGTATTATGTACGGAAGATAGTAATGACTACGAACTGGAAAAGAGTGGGTATTGAGAAGCAAAAGCTGTAGATCTAGATGAGATAATGAGAGTATGTACAATAGACTTGAAAGAAATTGGAATAATCACTTAACGCGGATTGAGTTTTCTTATGATAATAGACCGTATGTCAGTATCGAGATATCGCCTTACGAGATCCTTGAGGGAACACAATGTCGATCTCCCTTATATTAGGATGATGTTGCAGAGCGCAAGATGCTCGGACCAGCAGTGGTCCAAAGGACCAAGGATATAATAGATTTAATCAGAGGACGGCTGGTAGTAGCCCGAGATGGACATAAGAAGTATGTTGATTTGACACTAAAGTACAAAGAATAGGAAGTAGGGGACCTAGTGCTGTTATAGGTATTCCCTTGGAAAGGATGGATGAGGTTCAGAAAGAAAGGAAAGCTAAGCCCACAGATTGTTGGACCCTTGGATATATTAAGACGTATTGGGAAATTAGCATATGAGCTAGCCCTACCCCCGAACATGTAGCAAGTCATAACGTGTTTCACGTATCAATGTTAAGGAAGTGTAATTCGGATGCCAGATAAATAGGGGCATATGAGCGCATAGACATGCAACCAGACGTAACCTATATGGAGCAACCAGGAAGGGTTATAGATTGAAAAAAGGAACAAGTGCATAGGAGAAGGGTTATCAAACTATTCAGAGTTTGATGGAAGAACCACAATATGGAAAAATTTACTTGAGAGTTAGAAAGTGCAATGCTAAGAAAGTATCCCTATTCATTTTCTATCTGATTCCGGGACGGAATCCTTTTAAGGAGGGGAGACTGTAATAGCCCCAATTTTTGGAATTTTTGAAACCCTTATGAATAGTGATTTTGCTGATTATGCTGAATAAGAAAACTTTTTATACCACACTATGTAGGGGTTCTTTTATTGTTATTCTGAGATTTTATTAGCACTCTATATAATATATAAGTGTATGTAAAGATCGTCAGAATCAAAATTCGAACACTTTGATTTTTCCCGAAAATCCACCAGATACCGAAAGAATTGAGTATAAGGTAACAGGTTAAAAAGGATTTAAATTCAAGGATTATAAGAGAGGATCATAAAAGGAATATAATGTATTGAGAAAGGTTAAGGAAACCCAAGTAATAAGATCCCGAGTATGATCCCTCAAACGATAAACGAAAATGAAAGTTAAGCGAACCGTATAACAGATCAGCGGTCATTAGCCAAGTAATTAGAAGCTAATCAAAGAGGTTAGTGAGGATGATGTCATCAAACCAATAAGAAGAGGACAAGTGTGGGAGGATGACATAACAAGGTGACATATGCATGACAAAAAGGAAGTGTGTTGTTGGTTGATTCTTGGCCATGCAAAAGTTACCATGGTTAAAAGGTAATTAAGCAAAACAAAACAAAACAACCAAGAAAAACAAATCACAAATCACAAAACACAAAGTTGACTTCATTATTCAAGAAGAAGCTCTCGGCTTCTTTTCATTTTCAAAGGAAAGAAAAATCCAAAACCGAGATCCAAGCTTTGTTAAATCATGAGGTAATTATCCAAGGTTCCTTATGCATAGATATAGATATCCTATAAGTTTGAGCTTCAAATTCATTCACAATCTCTTCCTAAAAATCATGGAAGAAGAGGGTGAATAGTGTTTTTCAAGAACTTAAATTTTTGTTCTTGAGTTTTTGTTTAGATTAAGCTTGGATAAGGACTTTTAAGGGTGATTCCAAGCTAATTACTTGATTCTCCACTCTCCAAGGAAGGTATAACCCCTCCAAACCCTAACTTTACTTTGAGTATTAGGTTTAGTTTTGTTGTTATGGTTCATGAGAAGCATGATTCTTGTAGACTTAGAGTGTGGTTGGTTTTGTAATGAGTTGGAGTTGTAATTCTTGGATTATTGATTAATGAACTTAAGTATAGTTTTAATTCATGTTTGAGAATAATATAAATTGGAGAAGTTGAGGTGTTGGGGCTGTTGTAGTATGGTATGGATGGATTTTGGTTGTATGAATGAATTGTGGTTGATTGGTGGTTGGTTTGGAGTAGAATAAAAATTGGTAATCGCGTAAACATAGCCGTCGTAATGTCCGATTTACTTTAGACTGTTTTTTCTCTTAACATCAGGACCCGAGAACTCCCTGTTAGATTTTGACCATTGCCATGATTAGATAGTTCATGTTACGAGCTTCGTTTTGATATGTGGTTTGTTTGAATCCGATGTACGGTTTAGGAGAAACGATCGTTTTAAGTAACGGCGTTTCGCGAACGAACCATTACCCCTCGCCTTACTTTGGAACATAGGTTAAAGACCTTAAAGGACTAACTGGAGTATGAATCATTTATGTAAAGTGTATTAGGCAGTTGGTAAGGCACTCACAAAAGAATCGCCTTAAAACCCTTAATGGTTAATTTATTAAAAATGGTGAAGCCGAGGGTACTCGAGCGACTTATGTGATTCGTTAAGCGTAGAAGTGACCATAAGCGAACGTTAGAGTCTAATTGGTTAAAGTCTAGTTTTTTAAGCGACCGGGGTTTAATTCCGACTTATGTTGTTGTTCATAGGTTATCGGACCCACTCTAAGCTTAAGTCTATCCGGGAACACTCAGGCAATTTTTCTACCCGTTATACTGTTGTTGTGATGTATATATGTGTATGCATTATCTTGTGATAAGTGCATGATTGTTATTAGAAAATCTTGCGATATATTGGAGCATGTGATATGATATTTATATGCATGTTTATTTCATAATATTGATATCTAATTGTTGATTCAATGCTTATAAGTTGCATAATACCTATGCTAGAGATAAGCAGTAGTTGCGTATACCCTTAGTATAGGGGACCCAAAGGTGAACATTTTCTAAATCGGGAGTCGATGTTCCCGAGTATAATATATATATATTTATATATAGTTTTCAAAACTATTTATCGAATAAGGTTTATTCGATAACTTTATTTTATTAAATGAATATTATTTTGAATATTCATTCGAGGACTTATGACTCCGCTTAATTTATTAAATGAATATTATTTTGAATATTCATTCGAGGACTTATGACTCCGCTTAATTTATTAAATGAATATTATTTTTGAATATTCATTCGAGGACTTATGACTCCGCTTATTTTATTAAATAATATTCTTTATTTTATTAAAGAATAATGTTTCGATAATCAAACTTATTTTCGATTATTCAAATAAAGATCGTGCTTTCGTATAAGTATATCTTTGGTTATTTATTATTCATTTCAAGTATGAGTTTTAAAACTTCTACTTCAATTATTTTTATAGAGAATTTCCTTTATGGGAATATTATTTAAATGATAATATTCAGATATTTTCTAATATATCGGGACTGATTTATTTCATTAAATCAACATTACTCCAAACATTCTTAAAAAAATGTTTTCGAGTCTTCAAAATGATTTTAAAGGTTAGAGCGGATCCCAAAAATCATTTTTATATTTAAGATCTTCCTTTAAAAGGGGATTTAAATACTCGCTCAAAACCTGAGGGATCCGGCTCTGTGGTGTATTTTTTATTCGCAACGAGGTTGCTGCTTTGATAAATGAATTGATTACTTACCCAACGTTCGGGAAGTAAGTCCATCTATTGAGTCGGCATAAGCAACATGGGCTCAGTGGGTGTCCATGAAAGTGTAAGTGGCTCAGTGGGAGTCCATCAATGCGAAAGTGGCTGAGTGGCAGTCCAGCATAAGGCCCTAATGTGGCCAGGGTGATGACCAGTGGGGGATTCATCCATCTACTAGTAGAAAAGGTGACTTAATTGGTATCTTTACCTGATCAGCAAGATATCAGGTTTATGCCAAAATTCTCTTTTTCCAAATTCAATGGAAATTGCAACTCTGTTTATAATTTTCATAACAGAGGTTTTCAAGGAGTGTATGAAATATATATATAGGTGTATATATATATATCGGGACTTAATGAAGTATCTCGTAACTTCATTTCTTTCAAATGATATTTCAAAGATTGAATCTATTCAAGTCTTATCTTGTAGTCTCATCAGTGTGATGAACTTTTGAAACTGATTATAACTTGAACGGTGGTAGTTCAAGTAGTATTTGGAAAAGATATAAGTATATTGGAGTATCTTGTAACTTCATCTTTTAAACTTATATCTAGTAAATGATTATCTTATGCATGTCAAAGATTTTCAGAAAAACGTTGAGACAAGGTTAAATATATGAGATCACCTTGCAACGATATTTTTATACAGTTATAAACTGGAACTCTGTTTATATTATACATGTCAGAGGATTTCAAAGATTGTGAAAAGTATATATATATATATACTGAATATTTTGCGACTTGGTCGCGTTAAGATAACAAACTTGGTTCATTTCTTTTTGACCAAGACTTTCATGAGTACTATGAGGATGCTCACATATTGTAAATCATTATACATATTATTTTGGTGGGCTTGTTGCTCACCCTTGCTTTCTTCTTTCATCACACAACAAAAGATAGACAAGATGAACATGATCAAGCTCCCAATTCGTGAGCGGTTAGGAGACGTTCCGCAGTTTCCTGTAGGCGTTGATGCCGTTGTAGCTGAGGTAGGAGCTACCAGTAGGCTAGGCTTTCAACTTTTGTTGTGCTAGACTTATGTATATTTATGAATTATAATAATGGCAAGAATATGTAAATTATTCAGAAACCCTTTTTATGGTGAAATGGTTTATAATTGTGGAATAAATTGACTTGTGTTATTTTTGGTATTCATCTCTGAGAATATAACTTGTGGTGTGTGTGTATATTGTGGGGTCACAGTACGCAGTAGTTGGTTGACTATTAAGATTAAGTATTGATAAGGGAAATGGAACTCGTGACAACCCGAATCCCCGACCCCGGATTTGGGGGTGTTACACTAAGGGTCGTGAAAGGAATATTGACTCAATTTGATGAATGGTACGTAGAACATGTTCCGAGAGAGGAGAACATTACGGCCTACGTCCTTTCCAAGTTCACCTCATCTGAAATCGAGAACTATCCAAGAATTATTAACTTTCAAGTCCCGAGGACCCTGAAAATTCATGTCATATACTTGATAGGACCAATGGGCTTGACTAGCTGCTGGATTGACCCCATAAGAACCACCTTGAGACAGGTTGGCTCCCGGAAGATGCCCAAGAGGCATGCAAGTTATCAGTGAGAGCGTTAAAGTACTCTCTAATCGAAGGCCTTTTATACAAAAGGTCTTTCGTGATCCCATATTAAAAGTGTTTGAAACCTCTTGAGGCAGAGGAGGCACTTGACGAAGCCTATATAGGTATTTTCAGACAAGCACTTGGTGGGCAGGCCAGTAGATTGGGATTCTTCTGGCCAACAATGATGGTCGATACAAAAGCCTATGTGAAGAAGCGTGAGATGCCAGAGGCACGGTCCTATAGTTCTACGGCCCCCAGAGAGGCTTACGTCTATCAAGTGTGAGATAACCACCAAGAAAATCTCCCGATTCTTCTTGGAAAACATGATCTGCCGATTTAGAATCCCGCACATCTATATCATGGATAATGGATGATATTTTTACAATGAAAAGTTCAAGGTATTATAATGACAACACCAAAGAACTTCACTTCACCTCAATTAACCATCACATGCAAATAAGCAAGCAAAAGTTGTTAATCGAATTATCCTTTATGGACTTAAGAAAAGGGTCGAACCCTCGAGGAACACGTTGGTGGACGAGTTATTTCCTATCTTATGGGGTTACCGAACTACCTTCAAGTTCACAACCGAAACAATCTCGGTCATGCTGGCTTTTGGAGCTAGGGTAGTGGTGCTACTGGAAATTATATATGCATAACCAAGAGTTGAAGCTTGCGAGCCAGAGACTAACAAAGAAGGCATGAGGCTAGCCCTCGACCTAATTGATGAGGTCATGAGTGAAGCTGAAGCCCCTCGGTGAAGAGCCTCCCTCTACTACAGTAGAAGGGTTAAAAAAAGTTTCCTTCAGGAATGAGACTTAGTCTTGAGGAAGGTTGGGGCATCCAGAGTTAAAGAAAAGGAAAGCTAACCCCTAACTGGGAATGGTCATTTTGAGTCAAGTACGTTCTAGGACAAAAATCCAAAAATTTGGAAACCATGAATGGTGAGAAAATTCCAAAGCCTTGCTATGTCATAAAATTGAAGGATTATTGTGTATGATAGAAAAGAAAATATGTGGCAAGCACAAAATATGTGCCAAGTACTGAAATAGTACGCAAGGAAATGAAAATAAAAGTTGCTAAAGTCCCGAAGAGCCCAAGTTCTGACTGATTAGAGGCTCATAGGTGTCGCAATCATTCAATTGTAGTTAATTAAACTCAAGTAACGATCATGTACCAGAATATCTTGTGCCTGAAGAGTTCAAGTGACATAAGTAAATGATACGTGTAAAAAGAAGGCTTGTAGCCCCAAAGATGCCTTGACTTTTTTTGGGCTTGCAAAATACGAAGCCCCATGGTGTGAATGTATCTAACAAGTAGAAATAAGGTCGATGAAACCAATTTCTATTCTATGTAAGGGTTGAACCCATATTTCAAGATATTATCTACTTATGCAAGTTTATCCCTATCATCTTATCTATCAATTTATGTATGAGCGAGCATCTAATGAATGCAAGTCCTGAAAGATCAACCATCAAAGATAAAAGATAACTGCATAAAGATAGAAGATCCCGAAGGACACAAGTCGAGTCCCGAAGGACAATTAAGATGCACACTGAAAATGTTCAAAGTCCATAAAGGACCAAAAGCATATAAGAGCAAAATAAAGAGCCACAATAGGCAGATGAAGCCATGCAAGACCGCGATGGTCACTCATCTGAAGACCTTATTGCCTCGATACGGCCTTGTGCAAAAAAGAAAAGGCAGGTACAAACTCAAATTATAAGTTGATAACATTGCTATGGGTAAAATAAAATAATTTTAAGGCTTGAATCCCAATAATGCCTAGAAAGCACCAATCCTAAACGTCGTTATAATACTATTTTCTAGGCAGGGGTAACCCACCTCCGCCTATGATTTATGACCGAATGAAGATACTCTTTTCTTATTAAAAGAAAAAGGAGAAATAAAATAAAGTTTAAAGCTCAACCAATACCCAATAGGTGCTATTTTCCATGTGTTCAGCAGTATGCCTCCTAGGCGGGGGTAACCCACGCCAAGGATGACTTCAGCCGTGAAAGCATTCAATTAACATTCAGGAAGCAATATTTCTATGCGTGTTTTCCAATATACCTCCTAGGCGGGGGTAGCCCACGCTAGGAAGGATTCAACCACGAAGGCCTTCTATCAACGCCGAGGAGACAAAATGTTTAGGCGTGTTTGCCAACTTGCCTCTTAGGCGGGAATAACCCACATCCAGGTTTGATGGATCCGGACTCCAACCACGCATATGAGACATTATTTATAGGCGTGGAAAAGAAGTTATTTCCTAGGCAGGGGTAACCTACGCCTAGGATGGAGGTGCACAATCAAACTATTTTTTGCATATTTTATTCAGAAAATAGAAAAAGAAAAAGAGAGGAAATAATTATTAAATTATTAGAAAAAAGGAAGACAAAATTCTCAAAATAGAGAATATTATTTAATACACGATTGCATAAATTAATGTCGGACGACAACAAAAATTACGAGAAAATTCGTAATTTGATATATAAATTTCTTAAAAATTAAGGAATTTAAATATATAATTAATTAGAAAAAATAGAAAATAATTTTTAATATTATTTTCTATCCAATTATTTTTATTATGCACGATTGCACAAAATTAAGTATGTCCGCTGACATAATAAATTAAGACAGGAGTTCATAATTGTTTTTAAAAAGGGAGTGATAAAAAAATTCCACGATGAAGAAAAGATGGGAAAAACGGAATCTTTAAGAACAAAGCCAGAAAACGGTGAAGGAGAAGGCCGGAAATCGCCTTGCGGTGAAAAAGGCTAGTGAAGATTAAAGAGAGAAAATTGAAGGCTAAAACCACGCCTAGGAAGCATAATTCCTAGGCGCTGTTTAAAAGATGTCTTCTAAGCGGGGGGTAACCCATACCAAGGATCTATTGGAATATTGGAGGTTAAACCAAGCCTAGGAAGTATAATTCCTAGGCGCTGTTCAAAAGATGTCTCTTAGGCGGGGCCACACCTAGAAAGTATGAGAGCTTTAAAAGTCAAAAAAGTAAAACCACGCCTAGAAAGCATAATTCCTAGGCGCTGTTCAAAAGATATCTCCTAGGCAGGGGTAACCCACGCCTAGGATGCATTGAAGCTTTGGGAAGCTAAACCACGCCTAGGAGGCATGATTCCTAGGCGTGGTTCACAAACTGTCTCCTAGGCGGGGGTGACCCACGCCTAGTGTTACGACCGGTATCTTCGTGTAATATTATTTGTGGATTTGGTATAATATTAAAGCCGAATGAAAATATATTCAATGATTGTACATTTGTGTGAGTGCAAATTTCTGCATTATAAATTTGCTTTATGTAGTATATGATTTTTCAAATCAAGAGTTTATTTAATTTCTTTATTTTTGATTTATAAGGAATATTCTAAGCCCTGGAAATTTTTTCTTTTAAAAGGTATTTTGTTCACAAATTTTGAAAATAATTTTATAAAGTCTCTAAAAATCCAAGTTATTTTATGGTATAAATTTTATAATTTTTGAACTTGTATTTTATTTTATAAAAATAAATCATTATAAATTTTAATTGTCATATTTAGCAAATTACAAGATAGCCCTTGCATGCAAACCACCCTCTCATTCTTTTCAAGGACAAAGAGGACAATTCCAACCCCACTAACTCTTATTTTTCTAGCCAATTTCCTTCTTTACCCTTGCATGCAAATTGAACCAAGTTCAAGTGGAAGGCTAATCATGTTAATTCCTAATTCCACTCACTTTTGCCAATACAAAAACCATAAAATAAGCAAAGACATGATCATTTTCACTCATCACCCACACCACACTCATTCTTCTCTCCCTCCTCCTCCCTCACTCTCGGCCCTCCCTCTCTCACTCTCGGGTTTAGCCGAGAACCACCCCCTCCCCATTTTTCTTCATTCCTCCACCAAGCTTCTACTCCTTATACAAGTAAATGTTATTTCCCATACCATGATCATTCATATTTCAAAGAGTTTTGAATAGAAAGATTAAGTTTTGAAGTTGCATGTTAAGGTTCTAGTTGAAACTCAAAGTACAACCTTGATTCTTGTGAGTTTAGGGTTGTTTTTGAGAGGACTACAAGGAATGGAGAAGTTCCAAGTCTTGAGAGGGAAACTCTTGATGATTAAATGGCCATTACCATCCATTTCATTCGGCCATGACCATATGGGAGCCGAATGAATGGTCCTTGAGATCATTCTTGTTGTTTTGCTCAAATTTTGCATGTTTATGTGATAATGACTTGAATTTTGTGGTGAAAATTTGATAAAACTCCTTGCATGCTAAGTGATCATCTAGGTATAGCTCATGCTAGGCTTGCATGTCAATTTTATGGTAGAACTCCTTGTTTTGGTTTGCAAAACCCGAGGACATGCATGCATGTGGATTTCTCTTAGAATGTTACAAGATTTTGATCATTTGGAAAGATTTTATTAGTGAGCCATAATTTCAGTAGGAATAATGTGTTAATATTGATTTATGCTTCTTGTTGCATGGTAATAATTCGTGATTATCTTTTATAAAATGCATATCTTGTGGTTTCAAAAACTTAATGATTGGTGAGTTGAGAAATGTGATCTCTTTTGTTTTGCCATAATTGTACCTTAGGTAAGGATGATCTCACCTAAGGTTATTTTGAGAATAAGGGATTTAGTTCAGTAGATTACCATGTATAAGCATTGGTTTAAGTATTGGGATGTTGGTAGTTGAGCTTGTCAAGTCAAAACCTTGGAGAAATGAGAGTTATAGTTTCTGCAGAAAATCAGTTTAGTACCCTGAGGTTTAGAGTGAGTTTTGACCATGTCATTGATGTGCACTTTGAGGCCCAAGCCACCAGAAGTTAGTATTGGGAGTATATAAAAAGTTTTAGGATTTGGTTGGAGGTTTGCATGTCTTTTGGATAGGTGCACAAGTAGAATAACAAAATCTGTCCAGCAGGGGACAGTTTTGTTGCAACTTAGAAATAGGAAGATTTTACCATGTCATGGGTAGGCCCTCATTAGGCCCTATTGGGCCTTAGTTAGAGGGATTGTCAGAGAAGTTTTTCCAACCATAGTTCATAGGATATGAGTTAGAACCATGTGTCACAAGTTAATTCAAGTCAGGGCGTTTTCTGCCCAGAAAAACAGGGGAACCTTGGACTTTTAGCTTAGGCCCAAGAAGGCCCAAGCCAGGCCCTTGAGCCACATCAAGTTTGTGAGATGCCCTTAGGTCAGGAGAGTCTTGTGTAAAAGTTTTGAAGGAAAACTTGTAGTTTAAGAGTGCCTAATGCACTCAAGAAACTATAGTTGTTATTCTGAAATTTGCACCAGTGAGCGCTTTCACTTATCACATAGTTTTAGAACACTTAGAAGTGAGTATTAGGTCGACCACCATAGTTGTAAGATGGTATAAGGTCAGTAGAGCTAAAGGCACAAGTGAGGGTCAATAGGTTTTGGATAATTTAGGAAAGGCACATTGAGTTAGGAAGCCAAAATTAGAAGACCTTGTCTAGTTTAGCGACCAAGTGACTTAAGATGTGAGTAGAGATCATCCAAGCCTAGTGTTGCATTATGATATATATGGTGTTATTTGGTGTTAATATATGATATGTGAATATGTGGCTATGTGTTTACTTTTGTAATTTAAAAGTGAATATAAAATTAAGTGCGTATAGGCCTAAGTGTCATCCGTGTTTAATTTCAAGTTGTAAATAGGTTAAGATGGTAAGAATATATTATAATGAGGATTATTATTATTATGTAGGATCTCGAGACGAGGGAAAACTTGCCATAAAGGTCGAAGGAAGCTCCAGTTGCTCGTACTAGTCAGACCAGACCAGCCTTTCTCAAGGCAAGTGATTCAACTTGACCTTCATATTTGCTATAAACAGTTCATATATATATATATATTGATGCAATTATCCTGAGTCATTTGATATGTTTTAAATCAAGCGTATCTTTCGTTTATCTTTGAATTATATAGAAATGCCACGAACCCTCGAGTATGTATTGCAAGTAGTTCAAAAGCCTTTTCATGATAGTTAAATGCCATGATAAAATGAAGAGTTTATATATTACTTGATTGATCCTCTTGATTAACATGCTGATGATTCCTATATATTGATATCTCATCCTGATACTTGAATCCCTATAGAACCTTACCTTGAACCCTGAAAGTCAGAAACTTATCAAAGTGATCCCTCATTGATTGATACCCCTCTTTCTTATCCTAAAGCTTGACAACTCTGATATATCCTGAGCTAAAGAATCATTTCTCCATACCTTAACACCCATAGTATTCATGAAGCTTATTTTCTTGATGATCCAACACCTGTACCTTGACGAGAAACCATTACTTTAAGCCCAGTTTGGCATTACCCCTTTATATTATCCATTAGTCTCACTAAATTTTCCTGTCCAAGTTCTGACATATGAAAACCTTTTGGTTACCCTAATAGAGTAAAATTTTATAAATCATGGCCCTGAGATTTAGTACCATATTTCCCGTGTTTCGAGTTGATCTATAATCCCTTAATAAAAATGTTTACTGTTAAAAGAGATTTTGTTATTATTCGGCATCAGTTTTTGAAATAAATAAAATATGGGTTTTCAGTCCCAAAGGGGGATAAATGTTTTCCTTGAATAGTGGATCTGGACTGAGACGCGAGTCCTTTCCACACTTATATTAGGCTTAAAAGTTGCCTAGGGATTCCCGTTAATGTTTTAGAACCCAGCGAGGTTCGGGATTACTTCGCGGCTGATCACCGGCTGTAATCCGTAGCGTAATAAAATGATTTTGATTAAGACATGATTTTAAAATTGTTTTGATACAAGCAAAATGATGCCATCTCACATAGTTTTATCTCTCGTTACCATTGGTTATGTCTTGCCACTGTCATTCTTTAATGTATATCTCGATTTATGTTTTGTATCGTACTATTAGCACTTGTTGAGCATTTGGCTCACTCCTTGCTTTACCCTAATATTACAGCTAGCAGCTATGGTTAGATTCAAGCAGACTGCCCGTAAGACCTGTGATGCTGATGCTTATGTTCGAGCTCAGGTAGAATAAGTAATAATAGTTTATATGAGGACTCGGTACTTTTAATCAGATGTAATAGTTGGTAGTGTTGGGCTGTTCCAAACCCTAAACTGTAAGATCTTGGAGTTGGTTGTGTATTCTTCTTTTAAAATGTTGTAATAGTTATATTTAATTTGTTGTTTAAGTTGGGGGCGTGACAGGTTTTGGTATCAGAGCTACGGTTTAGAGTCCCTGGATAGCCCAAATAGGTTATAGGATATGTGTCTAGGTTATAGATAATATGCGAGAGAGTAGGTTAAGTAAATTATTATTAATACTCCTCTTATTGTTTGTCAGCAAAGGGCGCATTCCTCGTCATCCTCTAGGTCGGACGATATTATTGCTTTCACAGTGTATGCTGAGTTGAGGCGTGAGTTCGACATGCTTCAGGGCAAGTACGACCGACTGATAGACCGACTGAAGAACGTGTATCTGGACAGCCGAAACTACGAAGGGAAGCCCAAGGAGCAGATGACTGCGAGACTTGAGACCTTGGTTCAGTACGTCAACACTAAGCTTGAGGAGATGCCAGCGCACCGGGACCGTACCAGCCAGTATGTCATTCAGATGGTGGCGGATGAGCTCCAGAGCATTGTGAAGACGCTTCGAGAGGAAAAGACTACCAAGCCCCGTTTAGATGGAATGGAGCCTTAGTTATTTCCATTTACCTTTCATGTTGTTGTACTATCAGACTATATGGAATCCCCAGTTGTTTTCGTTGTTTCCTTTAAATAAGCCTGTTATTCCTAGAATCAGACTTTGTCCCAATCCTATGTATTGTGACCTTTAAAATTTCAATAATTATGTTTTATTGTCCCATTTGCTCTCAACTGTTATTTTACATTTTTATATGCATCATCATATCTGCTTAATTTGGAAATTTGACCCCATATGTAAATAAGAATGCCATGCGATACCCTCGAATCATTTTATCATTCATATCTGTTTTGACATAACTCTTATTTTAGGATTATGCCTCCCAAAAAGAAGAACCCAACAACCACATCCACCACAGACTCAAATATTCTTCGACTACTAGAAACTTTGCAACAACAAACCAATGCTATAGCTCAACAACAACTAACTCTTCAACAACGAATTGAAAACCAAGATAACCGTGAGCCACACCAACCACCTGAACCACCAGTACCACCTAGACAAATTGTCACTTTCAAGGCTTTTCAGAATGTGAATCCACCTGCATTTCATGATACCACTGATCTAGTGATAGCTAAAACATGGATCAAGGAGATGGAAAGGCCTTTTGAGTTGGTACAGTTAGGAGACGATCAGAAGATGCCATATGCTACTTATTTCTTGAAGGTTGAAGTCATCTATTGGTGGGAATCAATAAAAGCTATGGAAGTCACTCAGCAGGTTTCTTGGGAGAGATTTAAGAATTTATTTATGGACAAGTATTACCCTAAGTACATGCAAAATCAGATGGAGCTAAAATTTCTTGAGTTGAAGCAAGGGAACATGACTGTATTGGAGTATGAGAAGAAGTTCACTGAGTTGTCAAGGTTTGTGACAAAGTATACCAGCACTGAGGAGGAAAAAGCAAAGAAATTTCAGCAAGGATTGAAGCCTTGGATCAGAGATAGGGTGGCTATGTTTGAGCTTGAAACTTATGCGGGAGTAGTACAGAAAGCTGCTCTGATTGAGAATAATGGGATGCAGTCAAGGAAAGAGAGGGATAACAAGAAGAGGAAGGTTCCATTTTATGGAGAAAAGTCTGAAGCCGGAAGTTCACAAGATCAGAATGTAAAGAGGATTGGTTTCCAGAAGGGCGGAAATTTTCAAAAGAAAGGAAATTTGGGTAAAAGGCAAGAATCGAAGGGGAACAATCAGGCAAGCCAAGGGCAAGTTGGAGAAAATAGGTTCCAGAGGCCAGACTGCAAGCACTGCGGAAGAAGGCACCCCGGAGTGTGTAATAAGCTGAGCATGACATGCTACAGGTGCAATCAGAAGGGACATTTAGCGAATGAGTGCAAGATGCCGAAGCCAGGAGTTACGTGTTACAAGTGTGGGAAGACTGGACACATAGCTAGGGAGTGCAAGGCAACCGGACCAGTCAAAGCTTTAATGAACGTGGCAAGTACCAGTGCAATTGTGCCAGCTGAGGTATTGGCATTACCTCCACCACCCGCACCAACCCTGCAAGCAACAGCAAGGATATTTGATCTGAAGATGAAGGATGCTGTACAGAATTCGGAGGTGATAGCAGGTACACTTTTACTCAATAATGTCAAAGCTAAAGTATTGATTGATTCGGGAGCAACAAGATCTTTCATATCAGAATCTTTTGTTGATAAGCTTCAATATGAGAAAATGATTATGATTGAGGTAGTAAATGTGGTAATTGCGAACCAAGAGAAGATTCATGTGAATCAATTCTGTCCGAAGTGTGAGATCGACATTTCAGGATATAAGTTTTCAGCCGACTTGATACTCTTCAAGTTGGGGGAGTTTGATATAATTCTAGGAATGGATTGGTTAGGAGAGAATAACGCTCAGATTAATTGTAAGACCAAGAAAGTGTATTTAAAGACGAAGAGTGGAGAGAAGGTAGTATTTAAGGGGCAGAGGCAAGAGCAACTATTTCTTACAATTGTTTAGGCTAAGAATCTACTTAGAAAAGGTTGTGAGTCGTTCCTAGCTTATGTAGTGGATTTGGAAAAAGGCAGCCCCAGTATGAAAGATATCCCTGTAGTTAACGAGTTCCCGGATGTGTTTCCCGACGAACTACCAGGCTTACCACCAGATCGACAAATCGAGTTCGAGATCAACCTTGCTCCAGGAACGGAACCAGTTTCAAAGGCCCCATATAGGATGGCACCAGCAGAAATGAAAGAGTTGGCGAGCCAGCTACAAGAATTATAGGATAAGGGAGTGATACGGCCAAGTGCGTCGCCATGGGGAGCACCTGTTTTGTTTGTAAAGAAGAAATATGGGAGTATGCGTCTATGCATAGATTATCGGGAGTTGAATAAGGTACGATCAAGAACCGCTACCCGCTACCAAGGATAGATGACCTTTTTGATCAGTTGAAGGGAGCAAAATGCTTTTCAAAGATTGACTTGAGATCGGGATACCATCAATTAAAGATCAAAGAAGAAGATGTTCCCAAGACCGCATTCAGGACCAAATATGGGCATTATGAATTCCTAGTAATGCCGTTTGGACTGACCAACACTCCGGCCGCATTTATGGATCTGATGAATCGGGTATTTAAGAAGTATTTGGACAAATTTGTCATGGTATTTATTGATGACATCCTTAATTATTCTAATTCGGAAGAAGAACATAAGCAGCACCTCTGGATAGCATTGGAGATACTCCGACAAGAGAAGTTGTATGCCAAGTTTACCAAATGTGAGTTTTGGTTAAAGGAAGTTCAATTTTTGGGGCATGTCATTGGAAATGAGGGAGTTAAAGTGGATCCGGCAAAGATTGAGGCAGTTATGAGTTGGGAGAGGCCAAAGACTCCTACGGAAGTGCGAAGTTTACTAGGATTGGCCGGATACTATAGAAGATTCGTCAAGGATTTCTAGAAGATCGCCACACCATTGACCAAGTTAACCAGAAAGAATCAAAAGTTTGAATGGAATGCAGAATGTGAGGATAGCTTTCAAGAGTTGAAGCAGAAGTTGGTAACAGCTCCGGTGTTGGTACTTCCAGATGATCAAGGGAACTTTGTAATATTCAGTGACGCTTCACATAAGGGTTTGGGTTGTGTGTTGATGCAACACAGTAAAGTGATCACATATGCGTCAAGACAGTTGAAGCCACATGAGTTAAAGTACCCAACGCATGACTTGGAACTAGCCACCATAGTGTTCACACTTAAGATTTGGAGACATTACCTCTACGGAGAGAAGTGTGAAATCTACACGGATCACAAGAGTTTAAAGTACATTTTTACTCAAAAAAAGCTCAATATGAGGCAGAGGAGATGGCTGGAATTGATCAAGGACTATGACTGTTCGATAAATTACCATCCTGGGAAAGCGAATGTAGTGGCCGATGCTCTGAGTAGGAAGGAGAGACTGAATATGATGATAACATCAAAAGAGTTATCTGAAGAAATCGAAAGATTGGAATTAGAACTTTATGCTTATGGAAAAGTCGAGGAAGTTTGTCGTGCAATGACCTTTCAGCCAACACTAGTGGAAAAGATAAAGAAGTATCAAGAAGAAGTAATGGAGAAAGAGAAGAATCAATTATTTGGAGAGGAGATTAATACTCAAAGGGATGAGCAAGGGATACTAAGGTTTTCATCCAGAATATGGATTCCTCATGTACTTGAATTAAAGAATGAGATCCTCCATGAAGCCCACAATTCGAAATTTTCAATCCACCCGGGAAGCACCAAGATGTATCGAGACTTAAAGAAGAACTTTTGGTGGCCAAATATGAAGCGAGACGTGGCAGAATGGGTTGCGAAGTGCTATACTTGTCAGAAAGTCAAGGCAGAACATCAACGACCAAGCGGATTAATTCAGCCCTTGAAGATTCCAGAATGGAAATGGGAACATATTGCTATGGACTTTATAGTAGGACTACCGCGACCGAAATCCGGGCATGACGCAATATGGGTTATAGTTGATCGTCTTACGAAGTCGGCACATTTCCTTCCAATTAATGAGAAGTCATCACTGGACAAGTTGGTTCATCTGTATGTGTGCGAAATCGTACTAAGGCATGGAGTACCCGTATCAATAGTTTCAGACAGAGATCCCCGCTTTAACTCGAGATTCTGGAAGCAATTTCAGGAATGTCTTGGCACGAAGTTGAATATGAGCACGGCATACCACCCGCAGACTGATGGCCAGAGTGAAAGGACAATTCAAACAATTGAAGACATGTTGCACAGTTGTGCAATCGATTTTGCAGGAAGTTGGGACGACCACTTGCCGTTGATTGAATTCTCTTATAACAACAGCTATCATTCCAGTATCGGCATGCCACCATACGAAGCTTTGTACGGGCGAAAATGTAGATCACCAACAAATTGGGATGAAGTAGGGGAAGGAAGAATTCTCGGCTCGGAATTGGTACAACAGTTGCATGACACAGTCAAGTTAATTCAGAAAAGGTTGCTTGCTGCTCAAGATAGACAGAGGAAGTATGCGGATCCAGCGCGTAAGGATGTTCAATTCAAAATTGGCGAAGCTGTGTTGCTGAAGGTGTCACCTAGAAAAGGGTTGATGAGATTTGGCAAGAAAGGGAAGTTAACACCTAGATACATAGGTCCTTTTGAGATTTTGAGTCAAGTAGGAAAGGTGGCCTACGAGTTGGCCTTACCACCTCAGTATCAGCATGTGCATAATGTGTTCCATGTGTCGTTGCTTAAGAAGTACAATCCTGACGCTAGCCATGTGATAGAATATAAACCTGTAGAAATTCAGGCAGACCTGTCATTAGTGGAGCA
The DNA here is from genome assembly GCF_009905375.1 of Apium graveolens. NCBI lineage: Eukaryota > Viridiplantae > Streptophyta > Magnoliopsida > Apiales > Apiaceae > Apium > Apium graveolens. The sequence goes on along the minus strand of NC_133651.1, from coordinate 72,532,935 downwards.
ACCGGTTAAAATACTCGACTAGCAAGTAAAGAGTCTTAGGAATAAGTCGGTAAAGATAGTAAAAGTGCTTTGGAGGAACCCTAAGGTCGAAGAATCGACTTGGGAGTTAGAGTCTGATATGCGTTCCCGGTATCCTCATCTGTTCTCTTAGATTCTGGGGACAGAATCCCTTAAGGGGGAGAGGATGTTACGACCGGTATCTTCGTGTAATATTATTTGTGGATTTGGTATAATATTAAAGCCGAATGCAAATATATTCAATGATTGTACATTTGTGTGAGTGCAAATTTCTGCATTATAAATTTGCTTTATGTAGTATATGATTTTTCAAACAAGAGTTTATTTAATTTCTTTATTTTTGATTTATAAGGAATATTCTAAGCCCTGGAATTTTTTTCTTTTAAAAGGTATTTTGTTCACAAATTTTGAAAATGATTTTATAAAGTCTCTAAAAATCCAAGTTATTTTATGGTATAAATTTTATAATTTTTGAACTTGTATTTTATTTTATAAAAATAAATCATTATAAATTTTAATTGTCATATTTAGCAAATTACAAGATAGCCCTTGCATGCAAACCACCCTCTCATTCTTTTCAAGGACAAAGAGGACAATTCCAACCCCACTAACTCTTATTTTTCTAGCCAATTTCCTTCTTTACCCTTGCATGCAAATTGAACCAAGTTCAAGTGGAAGGCTAATTATGTTAATTCCTAATTCCACTCACTTTTGCCAATACAAAAACCATAAAACAAGCAAAGACATGATCATTTTCACTCATCACCCACACCACACTCATTCTTCTCTCCCTCCTCCTTCCTCACTCTCGGCCCTCCCTCTCTCACTCTCGGGTTTAGCCGAGAACCACCCCCTCCCCATTTTTCTTCATTCCTCCACCAAGCTTCTACTCCTTATACAAGTAAATGTTATTTCCCATACCATGATCATTCATATTTCAAAGAGTTTTGAATAGAAAGATTAAGTTTTGAAGTTGCATGTTAAGGTTCTAGTTGAAACTCAAAGTACAACCTTGATTCTTGTGAGTTTAGGGTTGTTTTTGAGAAGACTACAAGGAATGGAGAAGTTCCAAGTCTTGAGAGGGAAACTCTTGATGATTAAATGGCCATTCCCATCCATTTCATTCGGCCATGACCATATGGGAGCCGAATGAATGGTCCTTGAGATCATTCTTGTTGTTTTGCTCAAATTTTGCATGTTTATGTGATAATGACTTGAATTTTGTGGTGAAAATTTGATAAAACTCCTTGCATGCTAAGTGATCATCTAGGTATAGCTCATGCTAGGCTTTCAGGTCAATTTTATGGTAGAATATATGTAGGAAATGTGTTGTTTTGGTTTGCAAAACCCGAGGACATGCATTCATGTGGATTTCTCATAGAATGTTGCAAGATTTTGATCATTTGGAAAGATTTTGTTAGTGAGCCATAATTTCAGTAGGAATAATATGTTAATATTGATTTATGCTTCTTGTTGCATGGTAATAATTCGTGGTTATCTTTTATAAAATGCATATCTTGCGGTTTCAAAAACTTAATGATTGGTGAGTTGAGAAATGTGATCTCTTTTGTTTTGCCATAATTGTACCTTAGGTAAGGATGATCTCACCCAAGGTTATTTTGAGAATAAGGGAGTTAGTTCAGTAGATTACCATGTATAAGCCTTGGTTTAAGTATTGGGATGTTGGTAGTTGAGCTTGTCAAGTCAAAACCTTGGAGAAATGAGAGTTATAGTTTCTGCAGAAAATCAGTTTAGTACCCTGAGGTTTAGAGTGAGTTTTGACCATGTCATTGATGTGCACTTTGAGGCCCAAGCCACCAGAAGTTATTATTGGGAGTATATAAAAAGTTTTAGGAGTTGGTTGGAGGTTTGCATGTCTTTTGGATAGGTGCACAAGTAGAATAACAAAATCTGTCCAGCAGGGGACAATTTTGTTGCAACTTAGAAATAGGAAGATTTTACCATGTCATGGGTAGGCCCTCATTAGGCTCTATTGGGCCTTAGTTAGAGGGAGTGTGAGAGAAGTTTTTTCAACCATAGTTCATAGGATATGAGTTAGAACCATATGTCAGAAGTTAATTCAAGTCAGGGCGTTTTCTGCCCAGAAAAACAGGGGAACCTTGGACTTTTAGCTTAGGCCCAAGAAGGCCCAAGCCAGGCCCTTGAGCCACATCAAGTTTGTGAGATGCCCTTAGGTCAGGAGAGTCTTGTGTAAAAGTTTTGAAGGAAAACTTGTAGTTTAAGAGTGCCTAATGCACTCAAGAAACTATAGTTGTCATTCTGAAATTTGCACCAGTGAGCGCTTTCACTTATCACATAGTTTTAGAACACTTAGAAGTGAGTATTAGGTCGACCACCATAGTTGTAAGATGGTATAAGGTCAGTAGAGCTAAAGGCACAAGTGAGGGTCAATAGGTTTTGGATAATTTAGGAAAGGACACATCCAGTTAGGAAGCAAAATTAGAAGACCTTGTCTAGTTTAGCGACCAAATGACTTAAGATGTGAGTCGAGATCATCCAAGCCTAGTGTTGCATTATGGTATATATGGTGTTATTTGGTGTTAATATATGATATGTGAATATGTGGCTATGTGTGTACTTTTGTAATTTAAAAGTGAATATAAAATTAAGTGCGTATAGACCTAAGTGCCATCCGTGTTTAATTTCAAGTTGTAAATAGGTTAAGATGGTAAGAATATATTATAATGAGGATTATTATTATTATGTAGGATCTCGAGATGAGGGAAAACTTGCCATAAAGGTCGAGTGAAGCTCCAGTTGCTCGTACCAGTCAGACCAGACCAGCCTTTCTCAAGGCAAGTGATTAAACTTGAACTTCGTATTTGCTATAAACAGTTCATATATATATTGATGCAATTATCTGAGTCATTTGATATGTTTTAAATCAAGCGTATCTTTCGTTTATCTTTGAATTATATAGAAATGCCATGAACCCTCGAGTATGTATTTCAAGTAGTTCAAAAGCCTTTTCATGATAGTTAAATGCCATGATAAAATGAAGAGTTGATATATTACTTGATTGATCCTCTTGATTAACATGCTGATGATTCCTAAGTATTGATATCTCATCCTGATACTTGAATCCTATAGAACCTTACCTTGAACCCTGAAAGTCAGAAACTTATCAAAGTGATCCCTCATTGATTGATACCCCTCTTTCTTATCCTAAAGCTTGACAACTCTGATATATCCTGAGCTAAAGAATCATTTCTTCATACCTTAACACCCATAGTATTCATGAAGCTTATCTTCTTAATGATCCAACACATGTACCTTGACGAGAAACCATTACTTTAAGCCCAGTTTGGCATTACCCCTTTATATTATCCATTAGTCTCACTAAATTTTCCTGTCCAAGTTCTGACATATGAAAACCTTTTGGTTACCCTAATAGAGTAAAATTTTATAAATCATGGCCCTGAGATTTAGTACCATATTTCCCGTGTTTCGAGTTGATCTATAATCACTTAACAAAAATGTTTACTGTTAAAAGAGATTTTGTTATAATTCGGCATCAGTTTTTGAAATAAATAAAATATGGGTTTTCAGTCCTAAAGGGGGATAAATGTTTTCCTTGAATAGTTGATCTGGACTGAGACGCGAGTCCTTTCCACACTTATATTAGGCTTAAAAGTTGCCTAGGGATTCCCGTTAATGTTTTAGAACCCAGCGAGGTTCGGGATTACTTCGCGGCTGATCACCGGCTGTAATCCGTAGCGTAATAAAATGATTTTGATTCAAGACATGATTTTAAAATTGTTTTGATACAAGCAAAATGATGCCATCTCACATAGTTTTATCTCTTGTTACCATTGGTTATGTCTTGCCACTTGTCATTCTTTAATGTATATCTCGATTTATATTTTGTATCGTACTGTTAGCACTTATTGAGCATTTGGCTCACTCCTTACTTTACCCTGAATATTACAGCTAGCAGCTATGGTTAGATTCAAGCAGATTGCCCGTAAGACCTGTGATGTTGATGCTTATGTTCGAGCTCAGGTAGAATAAGTAATAATAATTTGTGTGAGGACTCGGTACTTTTAATCAGATGTAATAGTTGGTAGTGTTGGGCTGTTCCAAACCCTAAACTGTAAGATCTTGGAGTTGGTTGTGTATTCTTCTTTTAAAATGTTGTAATAGTTATATTTAATTTGCTGTTTAAGTTGGGGGTATGACAGTCGTAACAATGCCATTATCATCCAATTTGACTTCTGGTTATCCTTGTACCAATTACAATATTGTCATTTGGTTTGGATACCAGCTTCCCTACAATCTGCTTGCTGACTGATTGAGTTCATCTTACTTTGTAATCACCCAACCAATCTTGATCTATTAGAGCTTTTGTAACTTCCTCAATTTCTTCGTCAGATAGGGAACTAGAGAATTAATTATTCATACTCAGTAGCCCTGCTAATCATTACTCCGCCATCTGGATCACTTAAGAACTGGACTCTGGGAATAATATTAACATCAAAGCCTTTGTCTCAGCATATATATTTTTTAGTGTCCTCTAATTTTCAATATGGTGTTGTGTATGACTAGTTGATCCTTCTATTGCTCCCCTAAGCTGTTGTTGGGATTTCCTGAAAATCCTTACCCTTGCTGGCTGGCTTCATTAGTATAATGAGTTGTGTTGATACACTGCCATTCTACTGCTTGGATATGAATCATCAATACCATTAATTTCTCCTATAACAGCTTGGAGCATTGAGTTGTTGAATTATGCACTTAGACTTTCTATCACTTTCTGTTGATCAATCACAAATGCCCTGTAGGTTGTAGATTCCATTGAGTAGCCATGAAGAATATCCTTACAAGTCTTAGTTGCAAATGCCAAGATCTTCAAACAACTTAAAACATTTCATTGTTTGCTTCTGTAGAACATTATCTCCAAACACTTTTAGGTTATCCAGTGTTTGCTTCTGTTGGCCATTAACTCATTTGTGGTCTTCATGTATACATCCAGATCAAGGCTTAATCTTATGTGTTACAAAGTGTTTTGACTGCTCTAGCCCTTTGGTTCTTGATTATCTTGATATTTCCCTTGTTGCTTTAATCAAGTTCTATTTCTTCCTTTGTACCACTTCATTATGACACGGAGCTTCCCAATGCTGAATTGATACTACATATATTAATCAGAACTGCTTCTTAAATTCAGTCCCATCATCTGACCACAAGATCGTTCCATTTATAGTTGCTTCCAGCTTGACCTTCAGATATGATCAATCACCATCTATAATGTCTTGTCTTGAGAATGCACGAACAACAACTTTGTGTCATAAGAGTAGTCAACCACCATGACTATGGTATATCTTTACTTTGATGTGATGTTGTCTTTGACTTGTCTTCCTGACATGCCTCACATTTATCATCCTTCTGAATTCCAGATGAGGCAGTCCTCTCACTAACCCCTTTTTACAAAAGAGTTCCTTGAGTTGATGTTTAAGGGTGAGAGCTTCCAATGCCTTAGCTAAACTTTTCTCAGATGAAGCTTTACAGTAGAAACCATTGACTTAACCTTTCCAGAGTTTCCAGTCTAGCCACGAGCATTTCTTTTCCTTACTCTAAGAAGACCAAGATTCTCAACCTTCCTGCTTCAGATGAGACACTAATCCTTCATTAAATTGACATTTTGTCCTTTGATGTAGAGCTGTCTGAGAAGAGGATTTGTGACTTGATTCTCCAGCAAGGAAGTTGCTTCAATTGTTATCAGTGACACCAATGATTAGTTGTTATCAGTGATACCAATTGTTCAATTCATGATGATATCCCTTTATGCATAGCTTGTCCCGTAATGAAAACCTTTGCTGTCATCTCCAAATATTATTGACGGAATAGCTTTTATCAATCACATTTGATTGTGAGGCTCTTTCTTTGATCACATGCCTTGAGTATCAAATACCAAGAATACATATGAATCAAATAATCTGTTATGTCCTGCACTCACAAATGGATTAACAGTTCTTGGTACCCAACTTATGAGTTTGGGTCCAGATGGATTAGAGATATTATTATAAACAGATATAACAATAACTACAACCTTATCATGCTAATTCTTATCTTTGACTGGCCATTTTCTCCATTTTAATACCCTTGACATAATTGTCTCTAGGCTAGGGGAAAAATGATTCCAACCTTACATAAGGAGGACTAGCAGTCTTTGCCCTATTATAATCCTAAACATGCTTCTTCTATAACTAATGCAAGTACTAAGAGATGCATTCATGGTATTGAAATAAGCAATCATTGAAATAGGAGTACATGACATTCATTCAGAAACATTACGCATAAGAATTAAGCAAGACAGACATGATAAGGAACAAACAGAATTAACAAATAAATCACTAATTCTATCTAGTCCAATCCTGTTGAAGAATCTCATCTAGCTATCGCAATCCAATTATAAACTAATACATCTTAACAAACAATTCAGATCAAATGAATAAATCACATTGTAATAGGATACAGAAGATACGCATAGACAAAGGTCTTAAGTGCTGGAAAACATATATCTTACTAAAGCAATTAATCATGTTCAACAAATATTCAAACATATATTAAGATCATCTAAAGTAACATGCACAAGTTAAACATCAATCCTAGTTACCAGACAATAATCTAGTAAACTAGTTCAACATTATCTACGTGTGATGTTATCATGCTTGTGCGAGTGTTAAACATTTAAATACTAAGATCTTATCATGCATTGAATATTGAAAACAGGATATTGTAGTGGTTCAAAAAATTGAAACCTGAGATATGTGAGTTGGACCATCTTCAGAGATTACTATGAAAGCAAGATATCCATTATTCTTGTCATCTAATCCATCACAATTCCTTCCCGTGCACTATAAGTTTTGATTGGCTGCTTCCCTATGAAAACATTCCACCTTTGTCTCAACTCTTCAACTGAATCCCTACTCACCCTTGTTCGTCAAGCTTCTTGTTCTGTTTTAGCAAAACCCCTGATAGTTACTTGACACATATTGCTTGTCAAACCTGTAGCTATCAAATCTTGTTTATGTCTCAACCTCAGTCTGTAACCACCTCTTGAACTGAATCTGTAAGAATCTCTGCTTCAGAATAGATAGGTTTGATCCTTGGATATAGCTTAAGTACTCCTTGTGAATCTGATGCGACTAAACTTCCCTGACAAGTGAAACATCGCCCTGACGTCCAGTCCCTCAAGTACTTCTACCTGAGTTCCTTCAGATTCAGCAATCAGTAACTCTTATATTCTGTCCTAAGGTTCCAACTTTACTGCCTGTAACTGAGGTATTTGTATGTCCCCACTATTCACTCTGACTTCCAAAATTCCTGCCTGTATGATCTCATTGATTCCCGGATAAATGTAGCATTGGTACAAACCACTTTGTGACTGTATAATCTGGAATCATAGAGTTGTCTTAAAATCTCCGAGAAAAACTTTTCTTCAAAAGATTAAAATCCACTATAAAAGCCTAGAGGAATTATGAGTCTACCAATACCCTGAATACCCTTAATTTAATATTTAAGAGAAATTTAAATTTCCAATATTTTTAATTTTCTTATAAAATAAATTAGTCAAAAATAAATATTTACATAAAATTTAATTTTCAAGAACTTCAAATTTCTTGAAAATTAAATAAAATGTAAATTATTATTTAAGAAAAATTTAAATTTAAGAATTTTAAATTTTATGGAAAATAAATAAATCAGAAATAAAAATTATGGCTAAGTCCAAATTATTTAAAATTCAAAAATCTCAAGTGTTGATAATTTTTGAAAATTAAAAAATATGAAAATATGAAAACTTGATTGTTTGGGCTGACACACCAGATCTGATATGTATATCGATCAACAAGCTCTGATATCAATTGTTAGGTCCTGAATTATCATAGAAGGGGGGGGGGTTGAATACGATAATCACTAAATTACAAATTCTTTCGAATCTTTAGCGGATAAAAGATTTAGTGCTCGGTTAGTGGTTCCGTGTTCTTGAGGTGAATAGTGTTTGGGAATATAAAACGAGGAACACAAGATATTCGGGCAAGTATATAATCTTATATAAATCATGGGGGGTGTTTCTACACTCCGGTAAATAAATTAACCGGCTACAATCTAAGAACAACAAAGTTCCTAGCTTCTACAAAGATTTACAAATCAAATCCTGTACAATGATCTAGCTTTTGTTTGTCTAAGGATTTAATTACCGAGTACCGATTATAATGCCCCTAGGAATATACAACAGTTAAATCAGGCATTATAATCTTACTCCGATGAGAAGTTAAACGGATATTCAAAAAGCTTGAGCTTCTCTGTATACTCTTCGTTTCTTGTTTTCATCTCCTCCCGTGAGAGAGAAGATGAACAGCACTCAGAACTTCATCTATTCTACTTCAAAGTGTAGACTTATATCAATTCAACTGGACAGGTGGCTTTTCTGTGTCCACACAAATCCTTGAATTGCTGCAAATGAATCAATGAATATTTGTATTACGACTGAGCTCTATGGCGACCAACATCCCCTGTGCTTACTCTGTGGCGACAGCTCTTTGGCGACAGAGTTACTTGTGCCTTCTCTGTGGCGACAACTATGTGGCAACAAAGTTTCCCTTGTGCCTTCTCCGTGGCGACAAAACTCTTTGGCGACAGAGATCTATGGTGACTGATAGACACTTAGACTATTTATAGACTGTGGCGACTAGGGCTTCTATGGCGACCATTGTAGGATTTTATACATCACAGAAGCATGGTAAAACATTTTTCTTGATATAAAATCCATATAATCACATATAAATCGTGAATAAATCGAGGGATCGATTACGAACCTTTAATAGCGATCCAAGAACGATGAACGAAGATCCCTAGCAGCTGCTCCTCAATTGTGAAGCACTCCACCGATATCCACCAAGAGATCAAAATAATGGAGGGAGGAAGAGGTTGAGAGAATTAGTTGCCTCCCTCTCTTTTCTACTTTAGAATTAGGGTTTTATTTGGGTTGGGGCAAATAGGGTTTATAATAGTATATTTATAGGCAAAATTTTCACCTGAAAATTTTCCCATAAAATATTATTATTATTAACCCTTTAATTGATTATTCTTATTAACCAATTAACTAATAATTAAAACACCTTTTAATCATTAATCCCTTTTCTAAACACTTTAGAAAAATAATTCTCTCACTTGATTTAATTTCCAAAATTAAATTCTTAATTATAAATATTAAGAATATTTCTTAATTAATTTATAATTAATTAAATCTCATTTAATCAATTATTAAATTTGCTAATTAATTATTTATTTCACAAATAAATAATTACTAGCCATTATTAATTAATTCCTCCACCATTAAATCATTCTCTTTTATGGTGTGACCCTGTAGGTTCAATATTAAGCCGATAGTAGAAATAAATAATAATAAAACTATTTTATCATTATTTATACAAATTCTCTAATTTACTATATATGATTAATTAATAAATTAATCATGTTTGTTCTACATCGTGAGGGATACTTCTCAGCATATCACGACTATCCGGATAATACGAATTCACTGCTTAGAATACCAAGAACCTATTCAGTGAATAGTTATCGTACAATTAATTCCTTCTACCCTGCAATGTCATGATTAAATATAAGGCATGGAACTCGTGTCAAGCCTATCTTGTTTAATAATATGCTTTCCCATTCACTATGCTTAGTTCTAATTAATGTGAATTAGAAACTCCTTTCTAATTTCATTCACTCTGGCCAGAGATTTCTGAACTAGCATAAGTGGATCAGCATTGAACATTTTCTTCCTTCACTGGAAGGGGTAGATCCTTTATTGATCATACACTATCTTCTTGTACAAATTCCTACACCCAGTAGAGCCCTCATTATTATTCCCGGAGACTAAGAACTAAACCAAAGTATAGTTCAGTGTACACAAGATGACTATGATGGCCTCAAGTCTAAGGATACTTGTACAACTATCACTATGTGAACATCTGCTGACACGTGAGTGAACTCCATCAGTTGTTCAGTTGTGTGAGTCATGTTCAGTGAACTTATTCTATAATAGGCACCTACATACTAGCTATAGTGTCACCACACAAATGTCTATCAGAACAAACATCCTTCATAATGAAGTAAACATAGTATGTACCGATCTTTGCAGATTACTAATTACCAGTTAGTAATCCTACGACCAGAAAATATTTAAGTTCAGAGTTATCATCTTTTAGGTCTCATTATTTTGATCTCATCATAATCCATAAAAGGTTTTACTCTAAACTATGGTATATCTTATTTAAACACTTAAATAGATAAAGCCCGTAATAAAAACAAAACAAGTCTTTTATTAATATCAATGAAATCAAAACAGATTGCATAAAAGTTATTCCTAAATCATCATACATGATTGGACTTAGGACACATCTCTTTCAGACCATGTAGCCACAGTGTCTCCTTCTGTGGTGACTAGGCTCTATGACGACCATTGTGTTGCCTTAGAGAAATTCTCTATGGCGACCAGTTCTGTGGCGACCATAGATTGTCCTTGTATATAGCTCTATGGCGATCATGTAGAAGACTGTTATGACTTAGAATATTCTTTCTCTTGTCAAACCATTCTGCATTGTATCAACATTTTCTTCTGTAACTAAATCAAAATCCCTTCTTGTATACTGATGTTTGGTGTACTGGTCTGGTTCACAAACAACTAGCATTGAGTGAACTTAATTTAATTTATCTTGTGTTTCTGAGTTGATACAGATTGGTTGAATATCCATTATTTCTAACACTGACTGTCAACAAACAAATGTACTTTCACTAGAATCCTTTCTGGTACTCTAGACAACGTCTTCATTGCTATTACAATCTTGAATACTTCATTCACTGTTCTTCACCGACGTTTGAACATATAAATGAACTCCTGTCAGTGAGTATGACTTCAAGACTACAATTGTCTTCTTTAACCTCTGTCTATACCATGTCTTCAATTCTTCAGATTCTTATGCTTCATACACTATCTGTCTTTAAACAATGCCAATACACTGAAATCTTCTGGTAGCACTTTATACACTGAATCTTCATCATTTCTGAAACCCTAAAATTTAACCTTTATTCTTCACTGAGGCATGAACATATTAATGAACTTCTTTCAATGATCTGTAAACAGACTTCAGGCCTTCTTCTAATCTTCTGATTCTTTGTATTTTCCTTGTCTTCATTCTTCTTGATTTCTTATGTAGACGTAGTATTATTAACCTGTCATATTCTAGGGTTGTTATTATGTTGAGTTATCACGTAACTGTTCATACGGCTACGCAGTCTCACCAATAGGTGCTAACTTTATAATTCAGTTATTGCTGGTTTACACAGTGTACAATAAGACATGCTATTAGCTTTAGTAAACAGTCACGTGTCATTTCCATTTATAGAAAAGTATGTCTTCTATTTCTGGCTTAGCATATCTTAGCATCCGGTGTTTACTTTGATCTTCCTTTGTCAGTTAATCTTCACCATTGATCTTGCACATCCTTCAAGCTGCTTTTTGTAGACTTGTCAATCCAGCTGTTTGGATTGTTTATTGATTGTTAATCTTGGATATTGAACTGATCTGCAATTTTGTACTTTGAGATTTTACCTCGAGATCTCCATTTGGCCTATAGAGAACTTGACATTTCGAAAAGTATATTGGCTTATCGAGATCTCTAATACTCCATAGTAAATTTGACTTATTGATGTCATTGAGTTCTCGAATGAGACTTTGGCTTGTCGAGATCTCTCAGCTTCATGTCTTCACTTTGACTTGTTGACCACTTAAAGTTCTCTAGTGAATTTTGACTTATCGATATCTCTGAGTTCTCTAGTGGACTTTGACTTATCAATAACTCAGAGTTCTCTAATAAATGTAGATTTGTCGATAACTCTGAGTTCTCTAGTGAAGAAATGACTTGTCGATATCTCCAAACTTCATGTCTTCAATTGACTTGTCAATGTCTCTCTGAATTCTCTAGTAGCTTTCCTGACTTCTCGATAAGTCATTTGGAGTTCTTGAATAACTTCTCTATAACACTAAATATGTGACTTGTAGAGATCTTGACTTATAGTATTTTTATCTAAACAGATTTATTCAACTGCAAGCTTCTTCAAAATTCTCCTGAGGCATGATCATCTTGATCTTCATCCATATAGAATCCTTAGGCTTGATACTATTTAAGGAAAAAGACTCCAGAATGTTCCTTTGCATTTTTAGAGACTTTAAAATGTTACAAGTACAAAATACAAATTAAGATAACAATGCAACTTACTTAGGGTTGACAAATTGTCTTAGTCTTGTTAAGGTACAAGCATGTCTTGCACAACAATCTCCCCCAATTTGTGAGAAGATTGCTTAACATAAATTCATGCCTGTTAACAAGACTAACCCCAAGTTTTAAAATGATGGAAAATAAAATAAATACACAAAGCTTGATAGAATTACAACTTTTGTATAATATAAGATTTACAAAGTTCAATGTCTACAAGTATCAGGTAAAGACAGTTTTTGTATCTGCTTCTTCCCTAAGAACATCCTTCAAGTGATCAAGAATTTCTAGTTCTTCTATAATAGGTGTTCCACTTAGAGCTTCTATAAGTTTTTGTCTTGCTACCTTGGGATAACCACTTTCTAGCAAATCTATTCTAAATTTTGAGAATCCACCAGTTTTAATGTTTAGAAATTTCTCATCTTTAGAGATTCTGCTTATTCCTTTTGCTTTGAGCTCTTCTGAACTTTTTATAAACATCTCAATTTCTTCATCATACTTCCTCCCCTCTTCAGCTTCAGCTTCATTTCTTTTTCTAGTTTCTTCTCTTTCAATCAACCACTCATCTATAACTAATCTCCATGCCCTTGTGGAAGTATCCTTTTCCTTTAACAAACCTATTATTCTCTTAATTTCTGTGGGGGAGAGAGAATCCATTAGATCACTTCCAAGAAAGGTGAAAGAACCATCTTCATAGAAAATTATGACTTCCCTAAGAGATACAACCCAGACTCTGACTATTTCCTCAGCAAGTTGTTGAAAATGATCTTCATCTGAGATGCACCAATTTAAAGATAGGAAGTCAGATTTCTTGAAACAGTTTCAGATGGCCCTTTCAGTGACTTCAACATTTTCAGAAGACTTAACTTTCTTAGTTTTTCTTCCAACATATTTAAGATTGAATTTTAGTGAAAGCTTGGTTAAAGGTAGGGTTGAGATTTTCTTGAGATTTGTTTGGCTTTTGGTGATTGGAATTTTTAGGAAAGAATTGGCTGTTTGTTTGTACAGAAATTTTGGCTTTGAGGTTTGAGGTGGTTTGATGTTTGAGATAGTTGATGTTATAGGTTGAGCTGAGGTTTGAGCTAGTTGTTTTTGGATTTTTAGGGTTTGGTGTGGTTCTGAACTATCATGATTCTTTTTGCTCCTCCTCTCACTTCTTCTCTTCTTTTCTTCATCTTTCTTATCATCCTCCTTCCTTTTCTCTTCACCCTTGTTGCCATATGGCTTACTAGATTGACTTGGATTTGAGCCAGAAGGATTTTGATCATCTTTCTTCTACTCATCATCATCCAAGTCATCTTTGTTGATTTAAGTTTTGGGCAAGTTGGCTTCTGCATTATTCAAGTATCTCCCCAATAGCTTTATCATCTCCATGTCATCAAGGTTCTTGTTCTTCTTGGTTTTTAAGTCAGTTTATAGGATCAGGATAAGCTTCTTGTTGCCCATGACACACGGCTTAGGGATCTAAAAATGTTTGAAGTTTTTGGTGTTTGGAAAAATGTATGTTATACCCTTGCTTGCCTGTAGATATGCTTCAGGAAAAGCAGCCACTTGAGCATTTCTCAATTCAGTTAATAACAAGGTATCTTCATGAGTTATAACTTTGACTTTCTTGATGAAGATATCCAACCCAGATGCCCTCCTTGAGACAAGGTAATTGAGGGACACCTGTATACATCTGTCTATCCCTGAGTCATTTGCATTGATCACTATCTTCTTTTGCAAAAAGTTATCCTGATTGACCATGATCACTCTTATGAAATTTATTGTCTTGTACAGGGACTTTTTGTATATGAAGTGATTATTATTTAAAGAAGCTTTTAGGGCCTTGAGTAGTTCATCAAATTCTCAACTCAGACTAGTCCTTCAACAGCCCTAATAAGTCTCCCCATTTCAAGATCTACATCTTTATTTAATTTCTTTTCAGCACCCTGGACCTGTTGAGATGATCTTGATTGTGCCAGCCTAGCCTCTATCTCCCCCTTAGTCTTGTTGGCAGACATTAGGAGGGGAGTAGGAATTTCAGGCCTTACCTGTTCAGGTGTAGAAGGTAGACGTATGTTGAGTTTTCTCATGATGGCTCCCAAAGCTATAGAATTCTACTTTTGAAGATGCTTATGAGAGTCCACCAGGGTTTGGATATCTGTTTTTTGGCTCTTGACAAGAGATGTCAAGGCTTGAACTTGTGCAGTGAGAGAAGAGTTGGAGTCTTGCAGTGCTGAGACTTGGCCTTGTAGAGATTGAATTTGTAGGTTTGTGGAGATGGAGCCAGGCTGAAAAGAGCTAGTAGATGTGCCAAATGTTTCATCTATAGCCTGTTTGATGCCTTCCATAAGTAAAGCTGAGGGCTCATATCTGCTCTGGTAAAGTTGGTCCAGCTTGACCTTAGTGTCATTTGAGTGAGTTATTTGTTACTGGATAAGTGTATGGAGATTGATGAAAGATTGTTTGAGATTTTTAACTTCTTTCTCAATAGAAGCAAGATCCATCCTTGACATTTGCTCAGCAAAGTGCTTGAATTTGGTAGTGATCTGTTCTTGAGAGTGTATAATCTTATCCATCTTCTCATTTACCAATTTTCTGATTTTATCTTAATGACCAGTTAGCTTGACTTCTAGAGATTTGCCAAAAAAATGAAATGCTTTGAGCTGAGCTTTGTATACATCTATAATGGCATCATATACAGCCTGTGGAGTCAAGTCCTTTACATTGCTAATAGTGATGTATTCTTCCCTAAATCTGGCCAAGACTTGATCCATTTCCAAGACATAGTCATCAGAGAGCCATTCATCCACATTTCCATCTTTCTCTTCATCATTGACAATTTTCTCTTTCTTCTTCTCAACTTCTTCATTGTATATAAGCATGATAGCTTGATAATCTTGATTTCTCATGTTGGAAGTTAAAAGATGTTGTGAGATGTTTGCAATTACATAAATCTGCTCTACTAGTAGATCATCTATAGAAGTTAGTTGAGAGCCAGATTCTTATCGCCATTGAGAGAGAATGTGAGGTTCTGAGGTAGATGGTTCAGAAACACCTGTAACTGAAGTCACAGTTTTACTCACAGATTGCTCTGTGGTTATGGCTAGTTGTTGCTCCTCACTAGGTGTGGGAACCTCCTATTGAATTGTAGGGGATTTGACTGGATTACTACCATATGTACCAGTCTCAAACCCTTGTGTGTCTTGCAACACACTGACACTTGAATGTGATATACTTGCCTCCCCTATGACAGGATCATTGGCAATTGGACTCCTAGCTTCAACTGCCAAGGCAATTTCTGCTAGGGTTTTGAGGGGAGTTACTCCTACATGAGGAACCTCCAATTGAATTGGAGAGAATTTAGATAGCTCCCCCTCAGGAGTACTACCCTCAAACCTTTCAGTCTATGAGGATTGTTTTGCACATGAAGGTGCATTAGAAACATCCATAGGGTATTCAGTAAAAAAATGATGAATCCCCCATGGTTTTGATGGTGTCATCAAGGTCTACCCCGGCTAGTAGCCTCTCACCATCTAAATGTATTGTCTTGGTGGTGAGCAAGGCTTCTTGAGCCAAGTCACTTGAGTGAGCTTGCACTTGAGAATTGAGTTTTAGTGTAGTTGGTGAGGAAGAAATTTGAGATTTGAGAGAGTTTTGCTCAGATAAGAGTGTTGGCAACTCTCCCTGAATAGATGAGGGAGCTTCAAGAGATGTGCTCTCACAGTGTGTGCCATCATTTTTTCTCCTACCATACACTTCAATTACTTCAGGTGTAGGCTGTGCAAACTCAATACTGGATGCTTTTACAACTGTATCCTGTTGGGAGGATACATAGGTAACTTGAGTGGTCAGCTCAGGTTTCTTACTCCCTTTGGATCTCTTGACCAAAGGTGACTCAGCTTCTGCTATATCCTCACCACTCTCAGCTATAACTGGTAAGGTTACCCCTTTTCTCGTCTTTTTACTCATCTCATCCTTTTGAGAAGATGAGGTGGTTGGTTTCCTAGCTTCTAGAGGTTTTAAAAGAATGGCTGCAGCATGGGAAGATCTCTGTGGGTGTTCCTGTATTTGTGCTTCCACAGGTTCAGGGAACATAGGTGTGCTAGATTGTATATTTGATCTCATGTCAAGCATAGGGTAAGGGTAAGTCCTAAACCTCTCCAACATGAATGGAGTGATTCTTAGACTTACATTTACCTTATTCTTTGTAGTAAGAGAACCAAATATTATTTTGGACACTTGCTTACAATTGCTTTTTTTTGTATTATCTATACCATTCAATAAATGTATGTTTTCTACTTTATTTTTTAAAGTGGACATAATAAATCTAGGAAAGAAAATTTCCTTACCTCTAGCTGTCAGGGGCATTGTTAGTCTGGTTGCAAGTTCTTTCAGGATCAACAGACCAACATTCAAGTGTCTGTTGTGGGCAATTGAATACACCAACTTTTACACCACACTTGAAATGTTGTCATATCATGTCTTTCTGCATGTGAAGGCTCTCACCACAGAATCAAAGAAGAATGACCACTCATTCCTTAGATTGGTTCTGTTCAGGCTTGTCAAGTTGATTCTTCCACCATAGTTGATGAAGTCCAGAAACTCAGTCAGCTCATCAAAAGTTTGCACCTCCACCATATTTGCAGTGGGTAAACCCAAATCTAGGTTCACATCTTTCTCATTAAACTCAATTTGTTGTCCTCCAACTGAGCAAGTCACCACTATAGATACAAAATTATCATTTATCATAGTTCTTACAACAGCTGTAGTCCAAAACTCATGCAACACATCCAGGTACAACACTGGATTAGCAGTCAAGGCTCCTGCAATGTAAGATTCAGACAAAAATTTCACAAACCTCTTGAAACTATCAGGGGCCGAGGTAGCATCAGTAAAAGCCAAATAGTTTGTTTCTTTCTCTGGGATAGTTGCTCTAACATTGTTTTGTGCCATTGTATTTTAGTGAGTGAGAATGGGTAAGAAGAATTTTTGAGAAAGGAGTAAACACGAGAGAGAAATCGGTTTTTGCTTGAAAGGCTAGGTCACTTAAGATCTCAAAAATTGTAAGTATATATATGTATCGAGAAGTCTGGGTATTTATGTGGCGACCTCCAAACCCGGGTCAGAAGTTTAGGGCTCACAACACACACCCTAATATTTAAACATGTATATAAAGTATTATATGCATTGACCCTTCTGTACACAACCACGGATCGTAACAGGTTAAAGTATGAAAACAAGCCATAATCTTAACTTTTATTACATTATACCAAATCCCAACTAATTCAACTTACAATGGCTAAGGATATCGTACTTACAATCTTACACAACTCATCTATAATATAAAGCTCCTGCTAGCTCGATCCAACTTAAACGGAAATCCTAGCTCGCACACTGGACAGGGAATCCTCGTTACCAATAATTTCCTTTCCAACTGTTGAAAACATGAAAATTTTGCAAGAGTGAGCTTACTAGCTCAGCAAGTAATAATAGTAGCAATTGAGGTTAAACAATCACCAATCGAAATGATTCAGAAGAATCAAGTTTCTGAATAAGAAATGATTAGAATTGGATATTCACTTTTCATTTTAAAAACTAAGGTTAGGCTGCTAATCAGTCACGCACTAACCCCGAGCAAGGCTCCCAGCTTTGTTCTATATACTGGATCCAAGGCACGCATTGGCCTATTATGACCACGAATCTAGTCCGACCACGAATCTGGTCCACACTTATAAAACCATCCAATTCTAAAATAATTCAATATGATAACCAATGTAAATCAATAAGCTGAATCATAAACAACATTTATCTTGAAGCATAGGGTGATTCACAATACCATAAAGGTATAACAAGGAATTCAAAAAGATTGGCTTTCAATTAAGGAAAGAATCAGAGAGTTGAAGACCAAGGGTTCAAGGGTTCCAAGGATTGGTTTTCTATTAAACAAGGAATAAGGGTTGGTATGTCAAGCAATTCAATATCAGAAATTAGTATGTGGTAGATATGGATTTGTGGAGTAGTATCGTATGTGTCTGGCTTGTATATGGGAATTCAACAATCACGGGTTTATGAAGAATAAGGCTTATAGCTCAAGATCAATAAGAATCAGGGTTCAAGGTTAAATAATTTAAAGCGCTTGCAATATAAAAACATGAGTTATTTTAAATAATAGCGACATGTTATGAGACAGTTCACAAATATTTGCAATATATCTTGAAGGTTCAGAAGTACTTGCCTTATCACCGATGATTTCCACTTTACTTGTACTCATCTCATAGTTCTACTCATCAACCACTTTCCTTCTCTTTCTATGCCTTTCTTTTATTTACAATCACTTGCCTTCTCTTTCGACGTTTCAATTCTATTTATGGATCACTGGTTTCCTTTTCTATGCCTTGCTGACTCTTCTAGGAATCACAAGTATCTATCAATTATTCATACTCGTATAATTCTAATCGTCACATAGACGTCATAAGCTTTTATCTACCCTTTGTTAAGAATAAAACAGTCAAACCATAACCACATAGGCATATAACGCATCAATTAGTGAACACGTAGCACATAACATGTAAGGTATTCGATCAAAATAATTTTTCAAAGAAGATTCGGGGTTAAAATGATTTTTCAGGTATTTAATACGAATTTTTGAACATTTTTCGGAATTACACCGGACTCCGAATCATTTTATAATTAAATAATAGGGTTCGAACACCCGAATCTGATTTTAAAATAATTTTATAATATTTATCGAGTCTTAAAAGTAATTTAAAATAATATTTTAAAACTCGAAACTATTTTTCGGAATTTTTAAATCAATTTTAAATAATTAAATCCAATTAAAAAATCAATTAAAATTATTAATAACTAATTAAATTAATTAATCAATTAATATTTAAGTTAATTGACTAATTAAATAAGTAATTATTAACTAAAATAAATTAATTAAATAATTAAGATTTATTTTAGAATTAAAAATAATTTTTCAGAATTAAATATGGATTTTTAGAAATTAAAAATAAATTTTTATAAATAAAACAGATTTTAAAATAAGTTTTAAATGCAATTATGCAAAAAAAACAATTTTCAGAATGTGCAATTGGGGCAAGGGGATTAAACCTGGGTCAGATGACCGGGTCAACAAGAACAGCCCCGGGTCGGCTTGAACACCGCCCGGATTCTGGGAATAAACCCAGTTTCTGGCGGTTTCGCCGCACGCCGGTGATGTAATAACCCCAATTTTTGGAATTTTTAAAACCCTTATGAATAGTGTTTTGCTGATTATGCTGAATAAGAAAACTTTTCATACCACACTATGTAGGGGTTCTTTTATTGATCTTCTGAGATATTATTAGTACTCCATGTGGTATATAAGTGTATGTAAAGATTGTCAGAAACCAAATCCGAACACTTTGATTTTTCCCGAAAATCCACCAGATACCGAAAGAATTGAGTATAAGGTAACAGGATTAAAAGGATTTAAATTCGAGGATTATAAGAGAGGATCATAAAAGGAATATAATGTATTAAGAAAGGTTAAGGGAACCCAAGTAATAAGATCCCGGGTATAATCCCTCAAGCGATAAACGAGAACGAAAGTTAAGCGAACCGTATAACAGATTAGCGATCATTAGCCAAGTGATTAGGAGTTAATCAAAGAGGTAGTGGAGGGTGATGTCATCTCACCAACAACAAGAGGACAAGTGTGGGATGATGACATAAGAGGATGACATGAGCATGACAAAAAGGGAAGGAAGTGTTGGTTGATTCTAAACCACACAAAATTCACCATGGTTAAAAGTAATTAATCAAAACAAAGCAACCAACCAAGGCAAGCAAAACAAATCACAAAAACACAACTTGACTTCCTTTTTTCTTCAAGAAAGCTATCGGCTTTTCCATGGAAAGCAAGGGAAATTTTTCAAAACTTAAGCTACACACCTTCATAATTCAAGAGGTTTGTTTCTTTAGATTCTATAATTCATAACTTAGATGGGCCATAATTTTAAGCTCAAGATTCCATGATTATCATAGCTAATCAATTCATCAAAGTTCTTGGTGAATAGTGTTTTTCAAGAACTTGAAATTTTGATCTTGTGTTTTTGTTTAGATATAGCTTTGGTAAGGATTTTCAAGGGTAATTCCAAGCTCCCTAGTTACTTTTACTCACCAAGAAAGGTATAATCTCATACCCTAGCCCTACTTCTGTATAAATTAGAGTTAGTATGTTTGGTATGGTTCATGAGAGGCATGGTTATTGTGTATTTAGAGATTGGTTGGTTTTGTGATATTTTTGGAATGGTAAATCTTGGTAATTAGTTAATGAACTTAAGTAAACTTTTAGTTCATGATTGGGAAGTAGTGTAAATTGGAAATATTGAGTTGTTGGGGCTGTTGTAGCATTGTATGTATGGATTTTGGTTGTATGGTTGAATTTGGTTGATTGGTGGTTGATTTGGAGTAGGATAAAAATTGGTAATCGCGGAAATACAGCCGTCGTAATGTCCGATTTACTTTAGACTGTTTTGTTCTTAACATCAGGATCCGAGAACTCACTATTAGGTTTCGAGCACTGCCATGATTAGATAGTTCATGTTACGAGCTTCGTTTTGATATGTGGTTCGTTTGAATCCAATGTACGGTTTAGGAGAAACGACCGTTTTAAGTAACGGCGTTTCGCGAACGAACCATTACCCCTCGCCTTACTTTGAAACATTGGTTAAAGACCTTAAATGACTAATTGGAGTATGAAAGATTTATCTAAAGTGTATTAGGCAGTTGGTAAGGCACTCATGAAAGAATCGCCTTAAAACTCTTAATGGTTAATTTATTAAAAATGGTGGAGCTGAGGGTACTCGAGCGACTTAAGAGAATCATTAAGCGCAAAGCGAGCGTTAGAGTCTAATTGGTTAAAGTATAGATTATTAAGCGACTTTGGTTTAATTCTAACTTATATGTGCTTTATAGGTTACCAGACTCATCCCAAGACTTTTACCACCCCAGTCGCTCAAGCAAGTTTTCTACCCGTTATACTGTTGTTGTGATGTATACATATGTATATGCATTATCTTGTGATAGATGCATGATGGTTAATTAGAAAATCTTGCGATATATTGGAGCATACTGATATGGTATATATATGAATGTCTGTTTCACAATCTGGTTATCTATCTGTTGATTTCAATGCTTATAGCTGCATAATACCTATGCTAGAGATAAGCAGTAGTTGCGTATACCCTTAGTATAGGGGACCCAAAGGTGAACATTTTCTAAAACCGGGAGTCGATGGTCCCGAGTATATTATATATATATATATATTTATATATATATAGATATAGTTTTCAAAACTATTAATCGAATAAGGTTTATTCGATAACTTTATTTTTATTAATGAATATTATTTGAATATTCATTCGAGGACTTATGACTCCGTTTATTCTATTTAATGAATATTATTTGAATATTCATTAGAGGACTTATGACTTCGTTTATTCTATTTAATGAATATTATTTGAATATTCATTCGAGGACTTATGACTCCGTTTATTCTAATTAATGAATATTATTTGAATATTCATTCGAGGACTTATGACTCCGTTTATTCTATTTAATGAATATTATTTGAATATTCATTCGAGGACTTATGACTCCGATTATTTACTAATTAATATTCTTTATTTTATTAAAGAATAATGGGTCGATAATCAAACTTAATTTTGATTATACAAATAAAGATAGTACTTTCGTATAAGTATATCTTTGGTCATTTAAGTATAAGTTTTAAAAATTCTACTTCAATTATTTTTATAAGGATTATTTTTATGGGAATATTATTTAAATAATAATATTCAGATATTTTCTAATATATCGGGACTGATTTATTTTATTAAATCAGCGTTACTCTAAACATTCTTTAAAATGTTTTCGAGTCTTCAAAAATAATTTTAAAAGTTAGGGCGGATCCCAAAACTCACTTTTATATTTAAGATCCTCCTTTCGAAGGGGATTTAAATACTCGCTCAAAACCTGAGGGATCTGGCTCTGTGGTGTGTTTTATATTCGCAACAAGGTTGCTATTTGGATAAAAGAGTTTTTGATTACTTACCCAACACTTGGGAAGTAAAATTCTTAGCACAAGTTAATCCATTAACAGGCACCGCCTGGGAAATATCGGTGAGTTTTCCTTTCCAACTAGATACGACTTCTTGGTGGAGCCGTATCAACAAGTTTCTACTTGGGGAAAGGGGGGACAAGCTTTACATTTCAGAGTCATGAATTTCATCTGAACTAGGAGTGGCGTAAGTGGTCGAGTGGCGCCGGCCCAGCCTTATTATATTGGCCTAAATGGCCTGGAAGTTCCGCTAAGACGGTCAATTCCTTAGGAGTCCAGTGTTCGGTTGATAAGTAAATCCGACAGGTTCTCCTCTACATGTAGAAAATGATGGGGTTGCACTACTGCGACTGATCATCGTGAGTGGTCTTCCTGGCGCGGCAAACTCCCGTAATGAGTTCATCATCCAATTGGATATTTCTGCAACACTACCCAGAGCACTTCGATAGAAAGGCTACGGCTGGGCGATTGTCAAGTGTTGGCAGTGTCAAGTTTTCAAAATGATGTTTTCATCAAATGAAGTATCTTGTAACTTCATTTCATTTTGATGACATTTCAAAGATTAATTATATACATGTTTTGTCGTGTAGCTTCATCTATGGGATGAACTAATTATAACTTGAATGGTGGTAATTCAAGTCGTATTCGGAAAAGATATAAGTATATTGGAGTATCTTGTAACTTCATCTTTTCAACTTATATCTGGTTAATGATTATCTTATGCATGACAAATATTTTCACAAAAACGTTGAGACAAGGTTAGATATATGAGATCACCTTGCAACGATATTTTTATACAGTTATCAACTGGAACTCTGTGTATATTATGCATGGAAGAGGACTTCCAAGATTTTGAAAAGTATATATACATATATACTGAATATTTTGCGACTTGGTCGCGTTACGATATCAACTTGGTTCATTTCTTCTTAACAAAGACTTTCTTTAGTACTATGAGGATGCTCATATATCGTTAATTATTATACATATTATTTCGGTGGGCTTGTTGCTCACCCTTGCTTTCTTCTTTCATCACACAACATCAGATAGACAAGATGAACAGGACCAAGCTCCCAATTCACGAGCGGATAGGAAACGTTCTGCAGTTTCCTATAGGCGTTGATGTCGCTATAGCTGAGGTAGGAACTACCAATAGGCTAGGCTTTCAACTTTTGATGTACCAGACTTATGTATTTTTATGAATTGTAATAATGGCAAAGAAATGTAAATTTATTCAGAAACCCTTTTAAGGTGTAATGGCATATAATTATGGAATAAAATGACTTGTGTTACTTTTGGATATTCATCTCTGAGACTATAACTTGTGGTGTGTGAGTTTATTGTGGGGTCACAGTACAGAGTAGTTGATTGTTTATTAAGTTTGGGTGTTATTAAGGGAAATGGAACTCGTGACAAACCGGATCCCCGACCCTGGATTTGGGGGTGTTACAGGTGAGCTGCATTCTTGGACCACCACGGTTATTTGAATTCCGTTTTGATTTCTATTCAATCCTAAACTGAATCCCAGGTTTGTCTCTGCTATCAGTTACTTCCAGTAATCAACACCTCGATTTCTCCGGCGAAACTAAGAAAACCGGTGGAATATTGTATTTTCCGACGAGCATGCTCCTGATATCCTTCGAACAAAATAAGACCATAAACCGAACCAATTTTCCACGATCTATTCAATAGTACTATTTAATTGAATCAATAACCCTTAAAACAGAAAGTCCCAAAATTCAATCAAGAACATTAATATTCTTAAAACCCTATTTTAATGATTCGAAAATCAAACTCAAATTTAACCCTATTATTGAACTTAGTTTTTTAACATATAATATACCAAATTGACCAGAAAATTATTATCTACATGATTATGCCATCAAATCATATCAAAAACAACGAGAACAAAAATCCATATTTTAATCCATAATTAATTCAAAATAAAATAATTAAATCAGAAAAATACCTTGATTTCTGGGCAAAAACAAATGGTTGATTCAGAAAGAAGATCTCGAGAGCTTCGTTTTGATATATTACACGCCTGAATCGGAGTTTGATAACGCCTTCGTTCGTGTGTTTGATTCTCAAGAACCCGATATTAATTCGACATTTTCTCTGTATTTTACGGGATTTTACTAACTGATTATGATTATACCAAAAAAATGAAATAATAAAAGGGCTTATATATTTTTGGAATATTGGTTCATTTTGTATCGTTAAATTAGTTACTTAGCCGCTAAATAACTGCAAAAATGATCCAATTTAATACCGTATTGGATAATTATCCAAACCGGGCTCTTATAAAACACTATATATGAGAATAACATAATAATATCCTGTCTTTCGAGGATACTGGCGGCTTCACCGAACAACGGCGAGCTGCGTTCTTGGACCACGGCGTTTATTTGAACTCCGTTTTGATATCTATTCAATCCTAAACTGATTACCAGGTTCGTCTCTGCTATCAGTTTCTTCCCGTAATCAACACCTCGATTTCTCCAGCAAAAACCAAGAAAACCGGCGGAATATTGAATTTTCCGACGAGCATGCTCCTGATATCCTTCGAACAAAATAATACCATAAACCGAACCTATTTTTCACGATCTATTCAATAGTACTATCTAAATGAATCAGTAACCCTTAAAACAGAAAGTCCCAAAATTCAATCAAGAACATTCATATTCTTGAAACCCTAATTTAATAATTCGAAAATCAAACTCAAATTTAACCCTGTTGTTGAACTCAGTTTTTTGACATATAATATACCAAATTGACCAGAAAATTATTATCTACATGATTATGCCATCAAATCATATCAAAAATAGCAAGAACAAAAATTCATAATTTAATCCATAATTAATTCAAAATAAAAAAATTAAATCAGAAAAATACCTTGATTTCGGGTCAAAAATAAATGGTTCATTCAGAAAGAAGATTTCGAGAGCTTCATTTTGATATATTACACGCCTGAATCGGAGTTTGATAACGCCTTCGTTCGTGTGTTTGATTCTCAAGAACGCGATATTAATTCGACATTTTCTCTGTATTTTACGGGATTTTACTGACTGATTATGATTATACGAATAAAATGAAATAATAAAAGGGCTATACATATTTTTGTAATATTGGTTCATTTTGGATCGTTAAATTAGTTACTTAGCCGCTAAATAACTGCAAAAACGATCCAATTTGATACCATATTGGATAATTATCCAAATCGGGCTTCTTATATAAAACTATATATGAGAATAACATAATAATATCCTGTCTTTCGAGGATAGCGGCGGCTTCGCCGGACGCCGACAAGCTGCGTTCTTGGACCACCACGGTTATTTGAACTCCATTTTGATCTCTATTCAATCCTAAACTGATTCCCAGGTTCGTCTTTGCTATCAGTTTCTTCCCGTAATCAACACCTCGATTTCTCCGGGGAAAACCAAGAAAACCTGCGGAATATTGAATTTTCCGATGAGCATGCTCCTAATATCCTTCGAACAAAATAAGACCATAAACCGAACCTATTTTCCATGATCTATTCAATAGTACTATTTAATTGAATCAATAACCCTTAAAACAGAAAGTCCCAAAATTCAATCAAGAACATTCATATTCTTATAACCCTAATTTAATAATTCAAAAATCAAACTCAAATTTAACCTTGTTATTGAACTCAGTTTTTTGACATATAATATACCAAATTGACCAGAAAATTATTATCTACATGATTATGCAATCAAATCATATACAAAATAGCAAGAACAAAAATCCATATTTTAATCCATAATTAATTCAAAATAAAATAATTAAATCAGAAAAATACCTTGATTTCTGGGCAAAAACAAATGGTTGATTCAGAAAGAAGATCTCGAGAGCTTCGTTTTGATATATTACACGCCTGAATCGGAGTTTTATAACGCCTTCGTTCGTGTGTTTGATTCTCAAGAACGCAATATTAATTCGACATTTTCTCTGTATTTTACGGGATTTTACTGACTGATTATGATTATACCAATAAAATGAAATAATAAAAGGGCTATATATTTTTGGAATATTTGTTCATTTTGGATCATTTTGGATCGTTAAATTAGTTACTTACCCGCTAAATAACTGCAAAAACGATCCAATTTGATACCGTATTGGATAATTATCCAAACTGGGCTTCTTATAAAACACTATATATGAGAATAACATAATAATATCCTGTCTTTCGAGGATACCGGCGGCTTCGCCGGACGCCGACAAGCTGCGTTCTTGGACCACCACGGTTATTTGAACTCCGTTTTGATCTCTATTCAATCCTAAACTGATTCCCAGGTTCGTCTTTGCTATCAGTTTCTTCCCGTAATCAACACCTCGATTTCTCCGGGGAAAACCAAGAAAACCGGCGGAATATTGAATTTTCCGACGAGCATGCTCCTGATATCCTTCGAACAAAATAAGACCATAAACCGAACCTATTTTCCATGATCTATTCAATAGTACTATTTAATTGAATCAATAACCCTTAAAACAGAAAGTCCCAAAATTCAATCAAGAACATTCATATTCTTATAACCCTAATTTAATAATTCGAAAATCAAACTCAAATTTAACAGTGTTATTGAACTCAGTTTTTTGACATATAATATACCAAATTAACCAGAAAATTATTATCTACAAGATTATGCCATCAAATCATATCAAAAACAGCAAGAACAAAAATCCATAATTTAATCCATAATTATTTCGAAATAAAATAATTAAATCAGAAAAATACCTTGATTTCTGGGCAAAAACAAATGGTTGATTCAGAAAGAAGATTTCAAGAGCTTCGTTTTGATATATTACATGCCTGAATCGGAGTTTGATAACGCCTTCGTTCATGTGTTTGATTCTCAAGAACACGATATTAATTCGACATTTTCTCTGTATTTTACGGGATTTTACTGACTGATTATGATTATACGAATAAAATGAAATAATAAAAGGGCTATACATATTTTTGGAATATTGGTTCATTTTGGATCATTTTGGATTTTTAAATTTGTTACTTAGACGCTAAATAACTGCAAAAACGATCCAATTTGATACCGTATTGGATAGTTATCCAAACCGGGCTTCTTATAAAAAACAATATATGAGAATAACATAATAATATCCTGTCTTTCGAGGATATCGGCTGCTTCACCGGACGCTGGCGAGCTGCGTTCTTGGACCACCACGGTTATTTGAACTATGTTTTGATCTCTATTCAATCCTAAACTGATTCCCAGGTTCGTCTCTGCTATCAGTTTCTTCCCGTAATCAACACCTCGATTTCTCAGGCGAAAACCAAGAAAACCGGCGGAATATTGAATTTTCCGACGACAATGCTCATGATATCCTTCGAACAAAATAAGACCATAAACCGAACCTATTTTCCATGATCTATTCAATAGTACTATTTAATTGAATTAATAACCCTTAAAACAGGAAGTCCCAAAATTCAATCAAGAATATTCATATTCTTAAAACCCTAATTTAATAATTTGAAAATCAAACTCAAATTTAACCCCGTTATTGAACTCAGTTTTTTGACATATAATATACCAAATTGACCAGAAAATTATTATCTACATGATTATGCCATCAAATCATATTAAAAATAGCAAGAACAAAAATCCATATTTTAATCCATAATTAATTCAAAATAAAATAATTAAATCAGAATAATACCTTGATTTTTGGGCAAAAACAAATGGTTGATTCAGAAAGAAGATCTCGAGAGCTTCGTTTTTATATATTACACGCCTGAATCGGAGTTCGATAACGCCTTCGTTCGTGTGTTTGATTCTCAAGAACGCGATATTAATTCGACATTTTCTCTGTATTTTACGGGATTTTACTGACTGATTATGATTATACCAATAAAATGGAATAATAAAAGGGCTATATATATTTTTGGAATATTGGTTCATTTTGGATAATTTTGGATCGTTAAATTAGTTACTTAGCCGCTAAATAATTACAAAAACGATCCAATTTGATACCGTATTGGATAATTATTGTTACGACCGGCATTTTATGTAATATTATTTGTGGATGGGGTATAATATTAAAGTCAAATGAAAATATATTCAATGATTGTACGCTAGTGTGAGTGAAAATTTCTGCATTATAAATTTGCTTTGTGTAGTATATGATTTTTCAAAGCAAGAGTTTATTTAATTTCTTTATTTTTGATTTATAA